>NC_143562.1:32634375-32948437 GCF_054136105.1 Typopeltis vanoorti
ACAATGTACGGTCTTGTTGGTATTTCTGTCTCACGCCAGATAGCCTCAGACCTAAAATCCCCATTTCTGTTTTAGCTGCGTTCTATAGATGCCATCAGCAATACCCCTCTTCCTATCTTATTCTTTCTCTCCTCCTCGAAAATATAATACTTCTAAGATTCCATCCCAGTCAATATATAATATTCTTTCAACTATTTCTCACTTATGTCGATAATTTTTGGCCAAGTCAGGCTGACCAATGCAAAAAACTCATTGACGCATAAGACACAAAGAAGTTGTTTCTTATGCATCTGGCATTCGCATACATAAATTTTAATATTCCTTTGGACCCACAATTACTCTTGCTTGATGTAATTACTAATCCACACAGATTAGAAACCTCTGAAACTACATTTGACATTGCATAATCATTTCTGAACTCACACTCATTTGTCCCAAGAGTGGCTGAACACCCACACTTGACTGAATTCCCCCCCCCCCCCAAAAAAAAAACCCTCCAGATTCCCTGATACTGTCCCACCTGGTATCACTAGTTTCCCCTTCCCTAACACTCTCACTTCTCCAAAGAACAACAATCTCTCCAAACGCATGCGTCCCGCCATATTCAAATTCAACCCATCTCTCGCATACAATTTTCTTCTATCATCAAATGTACTCCAAATGTCCTAATAAATAAGACAATCCTTTAACACATTCTGGCTATCATGTTATTCATTATTGCTGCACTTTTCTTCCATTCTACATTGTCATACCTAGACGATATGTTCACTATCTTGACTCTCACACTTTCTTCCTATACAATTCCCAACAACAACCTCAGATCTTTCGCTACCCTATTCACGCTACTTCTCAGGTCATTCGTACCAACTATTACTATCATCTTATCCACACTCCCGTCTTGCTTTATTGCCATAGTTATCCTCTTAATTGCTCCACCAGGAAATCGCTCCTCAAACATTTTATTTTGCACACCAAGAATCAGTGAATCTCCATACATCACATCCCTGACAGAACCCTTAGTTCTTGCACCTCTCTCTCTTCTCTCATTACTCGTGCACTCATAAATTTTCTTTATCTCTCTTTCTCTTGCTCACACACTCTTGAGATACCTTTTCATTTCCTCTCCCTCCCTCCCTTATTCTTTCATTCCCTGGATCTCTTACCCCACCTAATCTTTCTCTTGCGCTCTCATTCTCTTGTCCCTCCCTCACTTCTACTCTAGTTCTGATATCGGTTAATCTTGTATTCAGCCTTCTAACTTCTCCATTCACCATCTTTAACTCAGACCTCATTCTTTCCACCTTCTTTATTGACCAACTCGAATTTCTTTCACATAGCTTCAGGTGTAGACAGTGCCAGGCCAGAACACCCCCTGAAGACCACCCGGACAAGACTTGAGATCTGCAAGAGTCTGAGCGTTAATAACATTAGTACTGATTAAACAGTTTACAGGTGAATACCTCCGCTTTAGCTTAATCAGTAGATTAGATGTGAGTATTTGTGCACGATCTTTGCTGACATCTCCACTTCCATTTTGCCAACATTTGGCTCCTTCCAAACACCTTCCAGAGGAGTCAAGGACCAAGTCCGCTATATGTAAATAAGTTACTGAATATGAATGTTCATATACGTTTATATATTTTATGTTTATTATTATTGTATTCACTATTTTAAATAAAGAAAAATATATCTGTTTGTATACCGAATATTGGTTAAATTTAAAATTCTAACATGCTTTAATGGGCTTTATTTGTTTGGAGTTCTCTCCTAGAATGAAAAAAAAGTCACTGACCAGTCTTGTTGGTAATTATCTTCATCAGTGGTAGTGAGACAGATCGACTTCAATTGCAGGGAAAGCGATTGAGAATATTAGAGGAAAGATGAGCAAATATTTATTAGTTTCTTAGTTTTTTTTTTATTAAGATAATTTATTTGAATATATATATAATATATGTATTATACTTCTTCTTCTTCTTCTTCTTCCTATCATGGAATATAGGCCATGTGGCCTGTTCCGGTCTCATGCCATCTCTTTCTTGGTCTTCCGATTCTTCTTTTTCCACTTATTTTGCATCTGTATAATATTTTTGGTAGTCTGCTGTTGTCCATTCGATTTAAATGTTCTAGCCATTTTTGTTTATACTGTCTTATGTAGTAATTAATTGGTTTGATTTTTAGGAATTGTAAGATTTCTTCATTTGTTTTGTGGTCCCACATGGTATATCCAGCTGTTTTTCTGAGGAACTTCATTTCTGCTGTTTGAATTCGTTTTTCATCTTTCCTTTTCATGGTCCATGTTTCGCTTCCGTATAGTAGAGTTGGTTTTGACAAGACATTATATAGTCTGATTCTAGTGTGTTTTTGTACCAGGGATGGCTTAAATATACTATTTATTATGCCATTTACTTTGACAAAGTTTGATATTTTAGTGTCTATGTCTTTTTCTTCTTCGTATGGTAGATCACATCCAAAGTATCTGAAAGTGTTTACTTGTTCTAGTATTTTATTATCTATCACTATTTTACTTCTTATTGGGTTTTCTCCTTTGAATGCCATTATTTTTGTTTTTTCTTTGGATATTGTCATATTATATTGCTTTGAGATATCATTTAATGATTTTAATGATCTTTGTAAGTCATCTTCTGATGTAGCTAATACTATTTGATCATCTGCAAATAGTAGTGTATCTATCTTCATTTGCGGGGTCATTTGTATACCAAATGGGTTATGCTGTTTCCAGATTGTTAATATTTCATTTATATATATATTGAAAAGCAGAGGTGAGAGGGTACATCCTTGTCGTACTCCTCTTGATATATCTTTCCATTCTGAGGTGTGTTCTAATTTAACTGCTATTTTATTTCCTGTATATATTTCTTGAATAGATTGTAAAAGTTGGTTTGGTATGTTTAAATTGGTTAACATTTTAAACAATTTTTGTCGACTAATTTTGTCAAACGCTTTTTCATAATCAATAAACGCCACATGTGTTCCTTTTTGAAATTCTCTTCTCTTTTCTATTAATAATTTTAAAGTAAAAATTGGATCTATGCAGGATCGGCCTTTTCGGAAGCCATTTTGTTCTTCTAGTAATTTGTTTTCTACAATGCTGCTTAGTTTCTCTTTTAATATTCCTGCATATATTTTATATCCTGTATTCAGCAGGCTAATTCCCCTATAATTATTGCAATTGTCTTTATTTCCTTTTTTATAGATTGGGATGACCAGTGCTTTTTTCCAAGAGTTAGGGGTTTTTCCGGACATCCAAACCATATTAAAAAATTTCAAGTCATTCATTAAATTTTTCACCTGCATTTTTGTATAGTTCTATATTTATATTGTCTTCTCCTGGCGTTTTCGTATTTTTCATCTTCTTTATTATATTTTTCAGTTCTAGCATTGTGATATTTTCTATTAGGTCATTCTTTGTCTTATAAAATTTTAATTCATTGTTCTCATCTGTCCAGAGATTTTGGAAATAGGTCACCCATTTTTCTAAATCTATTGTTTGTATTTTTATCTTTTCTTTTATTTCTTTATTCATGTATTTTATTACTTTATAGGTTTTGGGTTGTGACTTAAATAAATCCTTTTCTAGTTCTGTTACGAAATTGTTCCATCTTTCTCTATGTTTTTTCCTTACTTCTCGTTTTGCAATTGCACTATTTCTTTTATACTCTATTTCTACTTCTATTGTTTTGGAATTTAGCCATTTCTGGTAACTGTCCTTTTTGGTTTTTATTTTATTTTCTTATATTTTTATTATATTTTCTATTTCTTTGTTCCAGTCTCGTAGTCCTCTTTTTCTAATCCATTTGTGCTTTATTCCTAAGGTTTCTGTTGCTGCTTTTGCGAGAATTTGTTTCAAATTTTCCCATTCATCTTCTATGTCACTTGATTCATGTGTGGGTTCTGTTTTTAAGTTTGTGCATTTTTGATATTGTAGTCTAACTTGAGGATCCTGTAATGAAGAAATTTTGTAGCTTGGCTGGTAAGAATTTTCAATTCTATGTGTTTTTAACCACTTTGGTTTAAAACGAATTTTTGCTAATACTATATAATGATCAGAGTTTAATTCAAAGCCTCGATATGCTCTTACGTCTAAAATTAACTCCGCTAATTTAAAATTTGTGATAACGTAGTCAATTACTGATTTGTATCCTCTGGCTGACCAAGTATATTTATGTATTTCCTTGTGTTTAAACATTGAATTCATTATTCTCATATTATTATAAATGACAAAATCGCGCAATCTGCGACCATTTTGATTACATGTATCTTCGCCAGATTTACCTATGTTTGTTTTGTATTTTTTGTTTCCTATTCTGGCATTTAAATATCCTGCTAGCAGTAAATAGTCAGTTTTGTTTGTTTTATCTATGGCATTCTGTAATTCTTTATAAAATATATTACTGTCTTCTTCTTTTCCCTCTTCTGGTGCGTATGCACCAATTATTGTTATGTGGCCTCTTAATGTCTTGAGTCTAATTTCTATTAGTCTTTCATTCAAATAGCTGTAATATACAATATTGTTCTTTAGGGATTTATGTACCATAATCATTATACCTGCTTTTGCTCTTTCTTCTTTTTTTATTATACAAATGTATGTATTATACAAATTTTTTAATTAGTATTAACATTAAAAAATGTAAGATTACCATGATCTCTTTAATTGAAAATTAACAGTATGTGAGAGGACGATATTGTCATCCCTATCATGCGATAGAGATAGACGATCGGCCAAGAAATCTCAAATGTGAATTTTTCTCCCTTTGCACCTTTCGCTGCTTCAATGCAGAACAGGAGACTGACAAATGAAATCAATTCTCATCCACCTCCTGCATAGATGATTAATGCAAATCACCTCAAACTTTACCTGGAACGTTGTATCATGTGCTTCCTTGTGGTGTTCTTCCAGAAAGTCATCAGAAGAATCTCGAGCAACCTGAATACCGAAAAGGCTTCTGGTCCTGATGGCATTCCGCCAATAAGCTCAAGAGATGACCCCTGAACTAATACCTGTCTATCATCTGCACACTATATTATACTCAGTTGGTATTTGCCTCACTGCCTGGAAGCAAGCCCATATAAAGTCGATTAAAAAAGGAGACAAGTGTCTACCATAAAACTAATGACCTATTGCTTTCACATCAGTATCATCTAAAGTCATCAATGGAGAACCAACAACATGGATTCCTCCTAGCAAAATCGACAGCAGATGACCTCGTCTAAATTACCCACCTCTAGACATGTGCTATGAAAAGGTTCGGAGAAACTTGAAGACTTATGGTTTGCTTTCCACACTTTGTAACTGAATTGTGAATTTAATCTTGGGTTCTGTTATTTCAGCCACCTTTTCATATACATAAACAACTAGCTGTCACTGACTTCATATTGTATTCACAGTTTTGCTCATGGCACAATCTCTGTTTCTCCTACTCATCGACAAAGCTTGCCGTGCTCACTCCCTCTTTCTCTCTCTCTCTCTCTCACACACACACACAGATTCTCTCCCGCCATCGTATCAGATGGTCAGTTTCTGCCCTGAATTTTTGCTAAACCTACAATAACATGAGCAACAGCTGGCCAGCATCCTTTTACAGTTGAATTGCTGACTGATAAAGTATTTTCCAAAAATTACAATCTCCATCGCTTCAAAAACAATGACTACATATTACTTTTCTCTTAACCTTCCCTGCCCGCTGATATCCTATAGGCTTTGCGGCCTCGTGTGTGTGGGATTGATTAAAAAAAATAAATAAACTATCATATTTAATATCAAGAGCTAGAGTAATAATCAACAACAAGCAAGCTTTTCCCAACAGCATTCTTGTACGTGACGTCATTCATAATCACAATATTTAAATACAGTATAATAGAGAATCAAAATTTATATAAAATCGAGTGAAACCAAAGTTAAAATTGCACAACACATTTTAATAAAAATCCTAAATACCAAAATTTCATTAAATATCATCTAACCAATCAAAGTTAACTGATAAAGTTTAATAAACGCAGGAGAAAATGCTGGTACTGCAAATGGTCAGACGGAAAACAAAACTGAAATTTTCGATAAAATTCCTCTAGCTAGAGCAAAGAAAAAACATTCGTACGAGTGAACAAAACAAATCAAATAGGTGCTACGCATTTTGCGAAAACCGCCAAGTGATAAGTAATAGAAATAAGCATAATTATGCTTATTTCTACTGAAATTTTGAATAACAATTGCAATTTATATTGCAATTATTATTATAATTAACAGGTAAATTATACGGATATTTGATTAAAACGACAATATTAATGTTACAAAATTGTGCTTTAATTTTATCAACAACAGTACATTTAACTGTAAAATAAGCGTCATTATTTTTATAGTATGGTTTATTCGTTTCATTCCATTTCATATAGCCTTCCTGTCTGCTTTTTCTCCTTTCTCAGAAAGGCTATAGTTCTTCCTTCCGGCTTTAAGGGTAAACGCGCAAGGGCAGGTGTGAATAAAGCACACCTGTTTCTGAAGCCGGGGTACACAAAGAGACACTGCTTGGGCCAAGCTAACCTTCTCTGGAAAACTAACAAGGCCTCGTTTGACCTAGGTACTGGGGTATGGTAACAGACTAACGCATCTCCATTCGAGATATTCGTATTTGTTTCATGACTGGGTTGTCTTCATGGTTCGTACGCAGTCGGAAAAATTTTTTCGCTTGAAGTTAAAGAACACGCATATTATTCCAGAGCACGTCATATAAACAATATATAAGATTTTAAACACATAACAAGTTAAATAATTTCATCTTCTGTAGTTTGTGTTAAAACTGCAATAAATAAAAGAGAGGGGGGGGTCGTATTTTGTAGATAAAGGCCACATTTTGCTTGATGCATTGTCGTCAAATCTGACACTACACAATTTAACAATTTAGGTTATTTTATCTTACAAATCTAAACTGCAAATCATTCATATTTTGGTTAATAATTCTGTAATGTCTGCTACCCTGTTTTTCAATGATAGCCATATTTTATTATCTTATGATAACTATGGTAAAAAAGTGCAGAACAACCCAGTAATGAAGAACCAAAAGATTGGGTGCAATTTAAAAGCGGCTTTTTACTTTGTTTTCATTTATTTTTTTATTTGTAGTGGTGTTGTTATTATACTGCTAGAACTTCAGAAAGGAATTCACATTCTGTGCAATTAAAACAATGATGTCAATCAACTACTTACTTCTAAATCGCAGCCAAACAGTTTTTCCCGTATGAGATATTATTTTAAAATGAAATATCGCTTATTTTTAAGATTAAGAGAGATAAAATAGTCTGGAAATATTACTCCAAATCCGTTGAAAAATGCAACTTGTAGATCTATCTGCGGCAGTTACTTTCATATCCAGCCTTTACATCTTAGCATCTATTTTGATCTGCACCCCAATTGCCAGGAGACTTTAAATAATGGAAGAAACAATTAATGTATATTTTAAATTTGTCCAGAAACAATTGGACAACGTGACATGCAGGCAAAAAAAAAAAAAAAAGGAAAAAAAAAAAGCTATTCTTTCATAATCGTTTTAGTTCTCAGACAGCTGAAGCAATGTTCATAGGAAAACAGAGGCTTGCGCCTTTTCCTAACGCCTTCTGTACTTCTTAACATAATCGTTTTGACCAACGGAATGTCCTGCATTCGGACAACATGGCCGAACCAGCGTAGCCTTTATTTACATAAGATAGTGCTAAGAGTTTGCTGACAACTCTTCCGACTTATGTCACCATTATTAACGAAGTTAAACCATCTTACTTCCAAAATACTCCTCAAACACAGCTGATCAAAATTATCAAGTTTTTCATTATCACTCTTACGCAATGTCCATATCGCAGTTTCATAATGCAAAACAGAAACAGAGAGCGAGACTATTGCAGATTATACTATACTATAATAATTTATAGCAAGCATAATTTTATAGTAAACATAGTATAAACAATATACTACAATTGTTTTCCATAGTTCCAAAAGGATCAAAACGTTAATCCTAATTATATAAATTAGTCCTCCTATATCAACTAATACACACACGACACATACCCCTTTTTATTATTGTAATCAGCTAATGCCTTTTATTCTCTTATAGGGAGTAGGCGAGGACTTTTAATCATATCTAGCTTTTTGAGACTGAGTAAGCAGTTCAATCTCCACAGGTAGCCAATCAGAGATAGCTGACCCAGGATATGTTACTATCTGAAATAATCTGGGTTCTACGATCGATTTTCTTGAGTTTACGGGACGAAAAACCAAAGTTTCCAGCAGAGAAAACCGCTTGCCTGTGCCAGAGATCGGGTAACTCGGGAACAGGGCGAAGGTAGGCTTAGAAAAAGTTCCTACAGTCGGTGACTAGACTTGAACTCAAGTCTACCTTCGGGAGACCTGGCGCAGAGGATGCAAACGCCACATACGCATTCACTGAGCTACACAGGCCTTCTGCTTCTTCTTCTTCTTGAGTATTCTGCAATTCAGGAAGTTCTTCTTTTAATAGCAGAAACTTACCTTCCACTCTCTTCTGTTCTGAGCCTTCTCTTTCAAGGTTGTATACCTGTCTGTATTCAGCATGTCATCTAGCATTATATTCCTTACTCTTCCCCTGGGTCTTTTTCCATCTATTTTTCCTTCGATGGCATCTCTGATGATTCCATTCCCTCTCAGACTTTGTCCGATCCAGTTTCCCTTGCTTCTTTTTTTTTATCCTCCTTAACAGACTTCTTTCTTCTACTACTCTTTCTAAGACCTCTTCATTAGTTATTTTATCTGTCCATTTGATTTTTTCCATCCTTCTCCAAATCCACATTTCAAAGCTTTCCAAAATCTTAATTTCTTCTTTCTTGAATGTCCAAGTTTCAGCTGCATAGAGGGCAACACTCCACACATAATATATTATTAGTCTTTTCTTTAGGTTTCTATCCATTTTACTTCTGAATAAATTCCATTTTCTATTAAAGGCATCCCTTCCCATCGCTGTTCTTGCTTTTATGTCATTTCTACATCTTCCATCACTGCTAATAACACTTCCTAGATATTTAAATGTCTTTACTTGATTCAATTTTTCCCATTTATTCTGATATCCATATTTGACTCTTTCCTTGCTATTTTCATTACCTTTGTTTTTCTGATGTTAATTTTCATTCCGTAATTGATACATGATTCCAGTAATCTGTTCAACAGATGTTGTAGTCCTGTTTCAGTATTTCATAATAATGCGTTGTCATCTGCGTATCTTGTTGCAAATATCTGTCTACCACCAATCTTTATTCCTTCTTCCGAATTCTCCAGTGCTTCTTTTAACATTGCTTCGGAATACATATTAAATAAAATTGGTGACAGAGACTCTTACTCGTCGTCCAATGATAATAGGTTCTGTTGTACCATATATGTCTCTCACCATGGCAGTTTGTCCCATATATAGTGAAATAATTAGCCTTCTGTCTTTCCAATTTATACCAATCTTTTCCATTACTTCCTCCATCTTATCCCATTTTACAAAGTCAAAAACTTTATCAAAATCTCTTTAACAGATATTAACTTCTTTATTCACTTCCAGACTTTTTTCACTTGAACTAGTCTTAATAGTCCAATCGCATCTCTTATTCCTCTATCCTTCCTGAAACCAAACTGATCTTCTCCAAGAAATTCTTCCACTTTAGATGCAATTCTTCGTGTTAAGATTCTCATAAGTATTTTTGATGTATAGGAAATGAGGCTTATTGGTCTAAAATCCTTGCAGTTCACTGCATTACTTTTCTTTGGTATAGGTATCAATATTAAAGTTATGAAATCTTTTGGTAGTTATCAAAATTGAAATCCTTTGTTATAAATTAAATTTATTATTTTGGTAATTTCTTCAGTTCCTTTCTTCTGAAGTTGTTTCAGGAATTCTGCAGGTATTTCATCTATTCCTTCTGCCTTTCCACATTTTAGTTCCTTAATGGTCATTTCTACTTCTCTCTTCAAAATCTCTGGGCCTAGATCATCTTTGGTTACCTTCTTTATATCTTCTAATGGCAACTCATGTGGTCTATTTTTCTTGTCATATACATCTTCAATGTATTCCTTCCATCTCATTAGGATTTTATCTTCTTCAGTTATGATTTCTCCATTCTTATTTTCTATGCCTCTAGCTCGAATTCTATTTCTCTTGTGATTCATGCTTCTTGCTTATTCATATAAAAGATTACACCTTCCTACGCTCTCATAATATTCCATTTCTTCACATTGTTTTTTAAGCCAATCTTCTCTACTTCTTACTGCTTCCCTTCTCAATTTGTCATTCAGGGTTCTATATTATATTTTCCCTTCTGAGGTGTCTTTATTTTTCCATTTTCTTCTTTTTTCCATTAGAGAAATCATATCATTAGTTATCAAGGTGATTTATTCTTTTAGATCTTACATATCCAATTTCTTCTTCTGCAATCTTCTTTATTATCATTATTATTTTTTTATTATCATTATTTTATTATCAATATCATTATTTATTATTTTAGGTCTGTGTAGCTCAGTGGAAGTGGTGCTTGCATCCTCTGTGCTTGGTTGCTCGAAGTCAGACTTAGGTTCAAGTCTAGTCGCCGACTGGAGGAACTTTTTTTGAGCCTTTCTTCGACCGATTCCCGAGTTAGTCGATCTCTGGCAATTCTTTTCCCTCCCGGAAACTCGGGTTTTTTATCCCGTAAACTCAAGAAAATCAACCATAGTACCCACATTATTTCAGACAGTAACATATCTTGTTAGGGTTAAGTACCAAGAGATAGCAGCACTTGTTTTCCACCCTCTCCATCGGTGGTTGCTATCATTAGTGATAGACATAGGCCAGCTATCTCTGATTGGCTACCGGTGGAGACTGAACTGCCCACTCAATCTCCAAAAGCTAGATAGGGTATAAAGGCCTCGTCTACTCCAGATAAGGGAATAAAAGGCATTAGTTGATTTATTTATATTTTTTATTATTTATTATTATCGTTATTATTTTTCACCTACTCTCCACTCATAACGCTTATCCATTTCATTCTCAAAGCTCACACTGTTTGTATCCCCAACTTAGAGAAAGACCATTTCATAACATTTTTATTCTAACTGTAAAAAATCATCTCCTTATGTTATTTATTTCTTCATTATAGTTTTTATTACACCCACGAGCAGGTCCGTACTCAGCCAAATGCAACATAAAGATTCGATGTCGACATTATATTTATTATGAACTAATTTATAAACTTCAGTTAAGTTCAATAAATGGCAGTTTACCAATCAACTCATACCTTTCTGATTTACTCTACCAACATACCGAACCTACTCTGTACATCTTCAGTTCATTTTAACATCTACTAGAAATAATCCAAGACTACCAATCAAAGACTTGCTTGTATAAAGGTATCATAACTTCCTTCTTCCAGTAGTTGGAGCTTCTTTTAATTAGCCCAACACTCCTCTGTGCTTCACTAGTTGTTTTACCAATATAATTACTGAACTTAAATACAGTATTTCAAAAATTAGTTTGATGGCTAATCTTTATCATATTTCTTTGGGATGGGTTGAGTATAAGCGAGTTTTTATGCTGTAGAAACACACTTATACTCAACTTATACTCGAGTACTTATATACTTATAATACGCTTATACTAGAGTAGATAGATGCCAGCTTTGATGGAGGAATGGAGACGAATTCCACCTGATGTCTGTCGTAGATAGGTGGGAAGCCTCCCTCAAAGGGTGCAGGAGATGATCAAATGCAAAGGTGGACATACCTGATATTAGGGTTCACCTGCTGGTATCAATTGTAAATTGTTAAGGTGCCAGGACAATTATTAGTAGATAGTTTATATCAACCGGGTGTATTGAACATGGCACAGTGCTACTGCTACATTGGATGAAGAGATAGAGGTGCATGAGAATGAAATGGAAGAGCTGTTGCATAACCTGGATAAGAATTTGGCAATAGAGACAGATGAAATATTAGAACGCATACTAAAGAATATTTAGCCGAATTGGCTAGGCTTTTCACTTAAGTATAAAATATTCATATTTCTTCATATTTTATAACAATGTTACGGCCGAGTTGGATAAAGGAAATGGATACAATGATAATGTTGGATTTTTCTATTTGATAGGATACCACATGAAAGGCTGTTGCATAAACTAAAGAATATGGGATTGGAATATAAACTCTTGACTTTGATAAGGGGATGGTTGACAGACAGATATCAAAAAATGGTATACGGTGAGTGTGAAGTGCCAGATTTAAAGTTACTAATGATGTATCTCGAGATTCAGTCCTTGGGCCATTATTGTTCAATCTATGCATTAATAACATCACGCAGGATCAAACGTCAGACGTGAAATTGTTTGCCGATGATGCGAAGATAGGCAGGGCAATCAGGGATGCTATTGATATCCAGCACTTACAGAATGATTTGAATAGGGTGGAAATTTAGGCAAACAAAAATGGCTGTCAGTTTAATGTTATTAAGTGTAAAGTTATGAAATTTGGCGTGATGAGATTTCCAGCGGTATACTAGCGGGATTATGCTAGAAGAAACTGATGAGACTAGAGATTTTAGTGTAATGGTGGATATGAATTTGAAGCTCAAAGGTCACATAGCGAAAATTGTAAATACAACTCAGAGGATAACTGCAATGCTGAAACAAACCTTGATAAGCCTGCACCTGATATCGGGATTATAGGATGTAGATTATGAGGACATCGGAGTATGTGAATTACAGACTTGGTTAACGGGAGAAAGAGGGGTGTGATATCACGAGGTTTATAAACTTCCGAATGAGTGTTATAGAATATCGTCTGATGAAATTCTTCGTTATATGAGAGGTCGGGAAAGAGAACATCAGACATCCATGGAAGTTAAGTTTTTTCGTGATCAAGAAAGGGGTAAGGGCTAGGTTTTTCTCTCGCAGAGCAGTGAGTGAGTGAGTGGAATAATTTGCCTTTAGGGGTAGTAAGTGCATCTAGTGTGAATGAGTTGAAGGGAAGGTATGACAGCTGGTTTGGGTGATGTATGCCTCTCTTGATGTCCTTGAGTCTCCGGAGGTCTTAGATAACAACAACAACAACAATAATAAAATATAACTGTTTAATTTATGCTTTAATTCTTACAGTTATATTTTATATATGATACACAAACGTTTCGAAAGGATATACAAAGTAATTACACCGTTCTCGTTGGGCAGAATTTCATAAAATTTGGTACTTCACATCTCTGCTAAAGATCTGTTAGATTATCTAAATTTTTGTTTAAATGAGACTATTTGTAGGGACAAAATTAAGCAATTTTTTAAATGCCACTTTGCAAATTAGTTTAAAATTCTTAATTTTTAAATTGATTTGGAACTCATTTTTCACGTAATATTAATTATTAAAAAATAGTTGTTTTTAACTTATTAGCTGGGATAATAAAAGTAAAGTTAGTCTTAGCAAAATGATAGTTGACTGAACTCTATTTATATTATAATTTTGGCTAACGCCACTCTACCCATCCTGCAATGTTTTCCGACTATACTTTTGCACATTAATGATACAGTCCGCCTTCTTGAACTGTTCGCTACCAACTTATTTGGAGTGACATTTCCTCCCTTATAAAAGAAGGAAGATTTATCGGCAGATGAACAACTTTAGGGGATCATCTTTCGATAAATGTCACCTAGTGTTACAGTCTCCAACATATAAAATCCTCTGGGTGTGGACACGAACAGAAGAGAAATGTTGAAAATGCAGGCCCATTGCAGTGTTGCTACCTGCAGAAAGAAAAAGAAAAAAAATATATATATATACAGGGTGTCTCAAAA
Organism: Typopeltis vanoorti; assembly: GCF_054136105.1. Taxonomy (NCBI): domain Eukaryota; kingdom Metazoa; phylum Arthropoda; class Arachnida; order Uropygi; family Thelyphonidae; genus Typopeltis; species Typopeltis vanoorti. Next base: position 32,648,200 of record NC_143562.1, read on the forward strand.
AAAACGTATACACACTTTGAATGATCATAAAGTTGGTATCTATTATAATACAGTTAACTTTCACATTGTAAAGTATACTACATAAATGTACTTTTCATCCATCAACGTCTGTATTCAAACTGATGATCGTCCTGGTCCAGGCACCACTGATGACGTGCAGCAATGGAATTGCAAACACTGAGAATCATTTCGTCTTGTAGCTGGGCGCATTCTCTTTCGATTGCTGCTTTCAAGTCGTCGACTGTTGCCAGTTTTGAAGTGTAAACTTTATCCTTGATAAATCCCCATAAGAAGAAGTCCATTGGCGTGAGGTCTGGTGAACGCGGGGGGGGGGGGGGTATTCTACAGAACCTCTTCTTCTAATCCATCTGTTGGGTAGATTCTCATCAAGATAGGCCCTCACATCTCGATGGTAGTGTGAGGGTGCCCCATCTTGTTGAAAATAAAAGTCCTCTGGAATACGTGGCATGACAACTTCATGCAGCAAGTTCAAGTAATTAGCACCAGTTACAGTACCGTCGAAAAAGAATGGTCCAATTAATCCGTGTGCTGGTGCTGATAAGCCGCACCACACCGTCACTCCTGGTAAATTTACATGATGTTCCTCCATAACATGCAGATTTTCAGGTGCCCAGTAAGTGCAATTGTGTCGGTTAATTGACTCATTTAATTTAAATGTGACCTCATCACGCCACACAATTTGTCTTGAAAATTGTGCATCCTCTTCACATTTTTCCAAGTACCACTCACAAAACTGCATTCTCCTATCCGGATCATATTCGTTGAGAGCGTGTACTCTTCTTGGAATGTAACTTTTCCAATGACTGCGCTTCAACATGCGATGGACACTTAATTTGAATACTCCTATCTCAAGAGACGCTTGTCGCACAGATTTTCTTGAACTTTGACGATACGTTTCAATCAACCTTTCTTCTGTTGCGGGCCTCGTAGCTGTTCGTGGGCTTCCTGAACGTTGCTTATGGACATTTTGAACAGTTCCATCTTCTTCAAATTTATCTCTAATTCGATTGATAGTAAGTCTCGTAGATGGATCTCGTGGAAATCCTCTTCTAAACTGTCTTTGCACTTCCACTATGTTTTCATACTTCCAGTAGCATTTTAGGAAAAATTTTCTTTCCTCAAAGCTTAGTCTGGTTTCAGCCATTATTTCAAATCAGTTAAACCTGTAAAATAACGATAATTAAGTGAGTTATCAGCTGTTGAAGTGTGTATAGTATATACATTTTTTGAGACACCCTACATTATACACATACATAATGATTGTTCTCTGATGATATATATTTTGAAATGCTCACAACACTACAGTGTGTATAATAACGATGCTGGCAAAGTTTTAAATTTTTACTTTGTCACACTTTGTTTTTCCTGCTCTGTTGAGCAATATTTCAATCTACTCGTGCGCTTATAGTGGCACGGACTGCAATTGGTCCATGTATTTGGAATTTCGAATGTAGACTAGGACTAATTTCGAATGTAGACTAGGATGCGAGGAATAGTTATGAAGGATTTTCAATTAATAGTGCGTTACGTGGTCTCGTATAGTTGAGAGAAATAAAATTCATTATTTTGTTATTTATTATGGTTGCAAATAAATAAAAATAGAGCACACAAAAAAAAAGTGCCTGAGTTCTAAAAACTATTATTTTGGTCCTAAAAATAAATGATAAATATCTCAACATTTGAAGGTTACGTTGAAAAATAATTTCAGAATTATTCATCGTTCATTTATGTATTCTGAAATGTTCATAATACTACAATATGTCAAAATGAAAAAAAAAAAAAAAAAATGTTGGCAAAAACATTTCGATTAGCTCTAGTATTTGTACGGGAAATCGGTCTGAGCATACGCCACAGGCGTTATAAACTAGTGAACAATACAACCGGTGCGATGCTCTTTTTTGACGTAATTATGAAACTAATTTTATTTCCCAGCATTCTTAGCGGCATGTCTTATGTCATACTTTTAACGCATTTCTCTAATTGTTAAGGCTTTGCTTCCGTTTCTATTTAACATACAGATTCTTAATTCATTTTATAGTTAAATGCTTGTAACTTCCAAAGGACCATTTATAAAATAAATATTTTAAATGAACGTTCTAAAAATAGACAATAATAAATTCCTATATAAATATACAGTGATAAATGCATAGCACTTTGAGTCATAAAGAAAACATTCCTCGGTGAATTAATGCGAACAAAAATGTATAACATATCTTGTATAATACATTTTAAAATATTTCATCTGAACCAACGACTGTGAGCGTTTTAATGTTTCTAAAAGAGCACACACCTTCAAGACATTCCGTTAGTCAAAGGAAGTCAAAATCCAAATCCACAGGTTCTACGCATGACTTAGCACGTAGCGGAAACTCGCCATCTCTATAAAGCCTGAAGAAACGTTATTTACAGAATGCATTAAATAATCTCTGTAAAGAATCTCAGTAGAATCAGCTCTTGTCGGATGGCCATTAGATACCACATAAATAACTGAAAATGACCAAATAATAGCCTTTCTAAAGAAGACCGTCATACCAAACTAAAAATCATGAATTAAGTCATCATTAATCTAGCTAATCGAAGTCAAACTGCAAACAATAACAACGTTCGCTAATTTGTTCATTTGACTAATTTCCATTAATTGAATTAGATTATATTATGATCCATTTATTACGTTTTGACATTATTTTATTATTTCTATATGACAAATACGTTTCTAGGTGTAACAAACCTGGTGTTTCGTTCACATTTATGCTCGAAAATGTACATCCATTCGCTATACGTGTTCCCGCCAAATTTCACTCTTGCTTTACACGCAATCCAAAAGATATCCTGCAAGCAGAAGAAGGTAGCAATAAGTTCTTTACAGTAAGTTCTTTATAATGCATTTCTGTTAGTTTACTGAATTTGAAATGGGCAAATAATAATAATAATAATAATAATAATAATAATAATCAATAAAGCATAATATACTATAAAAAATATAGTATATTCTATTCAGTATTCATAGAATACTGAATAGAATACTTAGAATACTTTTAAAAAAGTTGAATTTAGAATAAAGTTTTATTTATGATTATTTTTTTAAATTTTGGTTACAACAAAATAATGGCAATTTTCACTGCTATAAAATCGTGCGTTAGTCTTTAAATACGTATTATTTCATATTGTTCAATGTCCAATAACAATGTTCTCTGAGCCAAACTATACGTCGTTTTTGGTAAGCATAAAAAGTGACTTACTGACAACTACGGATTCTTGTAGGCGTCAAGAGTCGGCCTTCCTCGAAAAAATTTACCACTCCATCATCAGATGGCCACTGTTAAGGCAATTGGAGATATGCTAAACTTAGTTAACCTAAATTAAGAATGTGTGAAGCATGTGTGCCGCATATCAAAATTCTTTTAATTCATTTAGTAGTCTCATCTCTCATAATTTCTGGATAACAACTGCTAGCTTGTGCAACAATTTTACAAGCCGAGTGATCATCGTAATAGAAACAGATAATTTTGTACAGTCCTGAACAAACACAATGGAAGACTGATGATGATCGGCACTTAGAACAGCTGCTCTAACTGATCAGTTGATATAAATATTCAACCCGTGTGTGTGTGTGTGTGTGTGTGTGTGTGTGTGTGTGTGTGTGTGTGTGTGAAGTTGCATTTCTTTATAGTTTTTAATGCGAAATTCCTTCTGAGCTCATCATAGACATAGTACACATATACAAAAAATTTAAGAAACAGTCATTACAACGTATATTTGTTTATATATTTATTGTTGTTTATTGCAAAGATACAAGGAGTTTTAATTAAGTGAATGTCTTGAATAATGACAGGTGTGCAAGAGTGGGGAGGAAAGATAACAAAAGCGGAAGTAACTAAAAATTATAATGATTCGACATTAAAAGAAGAATTGCTTACACTATAATTTCATCTACAAGCAGCTGGTCCTGCTACTTCTTTTGCATAACGATGAAACAACTGTCTTCTAAAAAAAAAGTATATGAACTATAGGAAAACATGAAAACCATTTTAAAAAGGCAAGCTGAGATTTTCAGTTGATAAAATGACACTACCATTTTAATTATATTCCTGTATGCTAATACAGGAATATAATTATAATACATGTAAATTATAGATAATATTATAACTAGCTCGTCGAAAGAGCGGGAAACATCATGAAAAGAAAAACCCGATAGTTAGTAAGAAGTACTATATTTTGCTGGTAATCAAAAACTTGATGCTTTGCTGTTAACATTTTCTCTCTGAGATGCGTGCAGAAACCACGTTTTGCTGTAGAGCATAAGGGATAAAGTAATATAGCATCACATTTGTTACGACAAAATATACGTTTACAGTAGAAAATCGGTTTTCGAAAGAGAGAATGAAAACATATCACCTATTTTTCGCTTATTCATATATGTATCCTAGAGACGGGCCTGGATGGCCTAACGTATAGCGTCTCCGATTTCTATTCCAATCTACAGGATGGAAGTTCGAATTTCATTGTGGCATGAATGTATTCCTTTAGGGAGTAGATGATTATCATCACCCAGTATATGAGAACGCCATGCTACTTATTGGAGCCCTGAAGATTAAGTGGGAGATGATTTTCGTTACGCTGCGAGAACAAATCATGCTTATTTAGAAGCCCGAAGCGTCTTTAAAAAATACTGTTTTCTTTCAAGCCCAGGGTTCCCGGATTAGCTAACCTTAGTACATTTATGATGCTTAGGTGATATAAACTTTCGTGCGAAGTATGGAGTAACATAAAAAATAAATAAATAAAAATATAGCTTGCACTATCTTTGCCACAAATTGCTTTAGTACGCATTATTAAATGAATTAATCACGAAAACTCTAAACCGTGCACTTAATGAGTATTCTAATTCTCTCTCTCTCTCTTGCATTTCAGAAATAACGTATGCTCATTTTATTTCGTTTTATTCATACCTTCTTCGCGAAGTGATGTGCTAGGTGATTTTTATTCTTCTTTCTCCTTCTCGTAGCATCAAGGGCTATGCTAACCAAAGGAAGGGAGCAGCCGATGCAAAGCATCCGGATTCTCGAATTTTCCCACATTAAAATGTGCTATGTTTCCATTCATTAATTTTTTAAATCATCCGAAAATTCTACTCTAGACACCAAACATGGAACTTTTTTTCAAAGACGCTTCAGCACTCCACTAAGAAAAGTAGTCTCATATTGGGGGGAATGAATATCATCTGCCACCTAAGGACTTTCCCAAGACTCTATATATTTTAAATAAAATGCAAATTTACACGTTCTTGAAAAATAGTTTCGATTTATAAATAAATTACATGTTATTAAATAACAGTACATGAACTAAGTAACACTACTACTTAGAAAGTAATTTCTAAGTAGTAGTGTTTTATATACAGATCGTGTACACGTATGTAGTTCAAGCAAATAATAAATTATTAATACAAAACTATTATGTTTCATTGACATAATTTTAATTATATGATAACTGATTATCATTTTAATAAAATCATTATTTTATGATTTTATTAAAAATACCAATATAGCAATCGGTGTCATTTTTCGCACGCACGACGACAAAGAAAGTCCTGGTCCAGAGGAAACATTAACATACACTACAACACTACACTTAATAAAGGAACGATACAATCTGGAAATAACCTTCTCTTTGCATCCGCCATATCTATTCATCTGATTTAAGCAACGAACATTGTGATTAATTACTTCATACTACAAATCGAGCATCTCTCTCTCTCTCTCTCTCTCTCTCTCTCTTCCTATACTGTTTTCGATAAGCTTATGTGGCTTTCTTGGGATCCTTTTCATCATAACATCTCGATCTTTTTTTTACTGTCAGCCGCAGTTAATTTTGAGCAGCCTAATTGTACCGCAAGAGCACGAATTAATTGATGATTGATCTGGCGGCTATGATAACGCCTATCCAGAAATCGGTTTACTGTACGCAGTGTTCAATTTCCAGTACACTATAATCATGTTTAGCATGCATTCCTTATTCTTTACCTTGCTGTCAGGAACACATTCATCATCAATTCAGATATTCACAAAAATATGGATGTCTAAATAATTCTTGCAACTAGTGTATTATGCCTTAACAAACAATAAAATTATTTGAATCAGTATTAGAGGAAGGGGAAAAAAAACAGATGGTAAAATGCGTTGTACAGTAATGTTACTTTATTAATAAAATAAAATAAGTAAATAATAAAATAAATAATAAAATAACATCACTGCAATGTTATTTTGTTGATATACTGCACAAAACAGTTCCAGCTGGTTGCCATTGTATCTTTTGCTATGTGTTTCTATTATGCGTCTGATTTGTTTGTTTCTCAAAACAATCAACAACTAGCTATTTATAGTTGGTCATCCTAGGGCAGTTCACGAGTTAAGCATTACCAAGTTCTACACTTAACACAAATATAATAAGTAAAATCATTAATTTATGGTATTGTTGTGGATGGTGTATTACGGTGCCATTGCAATGGTTGATGGTTTATCACATTCCAAAACAGCAGGGGAAAATGCTGGTCTTGAAATTCACACTTGCAGGAAATGATAACACTTGAATTCTTATCATTCAGGGAGTGAGAGGTGTGATTGAAGTCTAATTAGCGGAATAACGAATTACTGACCATTTAAAACTATATATTTAGAAATTTATGTACATTTAACCATACAAATACAACATTTATTTCACAAATGATATTCTATCTTTTTCAATTTAGCTACTTGAATACAAATTCTACCCTACGGTTCTTCCTTATGAACTGGTCAATAACATCGTCATAAAAAGTTGGTTGGAACTTAATTTTCCCAAGCAACACGCACACTTGTAAAGGCTGGCTGAAGCTCACTGGCTACAGCTACGTTGACTGCGTATGGCCTGTGTTTAAGCAGCAGAGTGAGACGAGGTGAAGGGAGCGGAAATGGCTATGCGCGTGCATGAAATCACAGTGCTGCAGCGAGGACCTGGAAGCTCCGATAACCGAGAAAGCCAAGGTAGCTTTGACTAGACGAGCAAGCATCGGCCTTCGATACACAACGCAAAGCTCAATTATTGCCGCGCCAGCTTAAGACGTCTTCTGTCTACAAAAATAAAAGCCTAAATGGAATGCTTATAAATGCATGCATTTATTAACAAATAAATATTACTTCTTTCTCAATTAATGAGCTTGCACAGCAACCATGGAGAATTCGTTCCTGCAAAACAGAAACTATTATATGTCAGCTTCTGAATGTGAGCATCATAAGAGAGCAGGAAATGCCAGTCCAGTCGTGATGTGTTCAGACATAAGTAGCCCGATGAATTTCATCCTTGAATTAAACGAGCTTTTCATGCTCCATATTTCCCTGTTGTTATGTATTTGATATCTCTGCAGCTACCATCTACTGGTAAGTCTCTTCATCCGACAAAGGCACCGGATGTTTAAAAAAACAAACAAGAAAAACATAAGGGTGATTCAACAGAGATCTGTAATAGCAGTTATTACAGAACTATTGCAGCCATTGAAAGTCACACTGAGCACTAGTCACGTGCTCATCCGAATTGGTTGAAGAATATCGTACATCCTGATCCTGACTTTTTTCTAGATAATTTGCAATATGAACTATGTTTATTCTAGTTTATTCTGAATGGCTGTATGTAGGCGTCAGAGTATCGCTGTATCACTGGTGCAAATGGAAATCACGAGTTTCATTTCTTAAATTTCAATATTATTAGTTTCTAATGATGAAAAATAAAATACGAATCGTCATCCTGAATTTGTGTCTTATTTGTTCCCACTGCAAACTCAACTGTTGTTGGAAATTACCGCCGAAACAACTAAGGCGATGAGGCCACTGCACCATTTGTGAGTTGCGTATATGTTTCTTGGCCGGTATCCCTATTCTGCATGATGAGAAACCCGAGTTTCTGAGAGAAAAATTCCTGACAGCATCTTATATGATGGATGAGATCAGCTAACTCATTCATCATCAACTGAAAAAAAGTCCTTAAAAAATCTTCTTGCATCCTATACAGGATGCGAAATCATCTTTTTAGCTAAAGGGCATCGTCGATAACTGAGCTAAGAAAACTAGCACGTTTAACTCCTTTTACTCTAGTTCATCGTCGATAAATACATTAAGAACTCCAATTTGTATTAATAAGAATAAATAAAAGGTACACTAAATTATTGTTCTGTTGTTCTGTTTTACGCTTACGCGCAGAATGGCAAACCGGACAGAGGAACACACGCAATATACAGATATAGGAGACTACGGGAATCCAGTTAAACCACTCTATTATGTTGGATCGGGTTTCGAAAGCCTGCAGAGCGACGTGTGTTCATCTGGCCTGTTTGCGGGATGAAAAACCAGAGTTTCTGGGAGAAAAAATCCTCCACCTCTTTTTAAGAATGGCTCACTCACGTTTGAAGTGAGTGAGCTGGTTTTATACGGAGGTGGCAGTTTTTTATGTTGTAAAAGTTCTCCGCGACCTAAATGGAATTCGAACCTAAGTCTTTCCAACAAGGGGCATCGTCGAAAGTAATTGAGATACGAAGGCTCCATGAAAAATGCAAAACTAATGTAACACTGATATTTACAAATTTTCAAGTCTTAATTCATAAAAAAGCAAAGCAAATTTATTTGCAGTTCAGTAACCTTTCTTAATTTAGATGTTACATCTTCCTAATTAATTATTATTATTACTATTTATTTGGCCTAAACATATTTTTGATAATAGTATTTTAACTCACATTTTAAGAGCAGTCTGTTTAAATCAATAAAAACATCGCATCGTTTATTAGGTTTTGCGCAGCGTTTATGAATTTGCGCATAAATTCGAGTCTTCTCACTTCAGATTGCCGCTGGAAATTTTCTTTATAAAAACTGAAAACCGTATGGTTTTCCACGCAAATTAGATGATGTATGTTTATTTTGATATTTATCGAATGGCGACAAGAGGTGAGAAAATGTATCGCTGAATTCGGAAAAATCTCGGTTCAGCTTAAATAAAATTCGCATATTAAAGAAAAAAAAATTAAACGATGTTCAGGGAGTCATCATTAATTTCAGCAAATCGAAAATGCTGTAGACCATAGCAGGCCTTCATGAAAACGAATAATCTCACTAATAAGTGTTAATCAACTAACATACACATACTGCACAAATCACCCAGAAAAAAAAAAAGAATGAAATGAGTAGGGAGGTGTTGGAACTCCCTTTTCCGTCGTTCTGTACAATTTCGACCTTCCCCACTCCGTGGGACTCCTTATCATAAGTACACAAACAAGCAGATGATACTTCCAGTTCAATAGAGACAAAGCATAATGATGGTAGAGTTTTCGCCCCATTAGGACCTGTATCTATGTTGATCATTTGCCTTGGGACCCTAAAACTGGTTTACACCTTTGCACAATAGTGGGAAATTGGTTTAATATTTAGTCCAAGAAACTCTTTCAGGAAAGCATTCTGTCTGAAAATCAATAAGATGTACGTCAACTAATAATGTGGATTAACCTTATAGGTTTCACTACTTCTTGCGAGGAGGATCGGCTGAGAAGTTCTGATAAAAACCTAGAACAAAAATGACTGGTTTGTGCAACAAGGGAAAGAGTTTTTTTCTCAGAGGATTGTGAATGATGCAGCAACGGTGTAACAAATGTATAACACTTCGTGGGGAATATGTAGAATAATGTATAAGTTACATAGTTCTACCTCAACTCCTTCATGGTGATTATCACAACTATTCAGCACACCCTTGTAGAATTTCATGGCTCCCAATCATTTTTTTCTGCTGAAGTTTTGTTAACTTTGCTATCTTTCCTTCCGTTTAATAATTATAAAATATTTAAAATTAAATTTGCATAATAAAATATACATCTTAATCAACTAACATACATCAGGCGACGAAAATCGCCAACCAACTAAAGACTTTTTCAACAAAGTCCACGCTCATAGAAGAGAAATTCGAACAGACTTCCTGCTGGTTGAAGAGTGAACACCTTATCTACTTGATCAATCTAGCCAATCGAAAGTCATTCGTGAAAAGTGCAAATTCCAGAAAAAAGGACATCACAAGTAGTTGATAATATTTCTGAGAAAAATTTAATTCTACATAAGCGTTTCAAATTCTTATGGGCACAATATTTCGTTGAAACTTTATATTCTCGAGAACAATAATCTTACAAAACAAATATCTCAGTACGAGATATTTGTTTTGTAAGATCTCATTACTAGAAGTTATGTAATATCTCATAACTAGAAGTTTTCTATTCCCTCTACAACCAACTTTCAGTGGACCTCTTAAGAACTGGATATGAGTTATTTGAGTTTTGCCAGGGCTTCTGAGCCCCTTAAGCTCTCAAGCTTCCCTTCCTTAAAGCAGTTTTGCTCAAATCTCGGAAGAAAATCCTGTACCGCATATGAGACCTGATTCATTCCCAGTTGAAAACTCTTTACAAACACACACCTTACATCAGTGATGGCGAACCTTTTTACCCAGGTATTTCAAACATCTTTTTTTTTTAAATATTGACGTTGTTGATGTGCCACTTGCATACATGCATTCTAAATTTAACTACTTAATCATAGATGGTGACTTATACATATCATATTAGGCTATTTATTTAATAGGACATTGATATACAATCTATGAATTCATATTATACAATTAATTTAATAAATTGAAATTACTGAAATTAGTCTTTTCATCAGAATACCAATATTTTTCCACATCCAAGGTGTGTTATCTGAAACCCTCAAGTGTGTCATAGGTTCACGATCACTACCTTACATCATAGATGGGATTCGGGTCTTTTCAAGATCTCGTCGTCCTTCCGTCTGCCGTTCAGTCTTTCACATTATGTGTACGAGATGCAAGATGCAACTCGTATTACGTGTGTGTTGCATCTAGTATCAGAAATTCGGTTGTTAGAATTATGATATTTTACTTGATGTATTTTTATAATAGGTTTCTTGTTTAATTAATTAAAAGCAAAAACTTCGAGCCAGCTGGTATTTAATTGTCTGTTATTACTTAGCGTTATATTATAGCAACTTCACATTCGACTTTATTATCATGCATACGGCAAAATGATTTTAAGGAATGCCGATGGCAAGGAGGTAACTGAATCAGCTGAAATAGTAGAATTACTAAGCGAACACTTTGAACACTTTGCAAGAGTATATCATCCAGGCTGTGATATTGCAGGAATGAGAGAACGAATGGCTGATATAGGAATTGAAGTGAATGAAATGGAGGTAAATAATATATTACAGAACCTTAATGTAAATACATTATGTAAATACATCTGTGGGATCGGATAGTATACCAGCTCGAGTCTTACGTGAAGCGGCAAAAGAATTGTCAGTTCCTTTGACCATATTGTTTAATTTAAGTCTCAGCTCTGGGTTAGTCCCGAGAGGGGAAAATAGTTCCATTGCATAAAGGAGGTTCCAAGCCTGCTGTTGCAAATTACCGACCGATCAGCATATCAGGAATCGTTGTCAAGGTTTTGGAGATATTAGTCAAGAGCAAAATACAGGAATGGATAGATGAAAATGGGATACTGTATGGAGGACAGCATGGTTTTGTGAAGGGTAGATCATGCCTTAGTAACTTGCTCACGTTTTACATCATAGTAAAACGTGATAGTATAATACAGTGACGGCTGAACTGGATAAGGGCAATGGATTTACAGTGATACTGCTGGACTTTGCTAAGGCCTTTGATAGGATACCACATGGAATTGTAATCAGTAAACTGCAGCACATGGGGATGGATATAGAGTTGGTGAGATGGATAGGAGGGTAGTTGATGGAAAGATATCAGAGAGTAGTTTATTCAGGAGTGGAGTCCAAAAGAAAGCCCGTCACTAGTGGTGTGCCGCATGGTTCTGTTCTTGGACCACTGCTTTTAATTTGTTCATTAATGATATAGGAAAGGATCTGATAGGAACTGTTCATTTATTTGCTGATGATGATGTAAAGTTGGGTAAAGCAACAGTGAATGCACATGATGTCAAGATTTTGCAGGATGATTTGGATAGATTGGCAGTCTGGGCTAATGAGAATGGATGTCAGTTTAATGTAGCAAAGCGTAAGGTTATGCATTTTGGGGTGAAAAAATTAGCAGCAGTATATCACATTGGTGGAACTGTACTTCAGGGGGGTTGAGGAAGCCAGAGATTTGGGTGTGTTGGTGGATAGGGAGTTGAAGTTTAGGGGGCACATAACAAAAGTGGCTAAATCAGCTCATCAGATCTCTTGGTTACTGAATAATGCTTTGACGAGAGAGATAAGCAAGTTATTGTTCCTTTTATCGAGCTTTGATAAGACCCATCTTGACTACTATATCCATATCTGTTCCCCTGGGTTTCTTCTTGACGGGGAGGAGGTAGAGAGGATCCAGGGGCGAGTGACCAAGATGATAGCTGTTCTATGGAATGAACCTTACGAGAACAAGTTGAAGATCTGTGGGTTGCGCACAGAAATTGGTTGATAAAAGGCGGGAAAGGCGTGATATGATTGAGACATTCAAATTACTGAAGGGTTTTACAAGATTAATTCAGAGGATATTTTTCAGAACAGGTCTGGCGATGGGAGAACTTGGGGCCATCCATGGAAACTGAGCAAGAGTATAGTTGGCAAGGGTGTTAGAACTAGGTTTTTTATTTGGAGAGTAGTGAATGAGTGGAATAAGCTGCCAGAGTTTGTTGTGGGTGCCATGACTATAAATGAGTTCAAAGCAAAGTATGATAGATACCGTGCGAATCCTGAATAGTTGTTCTTGATATGATGTTTAGGACCCACGATGAGGCTAAGGACTCCTTGGAGTTGCCCGTAATAACAATAATAATAATAGTAATAATAATAATGCTAAAGGAAGTACTGTTTATTTTATCGCCAAGATCCGCTGACAGGTGGTCTCTACTGACGTTTGTTGCTCACATAAAAAAATCACGAATCGACTCAGTGACAATTCCACATTAGGAAATGAGCAATTACGAAATGTGGTGATAAGCTTAAAAATGAATGAAAATTTAGCAATTTGTCACTTTTCGATATCACTGTAGCAGAAAAATTGAGAAAGGTTATGAATCATGCAATAAGTATATCTGAGAAGTTATTTTAGATTTAATTGCGACAAGCATTTTAAAAATTGCAACTACATGTTTGTGACACACACACACACACACACACACACACACACACACACACACACACACACACACACACACACACACACACACACACACACACACACACACACACACACACACACACACATCAAATTCCAGGCGCTTTGTGACAAAAACGTTTCACAATTCCTTACATCATTTAAATAGTTGCTTAAATTTTGATACATTTATTTTTATATGACAGTCAATTCAGAAACGCTTTTTTATTTTTATAAGAGAGAGCAACTTATATCAACTTATATATATATATATATATATATATATATATATATATATATATATATATATATACACATATATATATATATATATGTGTGTGTGTGTGTGTGTGTGTGTGTGTGTGTGTGTGTGTGTGTGTGTGTGTGTGTGTGTGTGTGTAGAAAGTAAATCCAGGTTTAAAATAGCTTGGTATCTTTAACATATATATAGCTTCACAAAACTTGCTACATCTATGGTTGTGCCGATGGACGACCCGGATGGTCGCTAAGGTGCTTTGAGGCAGGAAGGATCACAGTCTTCAAGAAATCAGAGTAAAAATAATGTTGTGGATTTTCAGTTGAATAAAAATAAAAAACAGAAAGAAGAAATTATCTATATGTTATTTTTAATTAGAATACAAATCAAAATTTTGAAATAAGCGTTACTAGGAAAAACTTGCAGTATTTAGATATTAACAGAACAAGAAATGTTAAAAAAGTATATCAATCCTAATATTTAATTATTTCAAGCGCAGTCTAAAGTTTGTACTCGTCATTGTTTATACCATGAAATTTCTGCTCAACTCTACATATTTTTAAAGATTAATCTATAAAATCAAATCAGATATTCGATAAAATTATCGAATATCTGATTCGGTTAACGAAGTTCGCTACGTTTCCATCCTCAGCAATTACCTGCATTCACATGACGTAGCGGATTATTTCCTCTCTTCCACACGGTCCACCGAGAACAAGTAAGCATTGATTGCTTTATGCAGACAAATTTTTTTATTGAAGTTTGACATTGAAGATAGACAAGCTTCATATTGAAAGAGTATGACTTTAAACGCTGACAATCCAACAACACAAAGAGCATATCAGTCGCTTAATTTACTTGCAATTAGCAAACTTTCATTAGTAACAACTAAAAAAAATTATGTTTGTTTGATGTTTGATTTGGTATTGTATGTATGTTTGATTTCGCTAAAAATTCTTTCGGGAAAAATTATTGTAATTATGTAACTGATTTATGAGGGAAATGTTTCGCTGTTTACATTTAGATCACCGAAGTGAGATTGACGTCTGTAACAAGTGTAATTAAAGCCGCCTCTGCACTTACTCAATACAAATCCACTGCTCTCTAACACCTGACTATGTTTGGTGAAATTTATTGCAAAACAGATTGCCTATCGTTGAAATCTATGCGTTTATTAATTATCTTACTGTCATTTGTAAATACTGTGATATTGGTCGATTTGTAGAGCCTCTGCTACTAATGGCTCGCAAAAAGTTAAGCAAGTTTGAGCGCGGTTAGTAGTTGGAAGGAGATCAATCGTTCGATGCTGTTGGCACACTCTCCCTCGATGAGTCTTCGAACTCCCTGGAGGTTTCACATAATAATAATAAATAAATTTTAATTAAGAACGGTTTCTCCTGGAGTTAAATATATTTCAACTAGGAAAAACTTGCAAACAATTCTTCCGTTGTAAACAATGCATACCCGAAAAATTAAAGTCATTTAAGATAATAAAACATTAATCATAACTCCTTTTTGACATTTCATGAGTTATCTTTTTAACCTGAAGGGTGAAACTCCACCTTTGGAAGTTCGATTCACTAGTCGATTTTGGACTACATCCAATCTGCGTACTCCTTCATTTCATTCCAAACTGGAATAAAATAGTCAATGAGGTCAGAGAGCTAAAAGGTGGGGAAAAAAAAAAAAAAAAAACTCAAATACAAATGCCACTAAGCAGCAAGTAAATTATCCCACTCAGCAGACATACCGCTAATAATAAACTTCACGGTAAACGACCGTGCGTTTCATACCTAAATGCAGCCTATTCCGCAGCGCGTGTCAAAGCCTAATTTCAAATAAGTCTAAAATGATTTATTACGTGAAATACCAACAGAATTGTATTTACTAATAGATACGATCAGTGATGTAATCATTCAAAAAACTGTTTTCTTTTATCCATGAGATGTTGAAAGAACTTCTCAACCGTGTAATGCTTATACTTCCAACTCCAAACTCGGAAGATTTGGGATAACGAAAGAAAAATTCATCGCACATTAAACAGAGCTGAAGCAGAGCAGGATAATCTGCTTCTTGAAATTTTAATCTCCATTTGATTAAATTCAATTCGTTTTGAAAATGTCTCCTGCAAAAATGTGAATATACTATCATTATGTAATTTGTCATCATAATGCTTCATAACATGGTAGCATCTATTTTACGAGATACGATATACAATATATAGAAATTATGAGAACATAATGCATGTATATTAACCGCCAAAACATATCATAGAATCATTAAATTTGTCATAATTTTATTTTTATAATTATTATTATTATTATTATTATTATTATTATTATTATTATCATCGTTATTATCATAGAAGTTGCTCATTATTTTGTAAAACTCTTCTTAATTCTAAACTACATTTTATTATATATATACATGCAAGATGCAAAGCTGCTTATAAGTCTCGCCTATAAATTATGAGGAAATTGACAAAAAAGAAGAAAATGAATTATTAATTTTTGTAAGGGGAAAAAAAACGAATACTGCTTAATAATAAAATTATATTTTTCTTGATATATTCCAAGTCCTGTGTCTTTTTACAAAGTGATGTAAAAAAAAAATCCAATTTTTCTGTTATCCTATCCTATCAAAAGGAAATTATTGATAATGAAAAGAAATGAATATTGACTATTCCAAATTTAAAATGGCCTGAAAAAGGATCGTTAATAATCATTTTCGTGATTTTTAGTGTGCAATTGTCCCCAAACTGTTGGACTTCATCCTCCGAATATATTAAAAGTAAACAATGCTAACGTAAGCATTTCTTGCACTGTAGAATAAAATATAAATCAGCATCTTAAAAACGGGCTGGGGAAAACTAGTTGGAAAGTTTTAAAATTTGAGGGAAATCTTACCCTGATGTTTTTTCTATAATTTTCCAACTTGCTCATCTCTAACGTCAGTCATGCAATTAACTAGATAACAAAAACACGTGTTGTTAAATTGGCGGTGAAGAGGAACGTAGTCTTTTGTAGTTAACTCTCCTTTTCAAAAAGACAATGAGAATTCATTTCAGCCAAACTGCTATTGTTTGCTCTTGTGAGAAAAAGAATAATGTCAATAGTGTTACTAAAATGATTGAACGTTAAGAAATGCACCTGAATTATATTTTACATACAAACACGTGGTGTGATGATGCAAACACGCAGACTAGTAACTGCTGAAGAAAATCAAACTGCTCTTTGCTTTTCATACCTCCTCCCACACCTACAACCCTAAGATGATGATGGTATTATAATTGGTATTCCATAAGTGTTGAAGTGACGATATTAATTAGTCGAAAAATGATAATACTTTTTTTTAAATCACAATTGCTAGTTTCTTTTTTACAGGTCCAAAGTCCACACACACACACACACACACACACACACACACACACACACACACACACACACACACACACACACACACACACACACACACACACACACACACACACACACACACACACACACACACACACACACACACACACACACACACACACACACACACACACACACACACACACACACACAAAATCTCTATTTTACAGGTCCAAAGTCCACATACACACACTTTTACATTAAAACATGAAAAAAAACTGAAGTAAATTAATTGCAAGTTCTTGTTTCTCCTTCGTATTTCAGTCTCTTCTCCCTGAGCGAGAAGTTGCGAGAAAGGTTAGAAAGAAATGAGTTCAAACCAATAGATTACGGAAACTAAATTGTTATGAGATTATCATAATACATGCTAGAACAGTTTGGGATGGAAACTGGTTGGAATTATAGTCGCACTAGTATATTTGGGTGCAAAAAACAAAACCTGGAGAGCACCTCCAGGTTTTGTTTTTTGGAAGGAAAAACAAGTTTCTGGAATTCTCCAAGAGTTCTTTTTCTGCCCAGCCGAAGAGCATATGTTTATAGCCTTCCGTTTGTACTACATACATCGGCCACTGAATTAGAGTTTTTTATGCAGTTTTGAGTAAACGTCATTTCGCAGCGTATATGCAAAATACTTGGTCAAGTGCATCACCACATGTTCTAGGCAATTATTTAAGAATGACGCTGTCAGTAATCGTCAACAGTGTTGATTACAATGGGAAAAAAACAAAGGTTCTTTCGAAGCTCGATAAAAGGCTTATTGTAAGTGCTGCCCGTCTAGCTGGGACACGATTTTGAAAACAGTAGCAGAGCTGACCGGTTTCTCAATTAAACAAGATTAAACACTCGGAAATATTCGTGTTTAATCATGGAAATATAACCCGCATTGCTTGTCTAATAGGCTGCGTAACTGTGATCCTAAGATAATCTGTCAGGAACAGATCGCTGTCGTCTGAGATGGCTTGTACGGATAAACAGAACTTCCTGTGCGGAGCAATTGACCAAAGCATTTAATGAAGACTGCTCACGATCCATATCTTACCGAACTATGCGCAGAGAATTGAAGAGGATCGGTACTGGAAATCGTATGCGAAGAACCGGAAGGTTCATCAACAGTGGTGTTAGGAACACCATAACTGGACACTGGAAAAAAAGTCAGCGGTCCGACGAGTCACGGTACACCTTGTTCTGTACCAATGGTAGGCAGAAAGTTTATCAGGAGCCCCCATGAAGCAATAAACCCAGCTCTGCCTTGTAAACACAGCTCAAGGCTCAGAAAGTGGTGTCATGATGTGAAGCATATTCTGTTCGTACGGAACGGGCTCGCTGATATTGTTGGAAGGTTGAGTGTCCTCTAAGAAATATCTGAACATTGTTGCCGATGAAATCCATTCTACAATGTCGACTTTTAATCCAGCATGTGACGGTTGTTTCATGGACGCCAATGTACTGTCCTTCCGCAAGAATTGTTCAGCAGTTCAGTGAGCATTACAGCGACTTCCACCATCTTCCCTGGCCACTAGAAAGCCCGGATCTGAACCCTCATTGAGAATGTATGGGACATGTTAGAAAAACAGATCTGCGAGCAAAATCCTCATCCATGATATGAGCCAGTTAAAGTCTGGTGAACGCCTAGTATGTTGTAGACATAGATGCAATCCAACATCTTGCAGAATCTATGCCAAACCGCATTTGTGCTGTAATTCGGGCTAAAGGAGATCCAACACGGTATTAAATAAAAGTTTCTAATTCAGTGGCCGGTATGTGTATAAGACTCATAAATAGGATTTCTTGAAGCAATCGCGTTATATGAATTAGGGATTCTTGAAGTAATTTGAATGCTACTGATAACCTATAATACTCCCTCTAAAATATTATCTATGAAAGCATGTGTTTTTAAAATTTATTTTAAAAGTGTTTAGATTGTATCATTTAGAATTTAAAATATATTCCTAATTATAACAGGTAGATGCGAAAGTCTAGGATTCGAATTGCTTTGGCGATCAGAGAAAACACGTGATATACATCCACACCAATTTGGATAAAGTGGGCAGAGGTTGCATCGATATATTGAAGGGATCCGTCCATATAGCTCCCACTACAACTCTGCTCTACAGATATATAAGCACTCGGCATGAGAAGGAAGTGTATTTGATTTTATAATTTATAGTTGGGAAGCAGTGACTGTACAATACATTATCTGTCCAAAAATAAACCGAACTTTTCGAAAATAGAAGAAACTAGTGGCGCCACCTGTTGTATCTTTTTGTTGTCGGAAGCGGCAACCTTCATTAGTGTTGTGTCAACTGTTTATCACATTTATTTCATTAGAAGCCGAGTTATAGTGCCAAGAGTGACAGTGTGCTTTGACGAACAGTCGGAAAATGAGTTTCAAACAGAGAGCTGCGACTGACTTTTGTGTTAAACTTGGTAAACGTTTTTACAGAAACGCATTAAATGCTTCAAAAAGCATACGGTAATGAATGCTTATCCGTACTCAAGTTTACGAGTGGTTTAAGCGATTTCAAAGTGGTCGTGAGACGCTTGAGGACGATGAAAAGCCGGGCGTCCAAAAACTGGACTGAACGAAGTTAACATCCAAACAGTGCGTGAGTTCATCAAAGAAAACCCAAAATCGTCCGTGAGATTGATTGAAGATGAATTGGGGATTCCAAAATCAACTGTGCACAACATTTTGACCGAGACTTTGAGTCTTCGTAAATTGAATTCGCGATTTTTTCCACACAAGTTGACCGACGACCAAAAAATGTATCGAATTGAACACTGCAAGGACCTCATTAAAACCGCTCGTAAGGACTCAAACTTCCTTGAAACGATCGTTACTGGTGACGAAACGTGCTGTTTTGAGTATGAGCCCGAAACAAAGCGCCAGAGTGCTGAGTGGAGACCACCAGAAGAGGGGCATCCGAAAAAAAGTCGCTTGGAGAAGTCAAAAGTAAAGACAATGCTGATTTGTTTCTACGATTCCAAGGGCATTATCCACAAAGAATTCGTTCCTCCTGGCCAAACGGTCAATGGCGAGTTTTATCTCGAAGTTTTGAAGCGAGAATTCGTCGCGTACGACGAGAATACGTCGCGCGAATATCGTGACGACCGACTGTTCGTCAAGACACACTGTCACTCTTGGCACTATTACTCGTCTTCTAATGAAACAAATGTCATAAACAGTCAACACAACACTAATGAAAGTTGCCGCTTTTGACAACAAAAAGATACAACAGGTGGCGCCACTAGTTTCTTCTATTTTCGAAAAGTTCGGTTTCTTTTTGGACAGAGGTGTACAATACTACTGACTGAATACTAATTTAGTGATTAACCACACACACACACACGCACGCAAGCACGCACGCACACACACACACACACACACACGCACACACACACACGCACACACGCACACACACACACGCACACACACACACACACACACACACACTTAAACGCACGATTTTTGAAAATTTCAATTCGTTGCAAATTTGCTTGTTTTGCGGAGAAAAACCTGTTTACACGAGAAAGAAAACCCGCCACCTAGGTGTGAGATCGGTTAACTCTCCTTCAACTGAAAAAAGTCAATGTAAAGATTCCTCGCATCATGATGATAAGCGAAACGCATGTCTTTTCTAATCGAAAAGTGCATGCCCCCCCCCGCCTTCTTCCAATTTTGTTACAAAGGTGCTAATTTAATGACAGAGATAAAAATGTTTCTTTGATTGTTTTCTAACTTGAATTAAAACTGAGTTATCGTAAAGAGCGTTTTACTTCCCGTAAAACAGAGAAAAACCAGTATATAAAAACATAGCTGTCACGCATAATATCTACCACCTTGGCTTTAACTACTTCAGCATTAATTCTAATCAATCTAGTTTGAAGATTGACATTTTATTATTTCATTATCAGTAAGGTAAGTATAGCAATAAAAAAATAAATAAAATAAATAAGGGTGTGTTAAATATTGGGCTGCTATAAACGCTTTTTGTCCATGTCACGTTCTCGGTACTATTACTTGTCTCCCTAAAAGTTTGCGTATTAACTGTCAGCTTCTATCTTTGAAATGCTTTTGAAAGGGCTTTTGATACAACAAAAATGTTTGTTTACAGATTCTAAACGTGTTTAGCACTCAAATAGCTTGAAGAAACTATTAGACAATAAAATAAGCTATCCCCACTGCACCATTCCACTACAATACAATTTCTATAGTTTGTAGCAAGTCTAAAATAATTTTCCATCTTCCCATTAATTTTGATGAAGTTGGTGCATATTAGGTGACTGATATAATCTTAATAAAATGATTACTAATAGGTTTTTAAAAAATTAAAACATTATTTATCGGATAGCCATCCAAATTTGTAGTTAGATTGTTTATAGTCGTTCTTCATTAGTTAGCAGACGGGCGGTGTTGAAGGGGAGGGTGGGGATAAAAAAGCAAAATGCTGTTAACTGCCAGCTAGTTCCTTCTATCGAAACGAAACTTTTTAGTAATGTGATGTCTGTTTTTAGTGCGAAAACAGGAAATTGCAATTCCTTCCGTTAAAACAAGCACATGTAATTGCATAAACAGGGCGTAACTGTGCTGATTTTTAAAAAAAGATAATGTGTATCCTACTAATATAGTGGTTTGGATCTTGCTGAAGTTGAAGAATCACTGATGTAAATCAAATAAGCCTCTCCCCTCATTAAAAATAGGACTTGACTACTTTATTGCATCACAAGCGGTCGCTAATACAGCTCAAGGTCATGACACAAAAGACGGACGCTGAGCTACGTGCTGTCTTGTATCACCAGTTACTGAACATCCCAGCTCCGCGGAAAATTACTAACACACACACACACACACACACACACACACACATACACACACGTATTCCATCAAGGTGTGAGAGTGTTGTCCCCAGCATAAAGGCAGAAACCTGTCAACAAACTGACTTATTACTGTCCGCGTGTAACAGTAGTGGGCTGATCAAATAAGTATTTATAACCGTTCTTAAGTAGTAACAAATATTGGTTTCGGACTTAACGGCTCCGAAAGTAAATATTAAAGTATAGAACGTAAAAATTAACCAAGAAATCTTACGTAATTTGCTAGTGGAAAATTACTTACTGTTTATTATGTACGCTCTAAGAAAGGAAGGAGAAGAAATAAGCAGTGCTTTTCAAACATTTTTCCGCTCGAGTACCATTAACAGACAGTATATAATTACGTGAAGCATAGAGCATCCGTTTTGAAAGCAACCGGTAGTTATTATTACAGTCTATCATACAAATATTACTACTCTATATTCACTTATTAATATTTCATGAATATTAATGAAATCGCTCACAAACCAAACGATAATAAAAACAGGAAAGTATGCAAGCCACCTGGTGGAGGAAACAGTGTTGTTGTTGTTTCTAAGTATCATAAATAACGTGAATGAGAAGGTATAAGTAAATTACAGACGTATCGAAATTATTATTTATGTTTTTTTTTTTAAACTTCTGAAACGTGAATGTTTTAATCTTTACAAGGATAGGATAACCAAATAAAGCATTGACGCCAAAGCATATGAAAATAAAGAAATAATGCAGCAATATCTTTTTACATTTTTGTTTTTTTACGTAGGTCTAACCATCGAATCAACGAACTAGGATTCCCATTCGTCCCGTTTTTCCCGGGACAGTCCCGTTTTTTATAAAAATGTCCTGAGTTAATTTCAAAAGTCCCGCTTTTTTAAGTATCCTTCAGGAAAAAACGAATAAACGGGTTTTATCTAGTTTTTAGTACCAATTTCTATTACAATGTTGATAATAATAAATTTTATTTATTTATTATTTATAATGATAATCATTAGTATTATAAATAATATAACTAACTAATGATAACTAATGGTAACTAATGGCGATGTTCTTTTTTCCCATGCTTCTGTTATAACAGTATCTTACTTGATCAATACTTTGCGTGTTATAATTTTTATCGTTTTCTACCCCTATAATGCTGAAACGTAAGTGCAGTATTAATAAGAGAATTTCCTTTCATTAAAGGTGTAGATGAAAATGTGGAATGTACTTTATGTAACTGCAAATTTTGCATTCGCATGGTGGTCGGTCAGACGTAGTCAACCACGTGAAAACGAAAAAACATAAAGCTGCAGTATCAGTAATTTTTTAATTGTGAAAACCAAGAGTGAAAGGGGAAAAGACTTATCACTGGCAGCGCAGGAAGCAAACCTTCGCGTATCACACAGCGATGCATACCACAGCTTTAACTCCATGGACTGCACAACAACCATTGTGGAAAAAAAAAAAAAAAAAAAAAAATGCAACGATAAATTCACGTGTTCGGAAACAAAGTGCAAGGCAATAATAACCAATGCTATTGCGCCATTAGCAACAAAGCAGATTGAGAAAGAGCTAAAAGAAGTTCGTTTGATATCAGTACTAATCAAACCACTTCGACATGAAATTAGTGCCTCTGGTCATTAGATACTATCATCCAGAAAAAGGTGTGAAGGTGAATGTGTTGGAGTTAATTCAGATGGTGAAACTTCAGAACCTTTATTTTCTTATGTGTTGGAAGTGTTATAGAAGTTAGATCTCCTGAAAAAGGTTATTGCTATATTAGCGGATAATACAAATACAAACTTTGGTGGAAAGAAGAGAAAGGGAAAGAATAATCTGTACATCAAAATGCAAGACAACACTGTGAACAATTTAATTGGAATAGGTTGCCCTGCACATGTGATACATAATGCTGTGCAGACTGCTTCAGATTGCTTACCTATTGATCTTCAGTTAATAATTAACAAGATTTACCACCATTTCCACATATATTGTGTACAATTTGAGGAACTCAAAATCATTTTGTGAATTCACAAACACAGAGTATAAAACTGTTTTGGGTAGCAGCAAGACAAGATGGCTCTCTCTTTTGCCTGCAATCCAGAGGGTTATTGACATGTTCCCTTCATTGAAGTCATATTTTTTTCTATTGAAAAATGTCCTATCACTCTCTAAATTTCTTTGAAAATCCACTTTCAATTACACTCCTTCGTTTCCTTGCCAGTCAGTTAAAAACCTTTTATGATACTATTAAATGTATTGAAAAGCAAGATATAATAGTAATTGAAGTGAAGGATGAAACAAACAAACTGGTGGAAAGGATTAAATTGTAGGAAGGCAGAAAAGTTTCTTACAACTATTGTGAGAAAACAGTTGCAAGAATTAGAAAAAGAAGGAAACATAACAGTTGAAAAGTTTGAAAGCTATGCATTAGATTTCTACTGCACCTGTATTGAATATATTCAGGAGTGGTGTACACCATTTCTCACACCTCTTCAGTCTATGGATTGGATTAATTTGAAGGGGAAAGGATCCTGTGACTTGGAAGAACATACACGAAAGCTACATATTCATGCAGACAGTGTCGCCAAGTTTTACTGTAAATGAAGACTTATTTGATGAGTTTGTATGTGTGAAAAATATTGTGAAAGCAAATTTGAAGTGTAGAGTGAACAGAAGGATCAAAGTGTCAGTGATAAATAGTGTGAAATGTTTGCTCATTTTACAAAGCAGAGTATAAATTCTGGGAGCAATAATGCCTAGTTAGTTTTTGTTTAGTACTGCCAGGAACTAATGGAGCTGTTGAACATATCTTTTCATTGATAAATGCGCTCTGGACAGATGAAAAAAAAAAACAGACTTAAAATTGATTGTAAAGACATATTTTAAGAATTTCTCTTGTGCTGAGTTCTATGATCAAATATCAAAAGAAAAAAAAATTCTTGAACAGGTCTATAAATCTGATAAATATTTTTCTAATTAAATATATTTGTGATTAATAATCCTTTTTTAAAGTGGATTTAATGTTAATGTATGTTTATAGTAGTATTTAATTTAAAGTGCAGCATATATAATAGTTTTATTTTTGGTTTTCTTAACTTTTAACATGTCCCGGGTTTTTTAAGTAAAAATTTCAGAATGTCGCAGATTTTAGTAAAACATTATGGGAACCCTATCTTAGACCCTTTTTATTTTTTAGTATCTGTTTATAATTGATGTGGTATTTAGAGAGTGGTCAATATGTGGTTATCATTTATTATTATTATTATTATTATTATTATTATTATTATTATTATTATTATTATTATTATTATTATTATTATTACGTGACACCTTGAAGGAGTCCAACGACTCCTTGTATTTATTTGGTAACGAAGTCGTTGAATTTCCTTAACATATTGAAGTTAACATGTTGGAGGCGCCACTACTACCACTACTACTACTACTACTAATAATAATAATAATATTTAAAACTTTTTATTTATTGATTGATTTCTGAAATATTGACACAATTACAATAATCATCTTTAGTGACATTCCAACTTGTAATTTTTACAAAATTCATCCCTAAATGCTGCTTATGTGATTCATTTTCTACATTGCATTTCAATTAAAATTTTGATATTAATACTTTTTTGCATCTATATTTACAACACGTGTTCTTCTAATATTAACAATGAAGATTACACACGGAAGTTTTGAATAATGGATAATACAGTAATCCCTCGATTAATGGGTCCCCGATTAGTACATCATTTTTTTTCGATACCCAAATTCGATTAGTGCGCCTATATACATCTTAAAAATAAATGTTACCGATTTTAAAAATTTTCGATCTATACATTTTTTATGGCTAACTATTTTAAAAAATCACTCACCAGAATGAAATAATTTAGTTACCGATTTAAAACATTTTACAAATTTATTTTTAATGGCATACTACACTACTTCCATGAATACTTATGTTCCAAATTTTTACCGCCAAAATGTATGTCGTTTACTATAATACACCCACAGATTCGAGACCCTTCGACACTTCTGCGCATGTCAAAAAAGAGAATCCATTTCAATAATAGGGTAATCAATCCGTCTTTCTGGGATGAGTTGTTTATTATTACACGTCGGAAAATTAACTTCTCTTTTATGATCATTGTAGTTTTTAAAGTGGTAACTATTTTGCTTGTACAACAGTTGGGAAATTTTATCTATAAAGCACGTGATTTCGCGTGTTGGCGACCAATTCGTACGTCCTTCATTTCTTTCTACCCTTCAATGATAACGTACAAGAGTTAATTAAATCTCATTCTGAAGAACTGAGTGATTCCGACCTGCTAAATTTAGATGCACAGCGGGAAGATCCCGAAGAATATGAAGAAAATTTAACCACTGATAGTGAGCCAAAAGAGATTTCACAGAAACAATTTGAAAATATTTTTCGTACAATCGAAATTTTTAAGCAGCAATGCTTCGAGGCTGACCCTGATGAAGAGAGAAGCAGTAAAATTTGCAGAAGAGTAGAAGAGGCAATAGGGCCATGCCGTCGGTTGTATGAAAAAAAGAAACAAAATGCCCGCCAAGCTACGTTAGCTCAATTCTTTGTTAAGAAGTAGAATAATAAATTTATATTCTGAATATGTTTAATTGTCTTTTAGTTTCATGGTTTTCCTTTAACTAGACCCTGAGACAAACACTAATTCCTTTATAAAAAAAAAAATAATAAATAAGGGTCAAAAAAGAAATCCGAGGAACGAATTATACATTTTCCCATAGGTTATTATATTCGATTAGTGCGTTTTCGATTAATGCGCCTGTTTTAAAGAATGCATTAGGCGCATTAATCGAAGGATTACTGTAATAATAATAATAATAATAATATGATAATGTCTCAGATAAATTACATACATATGATTATTACAGATGATTATTACAGACATTTTTTACATGTTTACACGTTATGTATAAAATAACAATATTTCTATTTTCATCGTACAGAGTATTTACATATTTACAATTAATGCATATTATATTGATGCTCTGTACATTATACTGTACGCAGTTTAAGGCACATTATTTCTTTTCAATATTTTTTTTTGGATATAAATTCATATACTTTTTTTTTTAATATTTGTATCTTCATTATTATAATACACCGTGACTATTTTGTTACATAATTTGCAGTCTTTGATTATGAGGATTACGTGTGGATGATTGAGGCGGATTAATCCCACCTACTTCGAAGCTTGGGTTAGCTTTTATGAAGAGAGTGGGATTAGCGTTCAAGTGATTTATGTTGTTGTTACTGTTTATGATGGGATGCAGGCATTGGATGCTGGTGATTTTTGATATGTATATTAGTGTTAATGGTATATTAACTTTGTTGGTATATTTTCCAGAGTCCGTTTTTTAATGTTCTG
Organism: Typopeltis vanoorti; assembly: GCF_054136105.1. NCBI lineage: Eukaryota > Metazoa > Arthropoda > Arachnida > Uropygi > Thelyphonidae > Typopeltis > Typopeltis vanoorti. The sequence continues at coordinate 32,675,322 of NC_143562.1, forward strand.
TAGTTGTCTATGTTTTTAAATTTCTTGGTAGGTTGTTGAGTAGCGTGGGTATCTGATGTGATCTCACCAAAGAACCGTATGAGTTGTTAAAGGGTGCGGGGATGTAGAGAGTTGTTGTAGGTCGTGTTATACGATATGTGTCTCTGTTGTTTCGATAGGTGATGTTGAAGTAATTCCTTGTTAATGTCATGTAGTGGTTCAGGTTTTTAATGCTCAGAATTCTGTGTATCGCCATGTGCTGGTCGGATATTGGTTGTTCCGTGTAAGGTGTCCAAATCACTGTTGACGCAATTTTCCTATGTAATGTTTCTAATTTGTTAGGTGGCTGTTTGATGTGTTTGCATAGACTGTTATACCGTATCTAAGTAGGGATTCGCAAATACCGTGATATAGGAGTTTTTTTATGTTGGATGGAATAATGTATTTTACTTGGAAGAGTTTTGCTGCGATGATCCGGAGTTTGGTGTGTAGGTATTCTATATGTTTTGTCCATTTAAGGTGGGAATCTATATAGAGACCAAGGTATTTTGCATGTGTTACAGGTTTGATTTCGGGACATTGGCAGGTATTTTTGTTGTTAATGCAGCGGTATGTGTGACAGTGTATCGATAGTGGTGCGGGGCGTATGATTCTTGGGTTGTGTATTATCAGCATGTGTGTTTTGGTGCCGTTAATTAGAATTGCGTTTTGGTAGAAGTATGTTGTGATTTCATTTAGGTCTTATTGTGCTTTGCAGAGAGCCGTGTTGATGTCTGTGTGGATTGCTTGTAGTGCGGTGTCATCTGCGTACTAAATTATTTGAATTCTTATGGCCATGTTATGAACATCGTTAATGTATATGTTGAATAGAGTGGGTGATAATATGGCACCTTGAGGAACACCGTGTTTTATTTGTATACTCCGGCTGTGACTTGTACCTATTTTTGTTACTTGTGTTCTGTTTGAGAGATAGTTCCTGAACCATGTATGCAGTGTTCCTCTTATACCTATTGAGTATAGTTTGGTGAGTAGTATTTCATGTTCAAGTGTATCAAATGCTTTAGTTAGGTCCAGCAGTATAAGGCCAGCGTACTTGTTTTTGTCGAGAGCTTGTAATACTACTACTACTACTACTACTAATAATAATAATAATAATAAAAGTTCTCAGTCGAATTCCCAATTTTCTAAAAATAGACTGCAATGTAATGGAGAAAATCAACATAAATCAGCAAGAAAATCTACATGAAAAACATCACGAGGAGGAGCATGTAAAACATGGAATTCTTGGTCCATAAAAACATACACCAATTTAAGAAAGAAAATAATTAAAAAAAAACTGTTTCGCAAATATTTTATTAATCCTGTCATAAAGTTTCACAGAGTGCCATACTTCTTGTCGATCGTATATCACAAATGCAAAGTTTCCAGATTCGTGATTTTAATTTCAGTAATTCTAATAATTGCAAACAGATAAGAAAATTAATAATTGAATCTGATGGGAATTTAGTAAAATTTCACAATTACGTTTTAAAGAGTTTCTAAAATTATAAATATATCAAGATGCTGCTTTTCTAATTTAAAATTGGTAATGGGATAATAGTATCTTTAGAGAGTAATGCTACAAATACAGCCAACTTATTACTTTGAAAATACTTTGGGTTCTTTGAAGCGTGACATTATTTTCTAAAGACACGATTTCATTATTATTGTCCACCATTTCATTATCCAAATAATAATAAGAAGAATAAAATAATATTTTTGAGGGGTAAGTTTTCTAAACCCTTTCCCCCCTCTTTCTAAAGTGTGACATCATTTAGAATGATGCCTAATCCGTTTTCTTGGAAACTTTCCGAAAACTTTCCACTGATTCAATATGAATAACTTTCAAGATCATTCTAGAATGAATAGATACAAAAACGTTTTCCAGCAATATACTTTGAGACCAATAAAATGACTTTAATAGCATATATATATATATATATATATATATAAGTTTGGCGAATTAATACGCTTTGGTGTTTTTAACATCAATTATCTGAATACGTCTATTTCTTAAGCTTAAGAAAAATTCAAAAGTACTCTGTAAAGCATGTTCAGATTGCTTTGGGATGATGGGGAATTCTCAAAGATCGCTACAAAAATAAATAAATAAACAAACAAACTAAAAGTCAATCAAGCTGAGAGATTTGACTTCGATGTTACAAAAAGTTTTTTTTTTTTCACTTAAGAACTTCAGTGGGAAACTGTTTAAGAGTAATTTGCCGAAATTTCCCTAAATAATAATAATAAACTACAAATTAGCTCATTGAAGAAGACTTGACAATCTTTAAATCTTGAAAATATTTAGTTCCATAATTAAATCTTTCGAAGCATTTCTTTTGAAACTTCTAAATCTGAAGGAATTCGCAATCACTCGTTGGTTCAAACGATGACATTTTGAAATGAACTTGTCTTATCTTCTCAAATGACATAAAACGAAATGCAGTACTTTAATCTACGCAAAAATTAGTACAAAACAATTTTGATACTCTTTCTTGTTGAAAACGTTTTTGTATTAGTTAACCCTCTATAATTCCTAGCTACCGTTTTGCTTTCCTATAAATAACATTCATCATTTTATCTCTTTAAGTCTACTAAAATTTGTAACCATTACTCGCATTGATGAATCAATATTTTAAATCTTTTTAAGCTGTAAATCTCCAGAATACCAAAAAAAAAAAAAAAAAACTAATTAGGTTTCAACAATAAGCTATCATCGAATGAAAATTATTTTGTATTTATGTAATGTCATAATTGCTGAGTCAGAAATAACGAATGTGATAAAGTTATAGCTTTGAATGTATATCTGTTTAATAATTTCAATTTTCAGTAACTCTGTAGGGTTTTGTCGGAAGATTCGAAAAAGCTCTCGATGCAGCTATTAATACTGGCAATCTGCTAATAACTGCCATTATTTTAGATCTCCTGAGATCTAAAGTAATGTCTACATTACTTCAGACTAAAGTAATGTTCTACAAATAGTGTTTCAGATGATTGTCTATTTTTAGATCCCATTCGTATTTTCATTTTCAATAACTTTTCAAGTGTATGTTCCCAAGGAGTTTTGCAACCCAATAATACCATTCTTTATAGTCTGTGTGAGCATGTTTATTGCAAGAATTGATCAGATAGTCGACTGGTTTTTCATTATCTCTGCACAGTTGGCATTTGCTGTTGTTACTGATCTTTTCAATCATCTCCTTCATTGCATTTGTGTGTAATGCTTCCTCTTAAGCAGCAAGAATAAGACCTTTTATCTCTTTCTTGATGGTGCCTTGCCGAAGCCATTGCTAAGTCAAGCGACTGTCATCCCTTCATTCAGTATTCTTCAAATATTGACCATGGAATGCTCTATTTTCCAACTTTCTGATTTTTTTTTTGTCATTTCTTCCTCCTTATACTGCTTTTTTGAATATACCACATCCGTTACTTTTCTTTGGGCCCTTCAGTTAGCATATATTCTATGCTTGCCTTGATATAATATAATTCTTCTTGCTTGACTTGTTATTGTTCACGTCTTCTACTTTTCCTGGATAGGCACAATCGATGTACATCCGTGCACGGATTCAAGGTATGATTCATTGACATTAATGTTCGTGTTTTACAATCACATGCTTCCAAACGTGTATCTGATTACAAGAACGACCTGTATTAATGGCTGTTATAGTATTTGCCTCCAGTGAGTTCACTAAAACTTTTCTATTTTCAGATATCCAGAGCCTGTTTTCTTTTTGATTTTTGAATATAAAATGCTATCTGCTTCAAGAATTCCTGGGTATTTGTAAGATTTTTCCCAGGACAAGATTTTAATTCTATACTTCTATCTGCAAATTGGATTCCTTTTTATCTGTATTATTATTATTAGTAGTAGTAGTATTCTTAGTAGTAGTACAAAAATTTACTAGTACAACACATTACTAGTACAAAAACAAACCAGTCTAAAAGTATACAATACGTTAGCCCTACCAGTACTATTGTATGGAAGTGAAATCTGGACAAAAAAAATCAACTAACACCTTTTTATTCCCTAATAGGGAGTAGGCGAGGCCTTTATACCCTATCTAGCTTTTGGAGACTGAGTGGGCAGTTCAATCTCCACCGGTAGCCAATCAGAGATAGCTGTCTATCACTAATTATAGCAGCCACCGATGAAGAGGCTGGCAAACAAGTGCTGCCATCTCTTGGTACCTAACCCTAACAAGATATGTCACTGTCTGAAATAATGTGGGTACTACGGTCGATTTTCTTGAGTTTACGGGACGAAAAACCCGAGTTTCCGGGAGGAAAAACCAGCTTGCTGTGCCAGAGATCGACTAACTCGGGAACCGGTCGAAGATAGGCTTAGAAAAAGTTCTTCCAGTCAGCAACTAGACTAGAACCTAGGTCTAACTTCAAGCGGCCAAGCGCAGAGGACGCAAGCGCCACTTCCACTGAGCTACACAGGCCTATGAAATCTGGACAATAAAACAAAAAGACAAACAAAGATTAATAACAGCTGAAATGAAGTTTATGAGAAAAACTGCAAAGTATACTCTATTCGATTACAAAAGAAATTATGAAAGAACTAAACTAGGAATCAATAATAGAAAAAAAATTAAAAAAATATAAACATAAATGGATGGAACACGTTGAAAGAATGAAATCAGAAAGATTACCAAAACAAGCCTTGAAGTACAAACCATTAGGAAAAACAAAACCAGGACGTCCTCTTAACATTTCAATGATGACTTCTAAGGCCGGATCAAGCCACTCTAGGCCTAAATCCTTGATAAGCATGATGATGATGATGATGATTATGATGATTGACACCTCCAGGGAATCATCCAGGGAAGGCTCTTGTAGTTCAAGCAAAGCCTAGATACTTGTCTTACTTCTTGAAAACATTCACTGAAAACACACTCACATTGTCCACTGGCAACTTATTCCATTCACTCACAATACACCGTGTAAAGAACTTGGACCTAACTTGCTTCCTGACCGCCCTCTTACTTAGTTTCCAGGAAACTGCAAAATTTCCGCTCTATCTGTGCTATAAAAATCCCCGCATCTGCTTGTATGTCTCTATCATAACTACTCGTCTTCTGTTTCGCCAACTTTGAAGACCACAGTCTTTCAGTTTATCCTCATATGCAAATTTCCACCGGCTAGATATGATCTTGGTTAGTATTGAATCTTTTCAATTGTTTCCTCATCTCAGTGGAATCCCTGTGACCATATTTGAACAGAGTATTCCAGCTGTATTCTTATCAAGACCGTGCAATGCGATGCGATGATAAATATAAATGTAATTAGTTTACTAGCTTTTCCATTTCTCGAAAAGTTAGTGAATCGTTTCATTTATGTCAATCAAATGGTACTGCTAATGAGAAACTTGATTTCAATATTAACACCAATCTCATTTAAACGCAGTAAAAGCTGACTTTATAAAAATAATTATCAAAGATCAGCTGTTTTATTCATTCAAAACATATAGAAAATAGAGGTGTCATATTTCGAATCTGCAGTTCAGCTTGAATATTATCAAAAGAAAATATTCTTCGAGTAAATAAGATTTCCGAAATTGTTTATAAACCATAATCATTCTTGATCGCGTACAAAAAGTCATTTCATTTTTAACGTATCCTCCTAACATGTTTTCCTCTCCAATTTAATACAAATATCATGCTAAATTGCAGAATGTTTATAAAATGACGTAATTAAGTGAAGTCGCCATATTTAGACCCTCGATCGACAGCTGCATGCATTTTGGTGGTGGTTAATTATTTATATTCTTTGGTAATATTAAGATTCTTCGATAAGTGCTACGCTTTAATTTTCATGACAACATACACTATATATTTTATTGACCGCATTTAGCATTAAAACATTTTTTGTTATGATTTGTAAGTTTTCTACTGAGAGTACGGTTAGAATATCCATAGCGTTCTGCACATTTTTCACCTTGAATATTTGAACACCTTCTTCAAAGTGTTGAAGAAGGTGTTCAAAATATTTGTAATAGAGAAAAGGGTATAACTATTCTACAAGGTTTTCTTAGAAACAGATTAGGGGAATTATTTTTGTTCTAATAGGATGCTTTTCCTTCGGATGGATCTATTGCATTGCGAAATATAAAATACGAACAAAGTTTGGTGCCCTACGTAAGAGACAACTGGTGTTTTTATTTTTGTAAAATTTAAACATTCCGTACTAAAATACACTGTCTGGGTCCTGAACGCACATTCCTACTGGAGTACCATTCGTTGGCGCAAATTTAAACTATTGGGGAGGACTAACATGGCAGGTGATTGTACTTTCTGTGCTATACGCACCCAAAGAAAAATTTAGACTCCTCCCAACCCTTTCGTCCTCCAATCTCGTCTCATCTTGTCTTTTCCAGTTGCAGAAGGTATTACTAGTTGCCATCCCCCTCATACAGTGGTTCCTTGCGATGCATAACCATAAGAAGTACAGCTAACTCTTCCGCTCTGGCAAGTAGTTTTAATTTTTTTTAATGAACCGACCATTCGCCTTCAGTTCACTAACTAAAAACTAACAAGGATCCCTTGTGTTATTTTTCTGTGAACGTCGTCTTGTCTGAGTTCCGCTAATAACGCACTAAGAACCTCCAGCAAAGTGCTGACACTTACGTCAGCAAGAAGAGAAATGTGGAGGGTTAAGCTATTTATATATTTTACAGAGCTGTGCAAAATCCTCGGTATGAGGTGGATGCCAGCTGTAGTTTTGATTAATATCCATTCTCGTCAGAAAAGTCAATAATTAAGAAGATCCCCTACCCCTAAAAGGAGGGAGACAGAGTGAAACGACATTATGCACCCAGATCAGTAGGGCGATTGAAGTCATTTCCTCTGTGAGTAACAGTTACCTACTGAACCCACTGGATAACATAATAAACAAAACACAATTAATAGTAAAGAAACGGTACCTGATACCTGATTGAGTCATCATAATTTATATATCCGCATAATTTAGTAGAACTGGATAGCTGCCCCAATCTCTTTCTGCCACCTGCATTATATCAGGAACAGATTTTTCAAAACGAAATTCAAAACTTTTATGCATAAAAAGCAGTAAAGATGTTTTCGCATCTTACCTGCTTTTTATGTACCATATTAACACTTTACACTGCAGAGAACTAAAATTCCACATGTGGTTGGATCAGCGCCTTTCATTCATTTATCCCCCCTGTCCTTGTTTTGATGTTTTTCTGGATGCTGTTTTAGTCATCAATAAAATTATAACTAATATCACATAAGTGAATATTATATACTGAATTTTATACTGATTAGTACGTTTTGCATGGACTATTTTCTGTTTTCATTCAAAACCTTTTCCCTTTCTATGCTTTTTGAAATTATTCCTGTTCTAAAAGATGACTTGAATATTCTTTAATTCGGCTATCTTCAATAAAATTAAGAAATGGACGCTGACTTATACATCTGGGCCTATGCATGAAGGCGAAACTAAAATTGAGAAAACAAAAACTAGTCGTAGTTTGACTGCTTTCACAGTTAACACTTCTTAGGAAAGAATGAGTGAAAAAAAATTTACAATCGTTATCTCTCTAAATAATGAAAAATGTTTCGTTTTTCTTTTAAGACAGATGTGGTTTTCTACATAGTGATTCTTATAGGAAACCCAAATAACCCATGAATTGAATGCAGAAAGTAAAAAAGAAAGGATGAAAAGCAAGGGAAAAAAGAGTTACCATGAATGTAAAGCAATTTTCAAAACATGTACACAAAATATTCATATCAGCAATCAACAGATAAAAGTTATAAACGTTTTTATAGACAAAACTTTTAAAAATTCCTCTTTAAAACTTAAGTCCAGAGGAACTGAGGAAACAAATGCTTTGGCATTTACTAGAGGATTTGGATAGGTAGTATGATCTCTACTCCAACTTGCAATGAAATTTTGGTAAATATTATATTTAATATTGCTCCATGCTTTGGAATTACGCTTTGGAATGTAATGAAGAGAGAGAGAGAGAGAGAGAGAGAGAGAGAGAGAGAGAGAGAGAGAGAGAGTAAATCAATGTTACACTAGAATATCTAGTTTATTATTTTTTAATGCAAACTTCACTCACGACAGGCTGAAAACTCATACGTAAATCAGCACAACAGCGGGACAATAGCTAGATAAAATGTGAACCTTGTCTATACAACAAAAGTAGAACTTTATGCTATATTTAGCAAGGTGGTTATATTACGATGGAAATCAAATCTTACCATAGATCTTTTGGCAAACAAACGTTAGCACAAATAATGAGTACCGTACAGTCATTGTCCGACAGTTATGTTATGATAAATTAGCAAAAGAGGCCAGAGAACTCAACCAAGAAACTCACATGATAACTCTTGATGATGCTAACGCACTAGCAAAAGCTAAATTAATTCCACTGAAATCAATGATACAACATCAAATTCCCGAAATCAATGCCGACAGAAAGACCTCCACCACGATAGCAAGACTACGAACAGACATTATAGAGGAATGAAGATTAATACAGGTGATACGAGAACATATAGAAACTGCAACAACTGCCCCAATACTGAATTGACACCCACTCACATCTTTAGCTATCCAGAAATTACAGCAACCTTGCAAGAAATAGATCCTAATCCTGAACAACAGCTCTATACAAACAAAATCATCGACATAGCTAAAGCAGTTCAAGGAGCACATGGAAACATCTAAGATTCTTCAAAGGACAAGATAACAACAACAACAACGTAATAATCCAGGCTGAAACATTTCATTAGGGATGTTATCGTCATCGTGGTTTACACTTACATGCGTATAGTATATTTGGAAGATGTCAATGAACATTATGGCTTAATAACACATTTGATAGGCTAATCTGGATATTAGATATTATGATCTCTCAGAATTCACCCAACATCCGGTTATTTTTCTCAGCGTTTACAAATACTAAAAACCCAGATATTACAGACTTTAAAAAATTATAAACTGAGTTTAATGACCAATATTTTAATATGCTATAATTTCCTTAAAGTGATGATTTTTATTACATCATAGAGGTCACAGTCATCACGGGAGGCCATTGGATACTACGTAGCTTACTTGACTTTATTCTGCCTTTTATGCATTTTTGTCTGCTAACTGCGTGTGTTCGCTAATTAACCAGCCAAGTCACTTTCAATTGAAAAAGCCATTATAAAGATTCCTTTTCAAGCAAAAGACGCTCATCGCGTTGTTCTTTTGACTGAAATACGGGGGTCATACTACACAATGATCTATTGCTCAGCTTTATGTTTTATGCCTTTGAAGCAATATAAAGAGATTCTAGTTACAGTTAAAAATGTTCCATTTACAAAAATAAACACATCAGCACATCAATCTTAAAAAATTTCCAAGAGAATTAAGAATAAATTCATTTTTAAGAACCCACGTTTGTACACTGTGTTACCGAACGAATCAAAACCAGAAAATCTGAAATTATTTCTTTCGTTTTCCAAATAAATAATTCCAGATCAGCCTCTTTGATTATAATACGCCACATATTGAACTATTTAATCACCCCGTAACTGGAATGATTAAAAATTAAAATAAATCAAGCTTTTCCCATTAAGGCCTTTAACTGATTCTTTATGGGAATATGTGAGAGTTAAATATAAGTTGCCATTGAATTTATTTTATTTCATTTTATTTTTATTTCTCTTTGCACAATTATTGTCCAGACGTGTTAGGACAATTTACAGCGATACCTTAATAATAATAATAATTAAATTATTATTATTATTATTAATTCCACACGAAACGTCTGCATCACAGACATGATAAACAAATTACCTTTTGAATACAGAAACCTTACAAACTACAATAGCCTGAAAAGAGCTCTAAGGACATTCTATGAACAAGAAACATGCACCCAAAATACCATACAAACTTAATTATTATTATTATTATTATTATTATTATCATTATATAAGGTGCCTCCATGGAGTCAACACACTCATCGCGGGAGACCCAACATTGACATACTAACCGTCATTCACACAACACCTATCATACTTCCCCTTAAACTCATTCACAGATGAAGCATTCACACCCACCTCTGGCAACGCATTCCACCCATTTACAACCCTCCAAGCAAAAAATCTAGTCCTAACACTTTTTTTAACCACACTCTTACACAATCTCCAGGGATGACCCCTCATTCTCTGCCTTCCTGCACTGGTCTTAAAAAGGTTATCAGTATCCATCCTATAAAACCCTTTTAATAATTTATATGCCTGTATCATATCTCCTCTCCTACATCTATCAACTAGTTTTTGAAGCCCACAGACCTGCAACAATTTTTATAACCGCCAATGAATCCTCTCCACCATTTTCACATCACCAAGAAATCCAGGTGACCAGATCTGTGCACAATAGTCCAAATGCGGTCTTATTGATGCCTTATAAAGTGGGACAATCACTGCCTTATCCCTGCTTGTCAGTATGTTCTTCAATAACCATGTAATCTGATGAAGTTTTGGCAACCTTTGAAATATGCCCTAGAAACTTAAGTTCTCTGTCCACAATAACTCCCAAGTTCCTAGCCTCATCAACTTCTTGCAGTTCAGTTCCATTAATATAGTAAACAACATGTGATCTCATCCTTCCGAAGTGCATCACCTTATACTTGGCCACATTAAACTGGCAGCCATTTAGTTTAGCCCAAACCATCAGCCTATTTAAGTTATTCTGCAAGATATCCACATCATCTGAATTAACTGTCGCTCTTCCCAGTTTTGCATCATCAGCAAACAAGTAGATATCTCCTTTCAAAGTATTCCCAATATCATTGATGTACAAATTAAATAATAGATGACTAAGCACTGAGCCCTGAGGTACACCACTAGTCACCTGCCTTCTACTGGACTCTGCTCCACCATAAACCACTCTTTGATATCTATCCACAAGCCACCCTCTAATCCAAATCACTAGCCTCGGATCCATACCCATTTGCTCCAATTTATGCAAAAAATTTCCATCCGGAATCCTGTCAAATGCCTTTGCATAGTCACTGAAAAAGGATTTCCTTTATGTAACTCCATTTTTACTTCATTATAGAAAGTGAACAAATTACTAAGGCAAGATCTACCCTTCACAAAACCATGTTGCCCCTTATAAAGTATTATATTGCTGTCCACCCAGTTCTGAATTCTAATTTTTATCAACTTCTGCAGAACCTTAACCAGCACTCCCGATATACTGATTAGTCTATAATTTGCTACCTCAGTCATGGAGACCCCCCCCCTTATGTAGTGGAATAATTTTCCCCTCTTTCCACTCTATTGGGACTTTACCAGAACTGAGCCATAAATTAAACAGCCAAGTTAGAGGAGATGCTAATTCTCTTGCTCATTCCCTTTAAACATGGGCCGATATGCCATCTAACCCAATGGCAGTGTTAGCATTAAGGTTCTGTAACATACTAAGCACCTCAAATTCTTCTATCACTAGACTCTCATCAGTCAATGACACGTCCAGCACTACAATATCACAATCCAGATGGTGCACTTTTTCAAAATGAAACACAATATATTCTTTCAGGCTTCCAGTTCAGTGATGCATCAAGACATTCCAAGTTATTGTGTGTGTGTGTGTGTGTGTGTGTGTGTGTGTGTGTGTGTGTGTGTGTGTGTGTGTGTGTGTGTGTGTGTGTGTGTGTGTGTGTGTGTGTGTGTGTGTGTGTGTGTGTGTGTGTGTGTGTGTGTGTGTGTGTGTGTGTGTGTGTGTGTGTGTGTGTGTGTGTGTGTGTGTGTGTGTGTGTGTGTGTGTGTGTGTGTGCGCGTGCGCGTGCGTTCTTTCTTTCTACTTTCTACTTTCCAACACAGCAAACAAACCAATAAATAATAACTAACTGGTGTCATCCTCAGATAAGCTTAACAAATAAGCTTCGAGGATGAAAGCTGAGAAATTACATCTCATTCAATCAATAAAAAAGGGAAAAAAATCCAAACCCATATATCACATTTAAGTGCTGTACTTACAGCGCTTAAATATACTAAAAAAATCAAAATTGTAAATATATATAACTCATTGTAAATGAATAAATGGTGTATTATTATTATTATTAATGCATTATACAAGAAAAAATCTGTACGAACTTCATTGTTACAAAAAAAAAACAGAATTAAACCTGTTGTAAATATGTAATCATAATTTTAATAATAAAAAAAGATTGATTTTTTTAAAAGAAAATATGTAATCAAGTATGTATCATATGCAATCAAATGTCTGTAATGTATGTATCACATGTAATAATAATAATAATAAAAAAACATTATTATTAAAAAAGAATATGATACGAACAAACACCTCCTGAAGTCAAGACTCAACAAGGAGGTGATAGTAAGATGCATTCTAACAGAGATAATGTTTATCATACCTCATCTTAAATTGTTTCACTGTTTGCGCACTCACCATCCCATTTGGCAATAAATTCCATTCACCAACCACTCTCCATGCAAAACAATCATGCCGCACTTTCTTACGCACCACTCCTTTATACAGCTTCCAAGAATGACCTCTTGTCTCTAACCTCTTCTCTCCTTCAACCCTTTGAAAAATATCCTGGGTATCTATTTGATAAGAACCCCTTAACAATTTATATGTCTTTATCATATCGCCCCTCTTCCACCTATTGACTAGTCCGTAATTTATAGACTCTAGTCAATACGCGGAATCCAAAATGCAAAACCTTACATTTACTGGTGTTACATTGACATCCTTACTTGTTAGCCCATATGCTACTTTATTCAAATGGCTCTGAAGAGCCAGTACATCTGCATCATTCCTAATAACTTTTCCCAGCTTAGCATCATCTGCAAAAAGCTGAATATCAGTTAAACAAACAAATTAAACATCAGTGGTTCTAGAACAAAACCCTATGGTATTCCACTGGCGCCTCTATGCACCACCGTTTGATATTGATTAGAAAGCCAGTGTGCTATACGATCAACTAACTGATTTTCTAATTCCATTGGCCGTAACTTATAAACCAGTTTATTATGTGGTAGCCTGTCAAATGCCTTTGTAAACTCCAGGAGTATCACTGTATATTAATCACCCCTATCCAGAACTGTAGTTACCGTATTATAAAATGTAAGTAAATTTGCAAAACAATATCTCCCTTTAACAAACTCATGTTGACCTCTATACAGAATCCACTCAATCCTCCAGAAATACAAACTGGTCTATAATTTTGAAAAATCTGTTTTGCTCCTACGTTTATGCAATGGAACAATCTTGCTCTCTTTCCTCATTAGGATTGTTGAGGACACTAAACTCTTATTAAACAACCAAGTCAAGGGAGGTGTTCAGTTCCTTAGCACAATCTTTCATAACATGTGGTGAAATTCCATCCAGTCCAATAGCCTTATTCACGTCAAGATAACTTAAAATCATAATAGACTTTTTTTTACCTCATTAACCTTCGAGCAACTAGGTTGAAGTATTGATTCCTCAACTTCCTATTTCCTTAGAATAGTATCATTACCATATGAAAAATGTTATCAAAATGATCACTGAACAACTCCACAATACCTTCTTCCTTGGTCACCTCTATCTATCTTTTGCATCATCTCTATCCAGCAGAGTTATCTTTCCATAATTATTCTTTCTCTTGCTAGCTGCGTAACAGAAAAACTCCCTGAGATTTTCTTAGCCTGTTTCGCTAGTCTCCTCTCATATTCTACTTTTGCCTTTCCTGTTATACTTGTCACTCTTCTTGTCTGCACTTTATATATTTCATGCAACTGTTCACAACTTCGAAGTTTATATTTTCTCCATAATCTTCTCTTCTTCTGCAATTCCCAATTCATCCATTTAACACCTATTTTCTTAACCCGTTTTAATTTAAGCACGCGGTCTGTTACTGCCATCATCAAATACTTCTTTACAATGATCCACGCCATATTAATCTCTTTTCCTTCAAGTTCTTTTTCCACAGAACTTCGTCAAGCTGTTTTCCATAATCTCCTGCCTTATAAGTTCCACATGTATCCTTTTGCTCTGGATGCCTCTGCATGCTTTCGCACCTCCCAGGTCAGGACTACATGATCACTGTCACCAACTGGTGGCAATGTTGACAATTACGTTATCGACGTTATCACTAACTCTGCTACATTTTGCACACGAGTTCCTTCCATCACCAACTGTATGTGATCCCTTAAGAACTCAAGAAATTCTCTTTCTTCTCTCCCATAAGCTAGTTCTTCTTTCCAATTTATATTTCGAAAATGGAAATCCCCCATTATTATAACGCATTTTTTTACTAGCTAAACTAAATCTCTCTCTCTCTCTTTACTAACTCTCAAGTTTACCCCCTACTTCCACAGACCTACATGAACACAACTCATTTGCTATCATCAAAATACATCATACAATCTCTAATAAAAAAGCGATTGTTTTCATTATTAAAGGGATAAAACGTTTATTTATTTATTTATTCATAACATTATTAAGAGGATCATAGTCCAAATACGACAGTAATTTAACAAATTAATCACCGTTTAGAATGATGCCTGCATGTTTGTTTCCATTTACTCACGCACTTGTAAAAAACTGTAATTTAAATTGCCAGACGCGTTAGGACAATTTACAACGACATCTGATGTACAGCACGCACTCATTTTTTATTCAGGTTATTAACTGATTTTCTAAGAATAAGTGAACGGCAGTTCATAAAAAGTTTGTCATTTTTTTTAACGAGCTTTCAGTTTCAAGGTTATATGTGAATCACCCATGCGTGCAGTTATCTGAAACACTTATTGTTTTTCGAGTAAAATGTGCTTACCTCTTTGTCTTCATTGTAAACACGTTATGATTTGATATGTTCATTTATTTTTCTATGTGCAACTCACACACGAAATTGAGAGATGAATTCATTCAGTTTCAGCTCGATAATAAACAAATTTACTTCATTTTCCCCCTTACGTTTTAATTGCTTTGTGGCAATTCTCGAAATATATGTCGAAGTTCTAAGACGTAGTTTAAGTGATAGTGGGGTAGTTCTTGATTTATTGGTTAATTCTTCCTTTATGCGTGATGTATATAGCACACATCCTAAGAGGAAACTTGCATTTTCTTTCTACAAAACGCGAAGACTAACAGAACAACAAGCGCGATAAACACAAAAATATTTTTGAAGGTTAAGAGTTGGGTGAATTGTTCAGTATTATGTAGAGGGCTTTGTGATGTCCTAGGACTCCATGTAATAATCATAATAATAAATGCCATTTAAATTATTGCAGTATAAATGGTAATATGAAATACAACTTACCTGCTGTTTCTTTTGAATAACAAAAGAAAATTATTTGAAATTCTGATTAAAGCTAATGGCTAATAGAAAGTTTCAAATTTTAAATATACACTTCTAAAAACAATAGATACAAATAAGTATCCCAATACATACACCCCCTCCACACACATGCACACAAAACTTCCAAGAAAAATTCTTTCTTAGGAGTTAACTTAATTTCTTTTGAAACTGGCTCGTGTTCGAAGTAGGCTGACTTTCAAGTTGGTATGCACCTATGGAAAATCCAACTTTTGGTTTAGTAAATATAAACGATTTTGCTTTTGGTGATTTTGAGGAAGTATCATTTATTTATTGATTAATAATATTATTAAGTGTTATTATAAATTAAACAAAATATGAATAAAAAAAGTATTTCAAAAAGACTCAAACTAAAACTTCGTAAAGCCAATTTAGACCAACAGCAACGTATGGAGCTGAGACATGGAGACTCAGTCAGAAAGAAATACAGAAAATCAGAGCATTCAAAATGAAATGCTTCCGAAAAATAAATGAGACTCACTGGTCAGAATACAAAACAAATGAACAAGTCAAACACGAATTAAACTATAGAGAAGATATCATAGTTATAATTCTTAAATAGCAATTAAGATAGTTTCGACACTTCCAGGGAATGTCCTTTAAGACTTTGTTCTTCAACCTGTGGTCCGCGAAAATTTCCTAGCGTCCGCCAAAAATTTCCAAAAATTTCTTCGTCTCTCAGAAACAACGTTGCAGCCACGTATATCAAATTTTTTAACCTCTAAGCAGCAGCAGATGTCGCACTAGCTAAAAATTGTAATTTCATAACATTGGATTTAATAAATAAAATACTATCTACATTGGTTTATGTTTTTGTCTTAGCCGTCAGCCGGTCCGCGAAATATTTCTCCTATTTTCCCCGGTCCGCAGGTGTAAAAAGGTTGAAGAACGCTGCTCTAAGAGATTACCAAATATAGTCTTGAATGGAATCATTGGTGGAAGATGATCAACAGTCAAACAAAAAAGAACTTGGCTACAGTCTTTGAAGGAAAGGTAACAATTATTGAGCTTCAGAGAGAGAGAGAGAGAGAGAGAGAGAGAGAACAGAAATAGAGTTAGATGGTAAAGATATCATAGGGGATTCAACCCGTCATCTGACGGATGAGAAGGGAAAAAAAGAAGAAGAATATTATTAAGAAGGGCTGGAAATTGCTGGAATTATAAAACTTTCATGGACCCAGAATACTGTATTTCACATTTGTTTCTATACAGAACAGCAAAATACATCGCACGATCTCTAATAAAAGAAAAGTGATTATTTTCGTTATTAAGGAGATAAAAAGTTTATTCATTTCTTTATTTATAACATTATTAAGAGGGATTAGGATTGGTTGAATTACGAAAGAGACAACTAAAACCTCGATGTCAACTTTTATCGCGTATTCGGGATTCGAATCCACATCTTTCTAACCAATGGTGTGATCAAATGGCATACCGTTGGTTAGAAATTGTCGTCTAATAATGCGCATCCCATTATTAAAAAGGAGGGACAGTTTCTCCAGATAAGGTCATACGCTCAGTGAATGTTAGCATTGCTTTCACAAGATGATGGAGTTATCCAGGAATACCATCCCATGAAACAAAATGGTATCGCACATTTGTGGTATGATGGAAGGAAGAGCAATGCATCAGAATGTTCGTCGTACATAATCTTACGAATGAGGTTTAGGTTTAGGCAGAAACTGGGCAAGTTAGTGAAATAGAGCAAAATAACTCTAATATTTCTGGAGCCACTTTTACACGATGCGTGGACAATGGTACATTACGTCATCTTGCCATGAGTAGCTATCACAAGACTAGCAAATAGTTCGACACGAAGGGATGTCATTTGATCACACCAAACTAAATTGAATGTCTGTCGCTGGAGTTAGCTGATATCATAAGGTCATGCTTGTTCGAGAAAAGCATACACAAGTCTTATTAAAGTTTCTCTTCTAGCTTTCGATGGTCTCACTGAACAGGATGGATTCATTGATACCAGCTAGTTTCTCCAAATACCGATCCTTCTTTGAACAAAGTACAAGTAGAATCTAGATTCATCGGACCAGTTGACCTGTTTCCAAATCTTCAAGTGACCAGTTTTTATTTCCTTGCTCAAAGTACACGCACTTCGCGGAGCACTGCGCACAATTAGGTCATCGGTTGTAATAGCCAAAATGTGTTGCTGGCTTGTAGTGGTTGTATGTATACAGA
Organism: Typopeltis vanoorti; assembly: GCF_054136105.1. Lineage (NCBI taxonomy): Eukaryota > Metazoa > Arthropoda > Arachnida > Uropygi > Thelyphonidae > Typopeltis > Typopeltis vanoorti. The sequence continues at coordinate 32,692,888 of NC_143562.1, forward strand.
TGCGTTATTTGGGTCACTGCGGCATATTAATCTGAATGTACAATTTTATTTGTCCTCCTTTAGTATCCGACATCAACTAATGTATTTCCAGATGTGTTTCGCTTACTCCCCTCCATTTTTCGTTAATCTACAGACCATTCCTTGACACCATTAACTCCTGACACCTTTGTTCATGAACAAGTAATCATAGGTTGCTGCTCGCATAACATAAGCGCCTGTTTGTCACCCACACTCCTACCATGTTCAAAGTCGTTTTAGCAATTTTTCCCTTGTGCATTTAAAAATACTTCCTGAAGTATCGCTCAATGTTTATGCTGCACCTGTTATAAAACTGTAGTAACAAAATAGCAGATGACGTATTCTTTCATGAGTATTCCCGACAAAGAAGCTTACGAAATACCAGGATATTTCGTAAACTACTTTGTGGGGGGAAATATTGAATATCGTGTCTAAAAACGCATAACTAATATATTTGTAAATGAGAATAAAGTAAAACCAGGAAACAGTTTTTGGTGCCATGACTACTCTTTCACTGTTCGCCTCATTCTTATTTATGAGGCGAACAGTTAATTATACATTTTTACACACGATGTTCAATATAGTTTATTATTATAGCATTTATTACTGATTATATAAATTTAAAACTATTTAAAATATTCAATAAAAGTAAATATAAAATTATTATATTAATTTAAAATTTTACACTATTTAAAAATATGTGGCAAGCGGCAAACATGACAGCGACTTGGTTGCCATGCTTAAACAGTCTATTAAAAAAAGCTATTTAAACAATATAAATTATATACAGATTTATGTGACCATAAAAAAAATATATAGATCCAGTAGCGCACTCAGGATTTAATCTTGTGTGTGTGTGTGGGGGGGGGGAGGTGAGTTGAGTAGACGATTTGAGAATACACACTACGCATCGGATACGACCTATGACTGAGCATCTGCAATGATCGCTAATTCATAAGTAGTATAGAAATAGAAGACACGACACAACATAAATAAAAAAAAAAAAGAATTTAAATTAGGAAAAGAATTTTGGAAACTTTTTTAGTGTTTTTTTTTCCTTTTTCTTTGAGTGCGCCACTGTATAGATCATATACATATCTACATTTATATATAAATATGAAATTACAATTTTCATTAATTTTATACAAGTAAACTCTTTATACAACTTTTGTGTAATTATTCAAATTATAGATGCTACATTACTAATCTTCGTACAATACTTCGTATCATGATCGATCGTTAAGTTGATTTCAATACACCTAAAATAGTTGCATTTCTCTCTTAATATCCCCCTTCATCTATATTTCTTACTATGTTTTTTTTTTTTTTTCACCTATGAAAATATCAAGATCATCAGGTAAGAGCAAATATGACTTCTTAGATCAACATCACCTGCAACATTTCTGGTATGAACAAATGCCATCTGTTACTGCCTTGGCCTCCAAAAAAACTTGCTTTATCTTCCGTTCCATATTACTTTTGTCCTTTTTTTTTTAAACAATTACTCACTTACAGCGGTGTAGCTAGGTTATTAACGCCCTTGGCAAATTCTTAGCTAAGCGGCTTTTATAGTGTGACAATTTCGATAATTGGTAAAATATCCTGTCACTAACGCCCTTCTGGCAGCAGCGCCCTTGGCAACTGCCCCAATGCTAAAGTTCTTACCCTTCTGCGCACCTGCGGTGAACTTAAATTACGTCCCGAGTGTCTATTCCAGAATGAGCAATTAGACTAATAGATGACCTCCCCATCTTTCTTTTACTAAACACAATCCGTTTTCTTTCACAACACAAGCGGCCTATATGTATTCGACACAATTTTAAAATAGTACTTTTCCAAAGGTGTGGGATTCCCATCTCGCTTATTGGAGATTAACATGAAAAGAAATTAGGGTTCCTGGATTATTTAAATTTCCGGTTCGCGATACTCAAGTGCTATAAGTTTCTGACCTTTTGTGGGAGGGATTATTATAAAAGTTGAATTTATATCTTCTTGAGTACAAAAAATTCTCTCCTCAAAACCTGTTAAAACACAAACAGCAACTAGCAACTAACACCATATGTGGTCCGACATCAAAGTTACTTTACTGACCAACTTTTTCCCCCCTTTCATTCTTTTTTTTTTATCTCCGCCCTTTAAGAAATCTATTTTCAGTTATTCAAAACTAATGTTAATCTGTACCTTCCTTTTAGTCCATCCTGTAGCCCCCACTAGTAACTATGTAATATGTTTTCCATGACATCAGAACAAGAACTCCAATACTAGAGGACTGCTCTAATGTCAGGTAAAATGCTTCACCACTTATCTTGACAAACGCACTTAAACGCGGATCCATTCACTTTCCTTTTTCATCCTAATTAAGGATTACGAGCTTACGTCATGGAATCGCTGTGTATGAAAAAAATATATATATAATAATAAAAATGCCACATATTTCATGGATAAACGTATATCTGTGTGGTGTCGCAACTAAAGTACTTATATTGCTGGCATATAATTTTCAATTACTCTTCACTTACTCAAATAGAAGCAGAACTTTCTTTCCTATATAACATAAATGGAGATGAAATGAGTCGATGGGTCATGCAACCATACTTGCCTGAAATAGCATATTGTTAAAAGTGCTATTTTCCTATTTAAATCTTTGAAAGCATTTAAAAAAATTTTTTTTTTTTTTTTGTAGAAACATGCACGAGAAACAGAGAGAGAGAGAGAGAGAGAGAGAGAGAGAGAGAGAGACTTAATTTGCAACGAGTATTATACTGTATCTATTTTATATGTATCTCACCCTGGTAAAGTTATAAACCTATGATGCAGTTTGTACCTGAGTAGGCTGGTTGAATAATCGCGAAACCGTGTTTTAAAGAGATTAAACATGGACTCTTTTAAAGCAGCCCCAGGCCAATAAACACGGTAGTCCATCTGACGAGTTTCGTTTTCACCTTCACAGGCATTCGGTACACAAGGGGATGCTAACTTAAAATCCGTTGCTTGGAGAGCGGAAGCACCATTTACTCCGTCAATAGGACTAACAAATATTTATTTTCTTGATACATTTTATATTTATTAAATACTTATTATAATAATCAATTGTAAAAATTATTTAATAAAAAGAAAGGGACGCAATGAAAAAGTTCTTTTTCAGTGTGTCATATGCAACCGCATATGAAATATTGGGGTATACAAATGAAAATGATAAAATCATAATGTGCTATTCGGTCCTTGGACAGACCATTTCTCGTCGTTTTAAGTGTTATTTCAATGAAAAAAAAAATCAAAAATTGAATGAGAAATAGGCCTAAAGGAAGAAACACTGCTGACTGTAATAAGTTTCAAGTTTCTATTTTTACTGCCAGGAAATAAAGATGGATATTTAATATTCAGTATTTCCGTATATTTTAACACCCCGCCCCCTTTGACCCTTTTTGATAATTACAGCATCTGAATTCTGATGAGACACCATTGTTTTTATCAGGATTCAAAGTAATAGGCGCATCCACATAATTCAGATGGATATGTATTATAGATCACTGTTTTGTCTTAACTTTTCCAACATAATCAGAAATTATATAATGAAGATTAACGACAATATCTCCAAAATGTTTTTACATCAGGTGTCTATTGGATTCATCTAAATTCATCATCATCATCTAAATTTTTATATCAAATCAGTCTATTTCCAAAGATTTCCATACCAGTAACAAATAAACAAACAAAAAAAAAAAAAAAAAGCAAGGAGCTGTTTTCGATGAATTTAGAAATGCGAAGTTTATCTAAAAGAGCGGTAAAAATGCTTACATTGGTGAAAATTTTGAAAATTAAAAGCAAAACAAAACAAGGAGCTGAAGGAAAATGTGGAACTCGACCAGGTAAGAATAAAAATACTGACAAATTCACTCACAAATAGGAATCACACAAAAACATTTGACAGTTGTATGATTTTCTCCAAAAATTACTATCAAACTGCAGAATAAGGAAAAAGGAAACCGGATTCAATATAATTCTACTTTTTTTTGCTGTACAAGGCCTCTGTTTTCAGGAAGCTCTTTTTTTTTTTTTTCTTTTTTGAAGTACATTTTGGAAAATTACAAACTCTCAGATGGCTTTCATGTGAATGAAAAGTTGACTTAATAATTTCTTTATAGAACCAGTTTCAAAATGTTTAGCAGATTTGCATTATTCATGTTCGGTTTAATGAAGTTTATTATAATAGAATTTGCAGAAAAAATAGAAGCCCATTTCAGAGATTAACAGTGAAAGTTAAAAATAATCGATGATTAATTTCGCACTTATAATCGCAGCATTTGCAAATGAAAAGTCTCTGCTGTCTTGCTTTAAAGATATATTGTTGTATGTTTCTTAAGAGTTTCAATATTTCAAACAAATTAGCACATTAATTATATAAAAAAAATATTCAAATCGATTACTTTATCGATTATTATTGTCAACGGGAATCTTCTTATTATAAACTATCGTCTGCCAACTGTAAGAATTTTTTTTTCACATCGACAGATTTTGACAGCTACCTACCTAAAAAAAGTAGAGTGCACGCGTATATCTAGTTGTTTTACCATTAAACATCAATTACAAAAGTGTGTGTGTGTGTGTGTGTGTGTGTGTGTGTGTGTGTGTGTGTGTGTGTGTGTGTGTGTGTGTGTGTGTGTGTGCGTGTTAATTATTGCTACTAATTACAGCTTCTTCTTTTGTGAGTTTTGGTATTCCTGAGGAGTGTTGCTGTTTCTGTTTGATATTTCGCAATAACCCCTCTCTCTCTCTCTCTCTCTCTCTGAGACAGCATTAAACTGAATAAAGATGACAGCTAATTCACTAACGAATAGTTAACGAAATGACTTCGGCTGATCATTAAAGTATACGAAATTTCAGCGAAAAATCTACTTGTAATCAGAATTCTCCCCCCCCCCCCCCAATAGACATTACAAAGACCTGGGTTTAATTCCCGTTAAGTGAGTTAGTCGGTAGTACGGAGGTAGAGGATTAATCTCGAAGCGGTTTCAAATACAAACGTAACGGCCACTAGGCCTAATATACGTGAAGGGGAGGAAATATTACTGTAATATGAGGCAATGAAGTTGTAAAACATGCAAAATATTATTTCAAAACTGCAATGACTACTTCAAATCAAATTGATTTCATAACAAATCTGTTTTTATTATGAAACCAAAGAAAGTGAAATAAACTGTAAAATGAAAAAGAAAAAAAAGTATATCAACTTTCAAAAGCATGTGGGATACATGCTTTTGAAACTAGATATATTTTCCTATATAAGTAAAGTGGACATTAGATCCAGCATTTTAATAAATATTTTCTTATACTTCGTTCTTTCTTTTTTTTTTTCTTCTTCTCATCTCGTGTAGTATATTTACCTTTTCCGCATCTTTCTTTTTCAATTAAGTCGATCAAACGGTTATTAGTTTTTCCTTATCAATTTTTTTTGTATAAAAATATTCATGGGCCTTTGTAATTTCAAGTTTCGTTTTGATATTCGGTTGATTTGGCAATAATATTTTGGCTTACGGAGAAAGGTGTGGCGCACTCTCTATTTGTATGGTTAAGACATGGATAAGAAAAACGTCTCATCAGATGTCGATAGAGTTATTTTTTTCTTTACTTATAACTTATAAGTAAGGAAGAAAAAAAAACTCTATCGACATCTGTTCACAATTTACGAGGGAATCTGAATGTAAATATGAGCGCAAACACTCTTTATTCTATGAGTGGACAGATTCAGCGGGCAGAACTGCAGAACAGATAAATTTGCATCAGTTTTAAAATAACCTAAAGCAACATAAAAATTAAATGTTTATATTTTTAAGATATTTGTTGATATGCCGCACGCAGACTTTAATGAAATACCTACAACTTCAAGTCTTCGTAACCGTGCAACCTTAAAGTACCGATTAAAAAAAAAAAAAATTAAAATTACTACCGAACTAACTCAAATAATGACAAGAATTAAGTATTCGTTAAATATTTTTCAATAAAATCAAATAAATAAGTTTACACCAAAGGAAACATAAATTTAAACATTCTTAATCCTGTGCCACCATTATAATTAACAGGTTTGTGTGTGTGTGCGTGCCGTATTCAAAACATTTCTAATTGCTTTTTTTTTTTTCAATATTATTTTGCGCGCATGCGTACACAGCACGAATTAAAAATAACTTGTGTTCACATCATTTAACCTGAAGTCCAGAGTTCAAATGTGATTCATTGATACGGAATATGATAAAAAAATATTCTTCTTGTGTTAATCTGTTACACCGTGAACAGTCACTAGAGCACTATCGGCTCTGCACGTGTAAACGAAATCTATATCTTACGCAAAAAAAACCTGCCTTATCACATGCGATGCGATATTGAAAATCTATTTATAATTTAGTTTTCAACATCATTTTGCATACGGTAATTCTTAAACAAAATATGTAGGCTAAGCTGGAGTACGATAAAGTATTTCTTTGGATGAATAATTTACTATCAATATTTTAAGATGTTTGCATATTATGTACGAGATGTATTGTAAAGTGCGCGCATGCTTACAAGTGTGCCGATTTTTTTACCTATCAATATGTTAAGTCATTGTTTATAATATGGAATCTTTTGCATTGTATTAACTGAATCTTAGCACTTCTATATATATATTTTAAAATTCTTTCCTTACTCCATTGAAGTAGATAATTTATCTATAATTACTACGACAACATGCCAGAAGTAATAGCGGCTGTCTGAATAGATTCCAAGCCGGGCTCCTAGCGACTAGCAAAGGGTGTAGTACTAAAATAGATTCCTAGGACCAAGTACATGTCTTCCTTCACTTCCCATGTTCATCGCACAATCATCACCATAAATGGTATTTGTGATTCTTATTTTTACTTTAACTTAAATGGATAAGTATCTATTTGATAATAAACAACCGAATAAAGTTTAGTTTTTATACAATTTAGCTAAAAGTTCGATAGATCTTCATATATTACACCTAATCTAAATAATATATATATTAGTATTTAATATTTTATACTAGAACTGTGCAAATGAATATTTAAGATTTTCTCCAGCGAAGACTTTATTGCAGAGTTCTCTTTCCATCTACATCACAAATTGTAGCAGTGGCTGCAATCATGAATATATCAGAACTTCTTACCCGAATATGAAAGGTCACATTTGCACAAAACTCCATTAAATTTAATCTTATTTGAAGATAAAGCAATGTTTAGAAGGCTTTACTGGTTTATCGCCGTCTTTATCTAGTCCACAACATATTTACTCGCTCCCAACTCTGGGACTGCGTTGTAGTTAAAAGTTTGAAGTAGAAGAAACACTGTAAACTTTAGTCGGCCTGGATTTGACGTTATTGTATGATATGTGTTAATAATCAGATGTGTGTAACCGCTTTTGGAGAGCAATGTTCGTTACCACTTCCTTCCAGCTTTAGAACCCTCTTAGACAAATTGCTTTTATACAGTAAAGGCGCAGTTGTATCTCCAGTAGTTCGTATTGTAATAAAATAGTAGATTCTGTTATTATGCAAAAAAGAAAAAAGAAAAAACGTTCCAAACAAACTCTATTTTATTTATTAATCTTTGTAGGGTTGTAGTTAGTATTTAGTGCCGAAGTAACGCAACACTCATTATTTATTTATTTATTTTAAAATCAAAGACAAGGGATGTGAAGGAATGTATTTAGGATACTATAATCTCTAAAACATTAACTTTCCGATTACGCTGTCTTCTTTTGTAACTAAAAAAGTAATAAATATCTATAATTATACAAAAGAATTCATGATTTCAAGAATTCAGGCATGTGTATACTGATATTTTAAAGCATTTTACACTTATATAAAGTTAAATGGGTAATTTTTTGCGATTATTTTCTTGTGTTGAAAATCTGATTTCCTCCAACTTAGCTAAGGTCTCCACTGTACTCTCTCTCTCTCTCTCTCTCTCTCTCTCTCTCTTTGTGTGTGTGTGTGTGTGTGTTTCCGTAGAGCTGTTTTACATTCACAGCCCAGTTCCTTTCAATTGTTTTTACTTTCTGTTTATAATTCCTGTTAAACTACTTGCAGCTTTTGTTTTGCTACAATCACAGCTATGAAATGTTCATCTACAGTAAGAAAATATAATTTTTGCGTTTAGGTAAGGATGTAGTCTTGCTAGTGTACCTAACTCTTTTTGTAACAAGTAATCAAATGAATGTTACGATATGATGAAAATTATACTATAAAGTTTTGAAACTCAAAAGTCTCAAAGTTATTCTTCAACTGGGACGTTTGTTATATATGAATTTAGATTGATGTACGCCTAAAATTGCACTAATCTTATACTATTCAGGAACGTTTTTGCTTTTTTCAATTAATTGTGTTAAAAGGATAAAATCAGCACAGGATTCGTTTTTTTTTGGGGGGGGGATTTTTATGATTGTTACCCTGTTTAGAACGAAACAGTTTTTCATAGCTGAATTACTGAAACGGATGTAACGCAATGCTTGTTTCTATGGCAACAAAAGTGAGTGAGGACACGTCATAAAAGCGATTGTGGAAGAAAACAGAAATTGAAAACATAAGATCTTGTAAAATTTCAGTTCTTTTGAACTGCAAGAGAAAGGAAGAAGAAATCAAGAAAGAGTGCTGCTTACTCCGATATTTAAACCAGATTTTTAATATAATTAATCGCACAGATGGGAATTATAGTAGCCTGTGAGTAATCGCAAACACATTTTTATCCAATAATCGCATTAGTCAATTCTGTGGACCGCCAATGAATAATTCCATGGAATAATTTATTGAAATAATGCATAATATTCCTATTGAAATGTAACTGAGTTTCATGCAAGCAGAACATTTTTATGTGTTCGCGAAAGAACAATCCCTAAGTGGCCCATTAATTCATTTTGCGTAAGCCAGTCGAGCCACCCACTTCTTGTACTAGTAAATGTATAGTCAAAATAACCACACCACAGTTTAACATCAAAAACAATCTTGGGATTTACTTTCTCTTGCTCCGATAGGATTATCATAAATGAGAGAACGAATTCGCCGGATATTGACTCTGATATCTGAATCCTTTATTATATAATGTTTCTCAAACTATTATGAGAGGGATGGGATATGAATGGGATTTTTTTACTAACACGTGGACAGAGAGAGAGCTGTGCTGTTTGAATATATATATTCTCTTGTTACTAATTCTTTGTAGTACAAAGTCATCGGACATGCTTTCTAATAAAAAAAAAAAATAATAAAGAAATAAGTTAGTCAGTGCGCATACGGGACAATGGACAAACGAGACGCTTGAGTGAAAGAGTAAAATCATAGCATGGAACCTCACCACTATCAATGCTACAATTTTGACAGATGAATTTAATGCTGTTAGGTTTCTAGCACTGTTCAGCTTTTATATTTGGTGCTGAATATTATGTTAGATATACAGGGCTCTGAACAATGAATGTCAAATCGGAAATGTCTGAAGAAGTCCAGACACGTTTAAAATATGTTTAAATCTATAGAATTAAGTATATTATTATTAATAATCATCAAAATATGCAGTGAAAAATTACGTGGTATTTTCACCATATGCATTGCCATGTAAAAAATAAATAAAAATACAGATTTTTTTTTTTTTTTTTTTTTAAATATCGATCCTGTTAACATTGGAACCAGATGTTGTTAAATAACAAGGTTTCAAATATGTTATTTATTGCTTATTTAGAATGTATACAATCCCTCTGTTTTTGGTAAAACAAGAACATTTCAAAGAACACGAGTTTCGTCGGTCTATGTATATTAAAAGTAAACGAATAAAATAATTAATTAAAAACTAAAACATTTGAACTATTTCACGCATTTTTTTTTTCTAAAAAAAAAATCTAACAAAACTCAGGGTGTGCATCGTATTGGTGACTCACTTTTTTGCGTGCTCGTGTGCTGTCGTCACACTTCCTTCCGTGTACCTACGCACTGTCGCAACGAGTGGGCGGACGTTAGTCTGGGAGGTTTTGCGTACATGATCTACTCATCTAAGGCGATACGATTATGATCCTTTCTCCGTTACTGAAAAAAATGAAGGTAATTAAAGAAGCGATTAGAAATCACGCAGCCGGTGGAAGTACAATGTTACCGAAAGGCCGTATACAAGACCGAAGGAGGGGGGAAAAAAAGATAAAAAAAATAATCGTTTCTATCCATACTTCAATAAAATCACATAAATGTTTTTATTTTCCTTCTTTCCCCTCATTTTTTTTCTTTCTTTTTCTTTTTTTTACTTCCTTCAAAAATGGAAATACGGCTTATTTAAGAGCACAGAAAAATTAAGAAAACATAAAATAAATAAAAGATGTATATTATTTTATTATTATATCATTTATTATTTCATTTCTTTATTTTTTTGATAAAGATAGAGAGAAGGAATTTCACAGCAGATTCCAATTGGAAGAGTGGTCAGAATCCTCATTAGAAATAAGTTCCATTCTTATAAAACTCAACTGATACAGAATATTTAAGCCATAATAGAATGGGAGAAGTTCTATCAGCACTTCCATCAGCCTCTTCAGCGACACCTTCAGTGATGAAGTACTTTTCTATCTGAATGCAGTCTTGTAGATGGCACGATATTTGTCATTCGTCTGTAAACACTCTATTGTCAATATTGGATGAGGAACTTCTATAACGATTTATTTATTAGTTGAATCAGAATTATCCAGCTTCATTCAAGGATGGCAATTTTTTTACTCGGACATTCGGGTTCCGGCTTGAAAACGCACGCCCATTTAATAGGCATGCTATATTGTCCTTGTGGTTTAGTTGTCTTGCTGTAATTATTACAAACTAGCTAGCTATTTGAACGAAACGGTCAACAGTCATAACTGCCGATATTGAGCCTGGATGAAACTGTGTACAGAACGATAGCGGGGTCATAGTGTTACACCCTGATATCTTAAGAATATAGAATTCTTAGCTATCATGGTGTAACATGAAGAATAAATAAAATAAATAAAAAACCCTGCATAAAAGATAATAGTTGAATTAATTAAAAGAAAAAGAAAGATTCTTGCATCCAATAAAATATATAAAAAAATAAAGGTGTTTGTTAAACTAACTAACAAAAGAAAGAATATATTAATATTGTGATATGATTTAAAAGAGAAATTTTAACTAAATAAGACAGAAAAGGATTAGTCATAAGAGATGGTATGTGAGAGGCTAGAGATTAAAATATTAAGTGAATTCATAGAAAAAGTTTGGAAAGGGGATTAAGTTAGAGGCTAGCGGAAGAAAAACAAAAGACAATCGCTTAGGGTCAATTCCCGGATTGAGACTTCGTTACGGGCTCGCCGATCAAATGACGGTTGGCAAAAAAAACGCCACCCTAATTGGTCGGTGAAGTAAAAACAAGTAGGGGGCGGAGAAAAGAAGTTAAAGAGGGTGCCGTTAGGAGAGCAAGTATAAAAGGGTTGGAACCCCCCCCCCCCCCCTCAGAGGGAATTTTTGGTTTTTGTTTTGGTTCTGTTCCCGAGGAGTTCTCTACGAGCTCCGTGGCATAGGTTTCACGCGGTTTTTCTGAGTGGAGATTGGGGTTATATCTCCGTTGTCACAACATGGAAACAAAAGTGAGCCGGATTTCGATTCCGGATTTCCTATGTAAGAAGCGAAGAATGCCATAGAGTCAAAGAAAAGGAAACATATTCTTTGTGTTTCAACTTCAGTGACAACCACGAGAAAGGGAAAGCTATAAAGATATCGATATCCACGTCGCGAGTCGCACAGCCGTCATATAGATGATTCAAAGTGTGTCCTGAATTACGGAAGTTTAAGAGCGTGTAAGCATAGTTCAACTCCAAAGGGAACATAGGAGTAGCAGATTATCGGAGTGGTTATACCAAGCTAGTTCAATCAGAAAAAGGTAAAGGCCCATATGAAAAACTCAAGAAAGAAAAGTACTGTAAAATATATCTAATGTTAACTAAAATTTGTCTGCAATAAGTATCATTATTCTAATACGGAACTGTTGAAGTGACCAAGGAAAATTTATACTAGGACTTTAGTATCTGACAGAACATATTAAAAGTAAGCTGGCTAGTGTTAATGTTATATGAATAATTAAGTGTCCTGAGAATTTTGCATGTCTATTGTAATGTATGGGAAAGTTAAGATGTCATAGTTGTGTGTTAGTGCAGTAAAAGGTTTAGTTAATCTACTTAAGTTTGAATAGTTAAATAGTGTGAATTAATCTTATATGTCCATGTCACATGAAGTTATGTGTTGAATTGTTATGGCGGCATGATCGTAATACCCATTATAGGATCATAGCCTAATTACTTGTAATAAGTTAATGTTAGTTTGTAAGTATTTAGTTTAGCATTGAATTGAGTAATAACAAAAATTGAATTGTACCATGTTAAAGTTTTTAATAAACCTTTGATAAGAAAAGTTTTGAATTACGACCTGAAATTGCTGTCCAATGCACCACTTGAAAAATACGGACCTAATCACGCGGGAAATTAATGTGTTAAAAAACGAGATAAAGTGTCACGACTGCAACATTGTTTCACTTTCAGACATATTTTAGTTCTTTCTCCTTGTTTTTGTGTATAATATCTCAAACTAAATATCCCAAAAGGCGCAGTAGAAATACAAATATTAGGGGTACTAAGGGGAGAAATAACTTAAGTATTAGTAAAAATTTTGGTGATATCTCGTGCGTAGATAATAGTTGAACATAGCTAAGCAGAATTTCTCTAATTGGAATAAAAATCATAAATTGGGACACAACAATAGTGTTATGCATAATTCGTGGCGACACGATCATAGAGCCTAACTTTTTTTTTTTTTCATTTTGAAAGCTGTTACCAGCGGTACTTATTTGGCGATGTTGTACGTAGATACTTGTAGACCATATCCCTGCCACACTATCGAAGAATTATCTTCCAGATGAAGATCCACAACCATCCCATTAGCGATTGGTGTTAGATGTAGCACTGTCCATCTAATGGATAAGCAGATGCGTACCCGTGGAATGGCAATTCTCCATTTATTTCCGTTAAGCTTCTGATTCTTTTTTTGGTACATGATCAGATCAATCGTGTACCAAAATTACCTTCGAACACTAGATGAACTGAAAATAATCAATAACCGATGTGAATGTGCCAAGATTACTTCCGCCGTTCTTTGCAATGGATGGTCTAAGAAAGAGAGAGAGAGAAAAAGAAAGAATATGTACAAACAACACGAGAGGTCAGTTAGTATTGTGTGTGTGTGTGTGTGTGTGTGTGTGTGTGTGTGTGTGTGTGTGTGTGTGGTGTGTGTGTGTGTGTGTGTGCGCGCGTGCGTGCGTGCGTGCGTGCGTGCAGGGTTGGATGTTTTGAATTACGACCCAAACGACACCGCTCTGAGACCAGCTAACTCATCTTCAATTGAAAAGTCCATATGAAGTTTCTTCGCATCCTAGACGGGGTTCAATCTCAGGTATCTTGAAACAAGGGCATTGTCATAACGGACTGAGCTATAGAGAATCGGCTAAAATTCAGGAGTTAATGCCTTGCGTGACTTTAAGAAAAAAAGTTTATATCAACATGAGTCCGATTTCTAATCAATTCGGAACGCGGCAAAATTTTCCGATGAAGTGCATCCGTATCGTGAATCTTTTAAAACGTATACGCTATCATTTTTATGTGACCTCCAGAAGCAGTGGACAAAACGGATGAACAAGTGAAACTCCGGATTATGATTTTATTAGGTTCACTTGACCAAGGAAAAAAGAAAGACTTCCTTCATCAGTCCGGTAGGAGAATAGCGATGGATTTTGACAAGGAAAAAAAAGCGTTGAAGCTCCCTCATAATGGAAAGACAATACGCACCTCGCGCACCAATAAAATAACAGCCTTCAAAAAGTCCAGAAGTTTATTTTTGAAAACTTGAGCCTCTGGGACTTTTAGAGTATCAATAGCAGGTATGGTCTGATTATTTGCTTCCCAAGTCCACACCTTGTAACCGAAAACCGGCATTGGAAATTTATTTCAACTGTCGAGTTGAAATAAATTTCAAGTCGACAGTTGAAATTTTTTACCAGCCCATAAATGCTTATCGCGAATATTATGCATGCCATCTGGATTAAGCATCGCTTCATCGGTGAAGCGATGATAAATCACACTCATCCATTCATCCACATATCAGAATTTGCGATCACCTAAGATAAAATTAACTGGTGGCTTCCAGATGCTCTATTTCTTGCAAGTGGTAAGGTTACACATGCTTTTAGCTACCTAGACTGCAAAGAATGTGGATATTCACCTAGTACCTGGTCCAGGATTGTTCTTAGCACGTTCTTCTGAACTCCGTGATAAATATCAGGTTCAGATGCCAGTATAGATCAATAAAAGATTCTTATTCAGTGACCATACAGTAGAGAAATCAACTTTGTCGTTACAAGAACTATAAAGTACGTTTCAGTATTTCTGAATGTTGGTAGCGATAAAACTTGCATGATCTACTTGAAGCAATAAAGTCGCCCTTGTGTCAAAATCTCAATCAGAAGTTATTCAGCATTTACAATAGGACTACCAATTACTTTCCCCTTACTCTTCGCACACATATTTCAAAGCAGTTATAAGATATGTAATAAAGTAGACTAAAAAACAAAAGAGAACTATATAAATAAGCCATTTCAAATATATCCAAAACTGTCCAAAAGAATATTTTTGACGTGTGTTGGACTCGAACATATAAAGTTTGATAGTAATGGTATACAACTTATCATTCTCTTACGACACAGTGTTTGTTGATGATGAAATACATTGCCTACTTCACCTCGTCATGCTTTAATGTTTTAATATTTCTACGGAAACATTAAAGAATTATGTCACGCCAGTCTTAGTTCTTTATAGTTCATTCATTTGTGGATTTCACGGAAGTACTACGTCACATCCATCAATGCGAACAAACAAAATTCTCATTATACATAGTTTCTTACCCTGTTCACAATACTAAGGTGAGATGCTTACAACCCTTCATGGGTATGATGCATATTAAAATAAATTTTTAAAAATGTGTACTCTATAAATATTTCTGATAATAATTTTATAAATACTTTACCTCGTCATGCTTTAATGTTTTAATGTTTCTACGGAAACATGAAAGAATGACGTCACGCCAGTCTTAGTTCTTTATAGTTCATTCATTTGTGGATTTCACGGAAGTACTACGTCATATCCACAATGCGAACAAACAAAATTCTCATTATACATAGTTCCTTACCCTGTTCACAATACTAAGGTGAGATGCTTACAACCCTTCATGGGTATGATGCATATTAAAATAAGTTTTTAAAAATGTGTACTCTATAAATATTTCTGATAATAATTTTATAAATACTAAATACCAATTACTGAAATAAGAGCCAACAGGCTTCACTTCGGCGAAGTAACATATTCAAAATCACCAAAATTCCAAATGTGGTATTCAATATCCACTTAATTTTGAACTAAATACCAATTCTCGTATTTCTCAGTGTATATGCACAAAATTTCCTTATTTCTCTGCTGGTGCACCCAAAGTTCGATTTGATCTTTGGATACACCTGACATTTCATAATTCAACACTTTTGGACTCTGGTAGTGATATTCTCCGCGTAACGTGAAGGAAATCGAAGGGTATAATGAGAAAATGCAAAGTAGATAGGGCAGTCAATGTCTACTTAGCAATTTCACTGTCTTATCATTGTTTTTTTACTCCTACTTCAAGCTCGCTCACCAATCAGTCAATAAACAAACTAGCATATAACCGGTCTTAAAATAATGATAGGAGGAATAGTGTAAATGAAAATAAATAAATAAAGTCACCTGTAGTTGAATTTCAGAGAAATTGAAAATTGTTCCTGGCATTTCTTCGGTATTTTATGTCTGCATGAAGATTCCAGTTATATTCACTTAGCTGATTGATTTATTCAATCAGCTAAGTGAATATAACTGGATTTTCATGTAGGCTGTCTTTCCCTTTATACCTGTTTTTCTCAGTATACCTCCAAATGGGGATGGCAGTTCAAAAATGAAATATATGTAAAGATTAAAAAACAAAAGAGATACTATAGTATAGACGCTGTTTTATTCAATAATGGCAATGCCCAAGATAATGATTTATGCGCTACAATTTGAAATATTAAGTAAAGACAACATCTGTTATTCAAACCACTCGATTTGTATATGCCATTCAGAACAAATCGAATAGAGACAGTCATAAAATCTACAAACAAAGTAACGAGACTGATTTTATTAAGAAACGGATAACATTAATTTTATACATTGTGTTTATAGAAATGACACGGTGTCTAGACCTCGTGTCTTTGAACGGGTAAAGCATTTTTCTTTCTTTCTTTCAAAGCAGAGAAGATATTAATAATGACAAGCTATTTGGAAGAAAACATCGCACTGAGAAGAAAACGTTGAAAAAGCAGTTTCGCTAAGAAGTGACAAGCATCGAATTGTTAAAATGATAGCAATACTAAGTATCAACAGAGAAAGAAAGAGAGAGAGACAGAGAGGTCAGACAGAGGTTACCAAGTATTATTTAAGGTCTCTTTAAATTCATAGTAATTATTTATAGACTGACTTAAATATTAAAATCGTTATGCCGTTCTTTCATTTTTCAACCCCTTTTACTGTTTACAGTTTTAATACACTCGTTTATTGTAGCAGTTATATATAGTTACAGTAATTCATTATTATCATAAAAACATATTAAGGGGATATTAAATCCCACATTGTTTTAAAACCGAATAAGAAACTCAAAGATTGGAATCAGAGAGTTTCATGCCGAATATAGTAAACTATAAAAGTATCGGCGATTACTAGCGTGAACTAATGCAAGTAGTCCTAGTACGTAGTACAATCTCGGGTAATTCGCAGCAAAGGTGATAAAGTTCTGGTCGCTATTCTTGGTATTTTCCATAATGTAAAAACACATTTCCTAGGAAATGTATGCTGTTATTACATTATGGCGGGAGGTCACTACCCAGACCGGTTTCAGCCTTTATTGAGGCTTCATCAGTGAGTAGTTATACCAAATAAATACCAAAGGGTATAACGAAAAGAACTTATATACTCTGCTATACGAGTTGTCAAAAAGGTGCAACTATTAAGTTACTTAAATATAAAGAGCCAATGGGCTTCATTTAGGCGATATAAACATTATTTAAATTTAATAATGTTTATATCGCCGAAATGAAGCCTATTGGCTCTTTATATTTAAGCATATTAAGGAAATATATTAAGTAAGATAAGTTTAGAGAAAACAAATATTGCTTACGGTTGCGTAAGCAATATTTGCGTAACTACATTTTCTTGAAACTGGGGTGCAAAACAAAAATATTTCAGATGCTAAAAACCTGATTTTTAACTAAATGAGACCGAAAAATCTTACGATGGAACAAATACTGAGTTAAAGTGAATGCTACTTTGCTGTTATTTCATTTAAGAAAAATTGACAGAACAGTTTTATGTTGCAACTGGAAAAAAAAAATTTTTTTTACACTTTCCTTGTTCTCAATCAAACTGGTTTTAGGTGAGGATATTTATCCTGTGGTGCTCAGAGAGAGTTCTGAATATTCATTACTACTAAATTTATGAGGTTAAACTGCTTTTACATGACTATCAGATCAATAGTAAAAATGATCTATTGTGGACGTAACAGAATCACGCTCTATTTGTTGATCAGCATAATTTCTCCTTCTTCTTCTTCTTTAAGCCTTATTATTATTTAAATACAAATTCGTCAAACATTTTTTAATAGTTTTTTGTCATAATATAATTGTAATACGATATGGAACATTTGAAATATATATGCTATATTGTTAGAATTTTACAAAATATTTTAAATTATATTTGAAGTGTTAAATTATATATTATAAATAAAAAAGTTACATTATTATTTGTGAGTAAAATAAAATCAGTTACACTGGTAATTTATTTCAAACGTAGTATGCATAATAACGTCATTTCCATTACAAATAAACAATCAAATGCAGCTTTTTATTTCCACTCTCAAATAAAATACTTCATATAAAGTGCACTATGTTAAATAACAACCTAGATTGCACTTTATATTCGATTTTAGTTAAGATTTTAGATTTTAATTAAAATCGAATCTTTTATACTAAAATGAGTAAAATACATCGAACAGGTGTTGAAAACAGAAAATGCGCAACACTTCTGCGTATATGTTGCCTAGACCAGAGGTTCTCAAACTTTTTAAATTTTGTATCACTTAAATAAGAATCAAAAATATATATGTACCACCATAAAATACTGTTTCAAAATAAATATTAAATATGAAAACCCTTATGACACGCTAATGAGACTTCGTATCCGAAAATTCACATAAAACTGCAATAAAATTTATTTGTTCGTTTTATTCGATTCGCCAAGCTAAATTCTTAGAACAGTCTACTCGTTACAATATTAAAATACATTTTTCTGAACATTTATTTAAATATTTTGTGTAAAAATTGTACCATCAAAAATAACGTGATGTACCATTAGTGGTACATGTACCACAGTTTGAGAACCGATGGTCTAGACTATATGTTGTCTTCCTATTCAGTGATAAAGAACTCATAAAACATAGTAATTTAAAACATGAGTATAAGATGAAAAACGATACGTGAGACACTATGACAGAAGCCGCCACTGTGATTCACCAAGATCTACTTACCAGAAGAATGAAAACTTTATGATTTAATCATAACACTTTCAATAGAGTTCACACACACAAAAAAAAGTCTCGACTATTCCGCTTGACGATCCCTTAAATGTAATTGTATACTGCAACGGATTTTTTTTTTCTTTCCCTTTCATAATCGGTAGCTCAACAGTAACATTTATTGCTAACCGGGAATAACCTTTCTTTGAATCTTCTGTCCTAAAACAAAGAATTAAAAACTTATTACTTGGAAAGTAATGTTCAGGCTGTGACGAAATACGGAATCTGAACTTCCGCTTCCCAGATTAGCAATATTTCTTAGTGCGATATTCTACAAGATTTTGTAGAATATCGCATATTGTATTAGCATCGTTATATCATCAGTAAACCGGCCATCGAGGCAACACTTGAAGTTTGCTACCGAGTACGTATTACAGGCTAGTGTATACTGTACGCTTCATTCATGAATTTCGTTTCGGGAAGTTATATATATATATATATGCAGATCGCGTAGTTTTACTTTTTTCTACTTTTCGGGCGGCTATCAATGGGAAAATATTAATTTATTATGCAAATCATATTTATTAACTTAAACTACGAGGGTGGTCTGAAAGGTTCTCGGCCAATGAAATAACAATGAAAAAACGAATTTATAATTTCAAAATTATTTCTGTTTTTCAACATAATCTCCATTAAGACTAATACATTTATTCCAGCGCCATTATCACGACCCTTTAGTGGTTCTCAGTAAGATCTGCAAAATATCCCTCTACAACTGCAATCACCTCTTGTTTCGAAAAAAACGCTGACCAACGAGGAAGAGTTTTAGTTTTGGGAAGAGATAGAAGTCAGAGGGAGCCAAATCTGGGGAATAGGGTGAATGTTCCAACAATTCATAGTGGAGATCCCTTTATTTTTCCATTGTCAAAACGTTCCATTGTGGGCAGATGCATTTTCCTGACGAAAGATGATTTTTTTTCTTCTGCAAAGCGGGTCTTTTCTCACGAATTTTTTCGTCTAGTCTGGTTAAAAGATCTGAATAATATTCCCAGGATATTGTTTTACCTTTTTCAAGATGATTAATAAACAAAAAGCCTTTAGCATCCCAAAACACAGATGCCATGACCTTTCCTGCTGATGGAACCGACTTTGTCTTCTTTGGCGCTGATCAACTGGCTTCTGTCCACTGTTTTGACTGCTGTTTGGATTCTGGTGTGTAATGATGAATCCAAATCTCATCCATAGTAATAAATTGACGCACAAAATCAGTTTCATTCTTGCTAAAACGCTCCAAGCACTGTTCGGAGATTTTCATGCGAGTGCGTTTTTGATCTGCTGTGTAATGATGAATCCAAATCTCATCCATAGTAATAAATTGACGCACAAAATCAGTTTCATTCTTGCTAAAACGCTCCAAGCACTGTTCGGAGATTTTCATGCGAGTGCGTTTTTGATCTGCTGTGAGCAAGCGAGGCACCCACCTTGCGCAAAACTTTTCCATATGCAATTCTTCATGCAAAATATATCCTACACGTTCTTTTGAAATGCCTATGGTCTCAGCCATTTCACGCACTTTGACTTGCCGGCCATCCAATACCATATCGTGTACTGGATCGATGATTTCTGGTGTTGTTACACTTTTTGGACGTCCTTCAGATGGGAGATCATCTTCAAAGCTGGTACGTCCACGTTTAAACTAGGCAGCCCACGAAAACGAAGGAGAAGAGTGCCCATAAACTTTTATGAACTTCGAATGAATTTCTTTTACAAAGAATTTTATAACCGCACGATACTCAATTTTATCCATTTCAAGAGATACAGACAACACTTATATAGAATGACTTATATAGAATT
Organism: Typopeltis vanoorti; assembly: GCF_054136105.1. Classification (NCBI taxonomy): domain Eukaryota; kingdom Metazoa; phylum Arthropoda; class Arachnida; order Uropygi; family Thelyphonidae; genus Typopeltis; species Typopeltis vanoorti. The sequence goes on from NC_143562.1 coordinate 32,713,460, forward strand.
GATAGAATGACTTGCAATTTCACATGGATGCTTATGACAGAAAAAAAAAAAAATCTTGTCATGTAATATTTCATCTGTCAACCTCTGGCTTGAACGGTTGATTAATTTCCACCTTCCGCGGAAACTATCCTATGTTGCAATTTATATCGTTATTTTTTTTGGAAACTACTACAAAGAACTTTTATCAAAACTTTTCAGCTGAAGGTGAGTTAGCTGTCTCGTATAGGAGAGTGGCAGGTTCATTCATTTGACAAAACAGACAAACCGGTCAAGAGAGCATATGTATTTAACAGATATTCAACAGACAGGGTTGTACTTATGCACAGGTGCAAGACTCTAGCTGGGGCACCCTAGCGCCTAGGGCACCGCCCACCTCGGGAAAAGTGTAAGTACGGCCCTGCCCACAGACTCAAACGGTTCAGTTGTTTAGCCTAATTCGAATCCAAAATAATACTTTGGAAATTAATTTTGAAATAATTTTCAAATACAAATATTTGATGAAAAACAACAACAACAACAAAAAGGAGATTTGAGTGCTTTCCACCAGTTGGTCACAGTGTTTTAAGTTTTACAGAATTGCAACTTAGAGAACTATACACGTTATTACACATAAAAAGAAGAATATCACGCTGAGTTCGGGTGAGTAGTCGAAATTTCTTTAAAAATATCGAATGATATTGCAATTTATATTACTTAAACAATGATCGAAAATAGTGTGGAATTTCATAGAAAAACTAATTTTTGTATTACCCCATGAAGCATGAGCTTCAAAGAATAGAAATTCATACTTTAAAAATTTTAAATATATTTTGATGTGATAAATAGCAAACCAAACCCTTGTTTTGCACTGATGTTCTAAATTTGAGTAATTTGACTTGCTACTAATTACATCATGTGTGTATATAAGGGTGGCAAGCCTCTAATTTTCATTAGTCGGAATGGGACAAATATGTAAAACAGTTTTGTAAATCAAAACTTTTTTTTAATCAGGCGAATACCAACAAACAAACAAACAAAAAAAAAAAACAGATTTCATAAACGATAAAAAAAACCCGCATAGAATGCAATTCAGAATATTTCTTAATTAGTTAAACAAATTTAAAAACAATGGAAACAAAATACTAGTTGCAATAACCACAAATAAATGAAAGAATTATATGTATGCCGATACAATGTTGCATGCTAGTGCGCATGCGTAATAATGGACAAATTGTGACTTCTAAAACTGTTAAGTTTCTAGTGTTTTGTTTTACGTTTCAATATTTGCATCACGAGATATACAATGCGACCGGCTGCATTTTACAACTGTTTCGTACACTGCAGCGGTTGGGGGGAGGCAATTGTAAAAATCGTCCACAGATTGTAAATTGAAGCAAATTATATTAATAACAAAAATCGGAATACCGTAGAAGTTACCAAATCTGACCGGCAAAATTAAGAATACGATTTTTCGCTTTCCAAATGTATGTTTTGGTTTGGTTTTAATGTGAATACCATTCACGAGAGGTCTGTAGTACATTAGTATTAGGTGGACTAAGGGTTAGATCATCAAGAAATCCTGTTCTAGAGATCAAACATTGAACTTTTTCAAGCTACTTCAGGCCTCCAATGAGAAGGGTGTTGGTCTTGAACCACTTTACCTACAGACATTCAAAAAGATCCTTACCCAAGGTGAGATTCGACTCATGGCCCGTTGGTTAGAGAGTTGAGAACGCTATCCACTCAGCCAACCAAGCAGGCAAGTTCAATTATTGGATTTCACTGTGCGTTTTAGAACCCCCCCCCCACACCAAATATTAACAAATAAAGGCTTCAACATACAACCTAAAAACTGAAAACCATGACTTTGTTAAACAATGCGTAAATATAAATTTTACACTGAAAAAAAAAAAAAATCACTTTCGGTGATAAAATGAAACGTCACTTAATCCGCAGAAACCTGCTCTTACACCAAATGTAAATTGTTTCCAACTGACAAAGGATAATCAATCTTGTCGCTTCCACTCAGTAACACGTAGTTGAACAAGGAAATGAGCACAATGCAAGTGTGTGTTATTTGGGAGGGGAAAAGACAGATCCGCCAAAATATATGATTCGTGTAATTCTACCTTTGCTCTGCAATTCGAATAGCAAGCACGGCCAAGTAATGAACGACACGTTCGCCTCTTAATCGGACAAATATTTCAAGCCGTGTTATTTTTGCGAGACAAAAAAGAGTCTATTCCTTTTCCTTTAACCCCTGCTACACATCCAAATTTTAGTTAAGGCACTGATAGCGAATGATAATCTTTTTAAGACTTACTGATTAGAACTTGAATTTTTCACTTAGAAATTAAATACGGTTGTCAGGCTTTCCGATCTTACTCGTTATTTCCCTCTTCCCGACAACATACTTAAATTATTGCGATTTCATTATATGCCCAGGAAAATGCCCGGATTTTGAAAATAGCTCTGTTTTTAAGATACTAGTTATTATTACTTTTTTTTTTTTTTTTTAATCTCGCGCAAAAATTGCAACGCTATTCGTACTTCGTACTCTTGTCAGTTAGCAGACATGTGCCGAAAGCAATGTTCGTGATTACTGAGTTTTTTATATACAAATACAATTCGCCCTTTGGATTAAGTCATCATCACCTACTGGCGGCAATATTATTTCGAAACGCGAATAGTATTAACAATGTTAGTTATGCGTTTTTTTTTTAATTCGCATTGTTTATGGAACAGTTAATCAACCAAACAACGATTCAATCTTTAAATATAAAGTAAGAATTTTTCATCAACCTTAAATTCTTCACTAAATAAAAACTGTTAAACAATACAAGGTGTTTCTGGAGGAATAGTCAATATTTTGGTAGGTGGTAGTCAGTGACGGCTCGTGGCTTGAAATCGTGGGGATGCTGCAACTTTCGAAATATACATGCATACTGTAAGTACAGTGTATACGTGTTTGGATAAAATATCAAAATTATGGTAAAAAAATTAAACATGAAAAAATATTGTTTATTATCAATAAAATTATACAGTTTGGTATAATTCAAAAAAATTACTTAAAAATAAAATATATTCTTCTTGTTTTGTTTCATGAACAAAATATTGTTTATTATCGATAAAACTATACACTTTAGTATAATTCAAAATTACTTAAAAATAAAATCCATTATCACAACCCCAATAATGTTCTAAAATAAAAACTATAAGCACTACGAGCACTCTACTACTGGTGCAAACTGCATATAAACAACAGTGGAACTGCGCGACGGACAGTGCCGTATTACGCTAATAGCCCGTATCTCACTATGATATGCATATACTTGCGCGTGTAGCAATACTAGCAATATGACACTGTGGTAAACACAGTGCTGCTAGCGTCCTTCGCCCTCCTAAGTGCTACAAAATGGATTTTTATTATTTTTTATACAAAATAAGAGAATTGTATAGGATTGTTGATGATAAAATTAAATATTACAAGCAAATATAAATAAATTAATAAATACATTTATATATCGAGAAAAATTGGGGGTGCTGCAGTTCCGCAGTGCCTATGCACGAGCCTCCCCTGGTGGTAGTATCGATTATTCTGAGTAAAAAAGTTCATGTAAACATGTGTCCAATGGATGCGGAGATACAGCTGTTTGAAAGTGGCACGTAAAAGACTATTATGAGAAGTTTTATCGGACTAGTATGAGTCCAATAAATGACTTATTGTTTGCATTTATTGATTGTTTGAATGATACAAAACACAAATAATTGACAACTACTGTAATTAGTTCATAATAAATGTTCGAAAATTCCACCGCTAACCTCAATGCACTTTGCAACTCTTGTGTTAACAGCACGTGGTGTTCTTTTGAGGTCGTCTTGACGTTCTTTTATGAGGGTAGCATTATCCACAATGTGACCGATAATTCGTCTCTTGTATTTACCTTCTTTTCGTCCATCCCCACAGACCAAATTCTAAGGGAGTGAAGTCTAAAAGACCTTGGTACTATCGCTGCCGATCCATCGTTCAGGGAAAGTTCGATCTAGATATTGTGTCACCTGATGGCTGTAATGTGCAGGAACTCCGTCGTGCTGAAAGAACATACCAATCCTTGTAGCCAAGGGAACATCCTCCAATAGTAGTGGAAGTTCGTTTTGCAGAAATTGTAGAAAAAATGGGCCTCGTAAGACGATTTGGTAAGACAACAGATCCAGTCAAGTATTATCTCCGCATCCTATTGACAATTGGACACACATGTTCATATGAGCTTTTTTTTTTTTTATTATTATTCAGAATAATCGATACTACCACCTACCAAAATATTTACTATTCCTCATGAAATATCCTGTATAAGAGGCATGGTTTGTTGAACAATTCGTGAACTTATGAATTGTTCATAAAATGGAATATATAATATGTATACTAACTGCATGTTATGTTTCGAGCTATAGAGAAAGCACTTCAAATGGGTAACATTAACAAGTTCGGTTGGCTGGAAAAATCTACAGGGGACCTTAATTTTTTAAGAAAATATTTTGAAGAAAGAGCGCTGTTGTCAGAAAAGTTATTTTACGAAATTTCATATTTAAAAAGATATGTAGCAATTGAAAAAAATTCAATTGACATGAATAAATAATGGTCACCCTACTTTTAACAAATTTTTAATATATTTATGCTATTATCACAGCTCTTCTTTTCCTTATTCTAGTTTGGAAATATTTGAAAATTTCTTCTTCCAACATGGCATCAACGCGGCTTTCACATAATCATACGAAGACATTTTCATTTTAATTTCTTGAAGATTTCAAAAGGTTTCATAAAATAAAATAAATAAATAAATAAATGTAATGAGTAAAAACACAAATGACCTAATGCGCGAAAACATTATCCATTTCGTTCGTAAAAATCCTCAGAATATGCCTAGGAAAAATTGTTTTGTTTGTTTGTTTCGATGACGTAAGTCGACACAATACCACCTAAGAGACACAAGCAGGAACATGACATTGCATCCTGGAAATTATGAAATAAACAAAACTATTATAACACACATGCGCGCGCGCATAAGACTAAGTTATTTAGAAAGTTTTTCAAGCCACTTCAATCCTCTGTTGTGATCTCGTCAAAGAATGAAAGTCATCTACAGACTACATCTAAAGGCATTCATAAACACCCATACCATAATGGCATTCGCACCTGAAGTCCTTTGGGAGAGTGGGGATGGGGAAGACTACAACTCAGCCAACAATGCTATCATATTGTCAGCAGCGATAATTTTTTTAAAAAAGAAGTTTATGTGGATACATCTAGTTTTTATTTATTTATTTATTTTTGTTTTTAAATCTTTCAAAAGGTTTTATATTTTATACAACTTTAATGATTAGATACTATTACCTTTAAGAAGCTTTTGAAATCAGATAATATTCAATTTTTAAGATTTTAAAAATATCTGCAAAATTCAAACGTAACATTGAAATACTCATTATGCATTTTTTGTATAACTGGAAATGCAATATTAATGGAGTCTCTTATTTTTTATTTGTAATCATCCAATGATTTTAATGGCAACTCTAAAGTTAATATTTTATTTGTTGTTCGCTGAGGATTACTTAAAAGATTCGAAAATAACCTTTAAGTCACTCAATAATATGTATTCTGCGCTTTAAACTCGTTCCATTCACAAGTATTAAAGTTTCGCTTCAATTCTGCTCAAAAATACTTTTTTTTTTTACATTTTTTTTTTTTAATCTGAGGAAAAGAAGATAGAGAAAAGAGAAACTAATTTACTCCTGTATTAGTTCTCTCAAATTCCAGAAATCCAGGTTCAATTTTTTAAATGTTCTTAAACAAAAACTGATTATAGCATTTCTTTAGCTAGCAATCTCGAGGCTTCCTATTGGTGTGACTGTCATATTTATATTGTTGTTATTTCATGGCTAACGCCTAAAGCGTTATAGCGATGAGCAAGCTACTACAGAGAAATATTTTTAGCACTAGATATTTTTACTTCAGCAATGGATAACTATCACAGCCACGTGTGTATTCAGGGGTGGTGTTTAGGGTGCTACAGTACTCCATCTTTAAATTCTTTAAACTGATATTATATAATTATCTTTTTCACGATATAAAATGAAAGACGCAAAATGCCAGTATTACAAAACAATCTTCAGATAAACGTCGTTCCTCTTACAGTCCTAAGCATGCCAGGACTCAGATAGAGAAGAATGCAAAGCATGTGCGTACACTTTTGTTTTAGAGTTAAGTTTCTTTACTAAATATATTTCTTTAATAAATCAGATAACGAACATCTATTAAAATTAATTCAACTATTGTATAATTTACAAGTACCTTACGTTATAAGAAAAACGATGTACCTGCCAATTATTGCCCAAATTTCATTTATTTAGACATCAAAATATCAGTTGTAATAACAGTTTCTTTCCTTCTTTATTTTTTTTTATGCTTGACTTCTAAGAAATGTTTCAGACATTTAAGACTAATGATTTATTATTTGAACCAGTCGTAAAACACAGATAATCATTTAGTCTCTGCAATTACATTAAAATCACGATTTAAAAAAAAAAGTAATAAAAATGCTGTTTTTCCAAATGCAAAAATAATTTGATCAGTTGAACCGAAACTGAAACCGAATTGCCAGGTGTTGTTTCATTCATTCTCAAATGTCAGAACGACTATGAACCTGCTAAATTCCTTTTGAGTAATTATATATTATATGTTTTCAAACATAAAATTATGCTTTTAAAAGACAAGACATTACTTATGTAAAACTATCACTACAATATGCTTCCATACCTAAATCGGTAACCACGATATTCTTTAGCTAGAAAGACCTAGGTTCGAATCAAGTCTAAAACGCGAAGAATCATTGTAAGGGTTTTTCAAGTGAGATGAGTTAGCGTCTCATATGGATGCGGCAGCAATTTCCTAACAGCCGGAAGAACACACACACACACACACACACACACACATTAAAAGATATTTACCATATCTATTATGTTTCTGTGAGCTTTTTTTTTTTTTGGCAGTGATATTAAGATAGAGTAAGTTAAGTTTAGAAATAGTAAACCTATGAATTTTGAGTAAACTTTCTTAAAACAAATTTAACTAAAATAAATTTAAATAAAAATGACATGACTTATATTATAAGTATATCATATTATGAAAACAGTTCTCAAAAATAACTTAGATTTATCTTATGACAAAGACCTTTCAGAAATACATCTAGTAGAGTGCACTATGCACCGAGCTTTTTTTAATATTTTTTTTTAAAAAAAATTTGATTTACATTATTTTAAATAGTTTTGATGAAGTTTGTGATTCCCTAATTCTTCTATGGAGATAAACTTCATAGATTTAAAAAAAAAAAGTATTTAAAATATTAAATAATTTTAATATTTTAAATAAATCACACTCATACTAATGGAATGATAATATTTTCTCTGAATGGGTGAAACAATCATGTTAGCTTAAAAAACATGTTACATGTAAGCGTATTTTTGTGACTGTCTAGCAATGGCTTCCACAAACTGCAATTTAGGTGGGATGGAGCGAAATGTTTGTAGGATCTTTTACGTTTTGATTGATTTTATGACATCTTTGTGTTTTTGTTGCTGTCTTTAATGTACTCCTATCAAAAAGGGGGAAAATAAGAAAAAATATATGTACGTTTCATCAAATGAGTCTGAAGTGGCTTTAGTATGCAAAAGTAAAGTTTAAAAAAATTAATATGCATTGCAGATAAGCATTGTGATTCTCCAGTAGATTACATATAGCACGTCATTTTCCCCATCTTGTTTCAATGATATAACGGAGTATGCGCATTGATTATTGGTAAAGGGGGGGTCGCCAAAGAGCTATAAAAGAGAGAGATAGGGATATGATTATTATACATCCTTAAGGTATTGACTTTTCAACTCAGATGCACCCAAAAGCAAAACTTATAGCTGATTGGCAATATAGGTCGTGGATGATATTTTCGTAATAGCTTTCCATCTGAAAGAAACTGTTCGCTGTTATTGCACTTGTAATGTCCACTAGCATCAAGTACCCTTCCGTCAGATGAATATTTAATACAGAATCTCTTTCTGCTTCTCGTGTGTGTAGAAAAGGAGTAATATAGCCTAGATTTTGCTTGCGCCTGCATGAAAAGGATTATTATAAATACACTCCAAAGCTATAAATACATATGTCTTTGGATTTTTCTCCAATGAAGAGTTTAAAGCAGGATTTCCTAGTCGTATATTGAAACAGAAAGTTTAAATCTCTCTCTCTCTCTCTCTCTCTCTCTCTCTCTCTCTCTCTCTCTCTCTCTCTCTCTCTGTATTTCTTTTGTCCGTAGAAAATTATAGTAAACTAACAGTAAAAGCCAACGGCCTTCTACCTTTATACACCTGTGAAAGTATCAAATCAAAGCTTCACATTCATATTTAAAGTATGTCATATAATTTGGAGAAAAAAATAAATAAAAAAACTACAGATAATTTTATGGTTTTTATTTTACAGCGCGAAATGACAGACTTAATAAACCAAAGTAGAAAACAGACTTAATAAACCAATGAGCAGTAGCAAAGTCAATAATTTTGAGTTCATTTTTTTCTTTGCTACTAAATAAAGTTATGATACATTTGGGATGACATGTTCGCCGACTTGGCTGACCTAATGGTTAGTTTACACCCCTCCCCCTCTCCGACTAACAGTTTGCAGGTTCGATCTTGCAGTGGACACCTGTGATTGGCTGTAAGTAGGTGATGAATTCCATCGTCCTGCATGAGATCCACACTGAGCTTATAAAAAAAATATAAAAAAAAACTTGAAAAAAAATTCCATGTTTGGTCTTAGGAAGACGGCTTCCGGGTTAGGTAAAAAAAATACAAAAATAAATAAAAATAAATAAAAAAATAAAAATAAAATAAAATAAATAAATGAAAGAATCTTTAGTCCGTCGACGGTAATGTACTATAAATTGACACGCTTTTTTGTGCATGGAAGATACATAAAAAATGCCCTGATAGAAGACTAGTCTCCCAGTTGCTATAAATGCATTTACCACAGATTGAAATATTTGAATTGAAATTACACGTATATTATTTTAATCATAACTGTTTGTTTTAGCTTAGACAAATGGGAAAAAAGAAAAGTTTATATAAATATAGGCAGTTTTGTCACAATATTGTTCAGATAAAGTAGTTTCCATTTTTTAAAAAATAAACTTAAAAAAATTTTTTTTCTAAGAATAATAATAATTATTATTAAGAACATTATTATTGTTAGAAATCGTGAAATAAACCAGTAATCTGATTAGCTTCAATATTTTTTTTCTAAATTTTAATACGGCGTTTAAAGTGTGTTTGTAATCTATAAAATTTTTCTAAGATTTTCTTCTATCGTTTTAAATCAATCCCCTCCAACACACACACACACACACACACACACACACACACACCAGAACGCTAACTAAAAGAGAGTGTCATATTTTTCTTAACTGCTCTCCTTAAACTATAAGAGCATTTAAGATCCGTTATGAATATTACATTTGAAGAAACGAAAGAAAACAAGTTAATGTACATAAAGGCTCATTATTATTGATACCACTGAAGTAAATAAGATAATAAAAACTCTAGAAACTGACTTTCATAGTAGCCAAAGCATCTTGGTCAAACCCATTTCCCGAAGACAATTACGATCTATTGTGAATGCAAAAAAAAAAAATTTTTTTTTTTTTGCATTCATACGGAGAAGGAATGATGTTCACATTAACGTGCTCACCCTATTTATTTCTCGAACTGGTTGTTTACTACCCCTCTCCCCTTGTTTAGATAGGCGGCGAAATGTCCAAATCCTTCAGAGCTACCATATGTAATGACGTCATTCGTTCCACAAATACCCTGCTTTTGTCGCCCGAATGTGTGTCAAGCCTCATTTACTGCCGTTTCTCAATGCCTAATAAGTTATGAAACGTGCCTACAGGAAAAGGAATGCTGAAATCATTCCCTTGTATAACTTAAACAGACGATTTTAGAGCTGCCAAACGATAAAATGATATTAAAATTGTTGTGGCCAATTTCTATAACGTTTTTAACAAACTACAATTTATTATTATTATTATTTTTTTATTGAGGATAAAACTCAATCGGGGAATCAATTTGTGATGAAGCAATTTTTTTTTTTTTTAATTTTTATGTGTTTAATTGGTTCTGGATTTCATTCTTCACATTTGACCTACGTCGATTTTAATGACTTCCTTAAAGACTGCTTTGTAGTCATCAAAAAGTTTATAAAACTAAGTGAATAAAATTTGCGGTTTTACTAATTCTGAGTAATTATCCTTCGAAACAGCAGGTAGTAAATACGTGTTATGATTTCAAAATAAATCATTATATGGCTTTATAGATAGTTTTGCCAGTAATATTTTCCGTCATCATATGTCTGTTAATTGATGTTGCAAATGAATTACATGAAGATAGTACAGCTGAAAGATATTTTAGGAATACTAACGTACGTTGACGTTTACCTTTCTAAGGATAGGTTCTCCTATATTCAGCTACTTCCTAGTAGTCAACTTTTTTTCGTTACAGATATCGTCTCTATATATCTGTAAAAAAAAAAAAAAAAAAAAAAAAAGGTTGTTTTAATAGATTGTTTAGGCGGAAGTGACGTCATGTATACACTTTTTTCATGATTTCTCTTTGAAATAGTTATGTAACATATTTTATTTATAACGCATAATTCCAGACTTAATTGTTTTAAAATATTTTCTAAGATTCTAAAAAAAAATCATACTCTTAAAGTTCCATATAAAAAAAAGCACATCTTGATTATTGTTTGATTTGGTAGTAAATTTTTTTGATTGATTTTTTGACTCAAATTAATCAAATCCAGGATTAATTGCATAATTAATACTTTTATCGATTTTATTCATTACGTGCGTGTATTTCATATACGTGTTGGTTAAACCAAGCAAATTCCTATTTGTTTATAAAAGACAATTTTTACAAATGTCCGGGAGACATTAGTAGTGTCCTTATATAGTTCGTCTCTCTCTCTCTCTCTCTCTCTCTCTCTCGAAACAGCTAGCAGGACTTGTTCATTTCATGATTCTGTTTTTGTTATACAAAAAATGCGGCTTACCATAAAACATTTCGATACAATCAAACAAGTACAATAACGAATTTTAAACTATATACTTTTTATACAAGTTTTTGTTCTAGAATTAAAATAAAAACTAGGGCAAAAAATTTTTCTGGAAATAAATTTCAGTGAGCATAAGATTGCTATTAAAGTTATAGTAACAAAAAAAAAGAAAAAAAAAAGAAGCAAATTGCGATGTTTTATAATTGTAATCAAGACTGACGGGGAGATAGATTTAATTTTTTTAGAGTTTCAGTAATATAAACAATATAACGTATTGTGATAAAACAATGATAAAACAAACTTCCAAAATTTCCATATTTTTCTTCCAAACAACAATTCTTTTTTTTTCCTATATTCCATCCCTCGATTATGTCATAGCAACGGTGTAATAGTTGAGAATTATGGACAGACAGACAGAAAAATCTATCGAGCAATGCATCATTGAAGAACGAGATATTGAACACCGAAGAAGTGAGGCCTCAGCTTTGTGATCACATGTACTCTCATCAGCTGACCCCTGAGAAGCTTCGGTAATGAGACATCAAGTGTTATGGGATAAATCTGAATATCGTTGCTGTGACATAACCGGGATAAGAATCTGGGGATCCTTAGAAATGGCATTGGATCCAAAACACCAAAATATAAACCCAAGTATTAATTATCGCCATACATCGTAACCATCGTTAGCCAAACGCATCTACGAGAATGCATAAACACGCACCACGTGCTCAACAATGCAAAGCACAATTAGAAATATTAAAAAAAAAAAAAAAAGCATCAGTCTCTTATATAATAACGGTTGTCACCTTTGTTAGTCTTGACTGTTAATCTTTATTTTAAAATAATAAGCATTCATATGGTAACAGTTAATGTACAGGATTTTACAGATTATTAAAAGAAGTATCTGCACAGGTAATCTGAACAGCGATATCTTTATGCCTCTTAAACCATTAAGGTGGTTTACAACCGAGCTTTTATTCACACCACTTGAAACATTGCGTAGTAGTTCCAGTAAATGCATGTACTTCACGGAAGCTTCAAAGTTATCGCATTTCATCGGAAGACCTTGAAGAAGTAGGCAATTACGCTTAGGAGCATAATCAATAAAGTGTTTAGCCAACACATATCGGATAATTAATCCATAAATAAAACATGGAAACAATAAATATTAAGAAAAGAAATTCACTGCAGGTTATTTTTGGTGATTACCCATCGTTGAGAAGTATTCCGTTAGTACGATAGGTGACAGCCCTTCAGGGGCGATAAGCGATTTAAATTTAATGTTGTTAAGCAAACGTTGGAGGGCGGATAATTAATAATCGGTTCTCCAACGATGTTTAACGGTAGAAATTATCTGACACCTGGGCTTCGGGTGTACCGGGACTCCTCGTCAATAAGTGGGTAGAGGCAATGTTTATTTAACCAACAGTCTCTACCTAGTTAACCATAAGGTGGAGATCAATTTTTTATGTATTCCCCCCCCCCCCTCACCCACCCACAAAAGGTTGTAGGCCTAGAATACACCAGCTTAAGGAATTAACTGATTAGCTAAGGATTTTCTTTAATAATTTTTATTCTTTGTATTTATAAATAGATCCAAAACGGCCATCTAGCTGGTGAAACTTGGCAATATAACAATTTATTCTTAATGAACAATTAAGAATAAATTCATTGAATGAATCATGCTTGACAGTAAAGCCGTGCTTAAATCTAAAAGACATGTCGATTAATATCGTGATCCGATGAAGTTGTACATAATTTCTGTGTTATAAATGTTTTTGCGTGTTTTTAACAACTGTTAGTAGAGAAAGAAGGGAAAATCCAGTCTATAAATAACAAAAAACCAGTAAATGAATGTTACTTGTAAGAAACGAAAACAAAACATAATCTCCAGGTTAAAATGGCATAACTGACAATAAGATAATACTCTCTCGTTGGACTGGTCATGGACATGACGTCATTTCCGCTTGAAATCTGTGATGTACAGGATACTAGTGTATTAGAATTAGCTGCTCGTGTTTTAATATTATCTAATGATGATAATAATAATAGTAATAATGCCTTATTATTAGATAATAATTAGCATTCTCTGTCGAAATCGATAGGCTCTAGTTATTTCACCATCAATCTTTAAAACCCACACGCGTTTGTTATCGATATATTACAATGTGCACTTTACCAAAACGAAGTTATGTTTTAGTATTAGACTAGCGTGTTATCTAGTGTAGTATAATTCAATGATATTAGGTTCGAGTTCAGATTTGATGAAAGTTAACTTTAAAAAAAATAATAATAATAACTCCGCTAGTCCAGTAGAGATTCAATAGAAAAGTTATTACTATTATTGCTATTATCACGTGACACCTCCAGGACTCACAGATATAAAGACATAATAGAAAAATAACAAGAATTAGTTCATTCCAACGTTACATGCCGGACGAACAATCATTAGCTATCACATACGGCAACACACGAATAATATATTTGTATTATATTATCCAAGAATAACACCTACCCTTTACGAAATGCCATTTAGGTTACGTACATCGGAAAGCAAGTCAAAGACTTATATTGTTATTAATATTGGTTCTATTCATAATAATAAAATCACATTTCTATGTAACAGAAAGATTAAACAATTCCTATTTCAACTTTTTTTTTATTTTATTTCATCTTATTTTTAAGGCAATGTTTACTTAAAATTCGTAGTTTTATTAGTAGTTTTATCCTTTCTTCCTGTGATAGGTTTCAAACTTACTGAACGCATTTTATCTGATCTGATCTAAGTTTAAATGAAGTTTTATTTATCTTAATGGAGTGTTTTCTTTTAATATAATAAATTTTATGTAATCGATTCTTTTAGTGTAATAAATCAAACTTTTAACAACTGAATAAAGGTTATCGGAAAAAGGTCATATTGGAACTAAGCGTGGGCATGCTTCAAATGCATAAATTGCAACTAGAAACTTTTTTTTTTTTTTTTTTGCTAAAGAAATGCTACTATTTTCCGTGTATTGAGCAAAAGTCACTATCCAGCCTACGTATATTTTAGTTCCTTTTGACCCATGAATTATTATTATAGTTATAACATATATAGTTTTAGAACTGGAGGCTTTAAGTTCACTCGTACAAGTCTACTGTCAAAAAGCTTGATCAATTTCACCATGACGTCATTGGTGGGAAGAACCATTATTCATTGAAGATGTATGCATAAGAAATACGTCTAGTAGCGAACTAACAAAACAAGGTGAATTAGATTTTAGACTTTGTAAATGCCATTTCGATTTCATTCCCATGAGAATGAATTCGATCGATATGGATGTATTTAGAGGCATAAGAAATCATAAAATTTAAATATATTATTATTATTATTTATTATTATTTTCGTGACACCTCCAATATATAACATATAATACAATATATAATACAATATATATACAATATACAATATATAATAGCATTATACTGTATTGCAATTTATGGTTGTTTCGTTTCATGTAGCTGCTTAAATTATAACACATTGGGGATATTTTAAACAATTAAACAGTAGGGGTCTTGTAGCGGAATAGAGTACGGTATCCTCCTGCGATAAGTCCTTGGAGGTGTAACGTAATAATAATAATAATAATATAAAACTGATAATGTAATATTTTATCCTGAAGAAGACTAAACAAAAGCTGATATTTGCTTCGCATAAGATGCTACGTAACTAGTGCGCATCTGTATTATTGTTAGTAGAATACAAAAGGGCCCCCTGATTGAAAGCTTTGTATCGTACCAAAAAACGCTTATAAGGACTTTTCAATTAAAGGTAGATTATCCGTTGATACCGAGGCGGGGGGATTTTTCATCGCATAATACGAAACCCGCCAGAAATACAATTTATAAGACATTCATTTCCACTCCCTTATAGCATAAATTGTTTTGGCGACACAACAGTGATTAACCAAATTTTAGTACTGCGTATTAATTAACCAATTAATACCAATACTAAATGTTATAAATATTATATACAAAATATGTATACTTAATTTGCATACTGGAAGCTTGCTGTGGTTGGAACAAATTCGATATTTGGTCTCTGGAGCAGGGTTTCCGGATTATAGAACTGTTAGCCCATCTACAATACTAAAATGTACATGTTTACATACTTTCCTGGATGAGATTTATATAAATATATATAAAAAATATTAAAATCACAAATCAAGATAACAGCGGAAGAGTGCTCTAAATTTAACGTGATTTGAACATAGATGAGTATAGCTGCACATATAGGTCACGCTTTTTTAGCGTTGGTTATAAAAGAGGAACATTCATATATGAACTATACACACGCACAACTTAGAGCTTCACAGTTCAAGAGGACTCCAAATATGTAAATCAGTAGATAAAAAATAAAAACTAAATAAAATAAAAAATAAATAGTTCAGTTTTCATTCTGAGTATGGATATAATAATATAATTTTCTATCAAATTATCTCGGGGATCTCACTTTTTTTAAAAAATCAGATTTATCATAGTTCGATGAGTTCGTGTGTGTGTGTATATATACATCGGTTAACCTCAACGGCAAGTGTCACATATCACAAGTAGCACGCAACATATCAAATAGGTAATCTTCTTCATCCTCTGCGCGTTTCATCCCCTTCCAATACATGGTGTTACATAGATATGACTTTGTTAGTAACCCCAGCCGGCCTGCCGCCGGGGGTAGATGTTCTGAGGAACGAAAAACCACAGTTTCCGGGAGAAAAACTCTTTACCTCCGTATGAGAGCGGCTAATTCACCTTTAGTCGAAAACGACCGGGGAAAGGTTCCTCAAGTCATTGACGGGAATCGAACCCATGTCTTTCCGACCAAAGGGCCTTGTCTAGCGACTGAGCTACGGAGGCTCTATATCAAATAGATAATCATTTCTGATATTTACACAGAATGAGAATCGCCAAACTTTTGGAACAGACAGA
The DNA here is from genome assembly GCF_054136105.1 of Typopeltis vanoorti. Classification (NCBI taxonomy): domain Eukaryota; kingdom Metazoa; phylum Arthropoda; class Arachnida; order Uropygi; family Thelyphonidae; genus Typopeltis; species Typopeltis vanoorti. The sequence continues at coordinate 32,729,553 of NC_143562.1, forward strand.
GATGCAACTATTCCAATTTAACTTACGGAGAAGGCGAGCATTGATACTGTGTCAGGTCTCAAATTCCTGTTCTGCGAGATCCTGATTTTTGAGGTTTAACCTCCTCGGTATAGCACTGATGTTCACTTATCCTTTTTTTATTTTTATTTTTATTTTTTCACAGAACGGCCTGTCTCTCCTATGATAGATTGCGCTCACAAGGAATCAGCTAAACACTAGAGATAGAAGCGAGCTTGTCTTTTGTAGTTGGTAAGGTAAGAGATTAGAACTTTTATTGATAAGAAAATATGTGGATATCAGGTGAAACTTTTTTAAGATTCATTCTGCTGATAGGTTCGGAAATGCTCGAATGGAGGAGATTGAAACCCTGCGTTTGTCATGTTTGTTGTCTAATTTTAAAGTTAAGTATTGTGTCTAACGTGTTTCGTCCTCAACCTCTCTCTCTCTCTCTCTCTCTCCTTTTGCGCCTTCAGACACAACCATCATAAGATGGTTAATGCATGATTAGCTTAGTCGAATCAAAAAATTAGAAGGAAATGCGTCGGCGTGGTTATAAAATCCCCAAATGCATATAAAGATTTTCCACGCCAGCTAGATGAAGTATAGGTAACCGAGAATGCTGACCCATCCTTGACCTTATCTTATTAATAAAATTCTGAAATTGGGCAACACCCAGAATTTGTGCCTTGTGAAAGAGTTCATACATGTTTTCTTATTTTTTTTAATGGTTGTTTACCGAGATATATTTCTTTACTTACGTTGTCTGCTATGAACATTCTGAATCTTTCATCATTGGATTTGCTGGACTTAAAAACTAGACTGTAACTGCAATAATTTCCCCCTCTTATATGTTTTCCTTTTTTTCCTTTTTTTTTTTTTTTTTTTTTTTTTGCGTACGTGGAGACAGACGCATAGGACATCCGCCCTTTATGACCTTGAGACGTTAGTGAAAGCTACCGTAGCTACAGTATAAGTTTCCAAAACTTCGGCTGCTATAAGGAAGATGGGGAAAGAAAAAAGAGAAAGAAGAAGAAAAGAAGAATGTGTTAGTAATTCTTACACCACATGCGTGGTAGAGCATTTCGACAATTGGCAATGAGTAACTTAGCATTCGTTATGATTGCTTTTTTGTTTCTTTTTCTTTATATTTCCCTGAAGCGTTTACGCAACACACTTTAGAAGGATCAAGGATCTTACTTCACATCGGAAACCAGTACTTTTTTTTTCTTCTTCTTATGTTTTCAAACTTAATATACTGTAACTCCGTGGAATGTGCACAAATTAGAAAATTTACTTAAAAAAGTTCTTAGAATAATTACTTTCTGAATGGTTTATATGAATGCCCGCTGACGAACTTGTCGGTATCCTTTGTATCCTCTAATACTAATTATTAAACTATTGATGCACACAGTTAATTTTTGAAATCAGGTAGTCTTAATCTTAATGGTGTTGGTTACGACATCTAACATTTAATGAGTTTAAGTACAAATGACTATTAGGAAACACCGTTGAGAAAAAGGAATCTAGGGTTAGTTAGACACGGAAAAAAATCTTCTGGCTGAGCAACATTTCTAATTGTTTTAATAATAATAATTCCTTTGTAGAGAATAACTTTATTTTGAATAATAATAATAACAATTATTATTATTATTAAGTTTCAAGACGATGTGGTCTTCTACATGGATGCAGGAGGGACGATTCTTTATGTTAAAAATATAGAACCATTTCATTTAAAAAAAGATTAAAAATTAGACTACTCTGAAGGTTTTTTTAATGATCCTTAAAACGAGGTTAAAGACATTGGCGAAGTAATAATAAAACAACACATCGAGTGCACTAAGCAATTAAATGTACATTGCCGTGAAGAATGTTAATACCAAAATGTCACTGGAGTTAATGTAATCCCTCTCACATAAATTTTTTAACTAGAACTCGAATTTCAGGAGACACCCATATAAATTGGAAGTGCCTGTGTAAGTCTGTAAAGATGGAGCTAAATTGCACCAGCAACATGCGTTTAAGGTTATTTGTTACAGTTACGTATTTTGTATAACTGTCAGACTGATAATGTTATGTCCTCGAAGTTGCTTTTGAATTCCCTTGTATATAAATATAGACATTTATTTATGAACTCATTTACATATCGTACGAATGTAGGTGTATAAATAAGCAGCTATCTATACACATCCACATATAAATGTCTTCCTGCCTTATTATAAAGAGATTTGTTATTTTTGATGATTTCCCCATAGCTCAGCCACATTGTTGACAATAGTCACATAATTTATATTCAACGTCATCTTGACCCTGATTATGCTTTAGGCCATCCAAAAGGTTAAACTAGCAAACAAGCATTTATTATTTGTTCCAGACATTTTGGTAAACTAACGACTACTTCCTTCAGTAATATTTCTGTATGTAAATTGCAAAACGCAAACAATTTTTTTGCTGGGGGGTGGGGGGAGAAAGGATGAAAGATATTTTGAACTGTGGTATCTTCTTAGCTGACCTACTGTAAAAGTAATTCACAAAGAAACAAAGATAAGCACTTTTAATGTTTTCGATAGATTTCAAGATATATATACTTTTTATATGGCCGTATATATATACTATATATACCACCAACACCTCCGAAAAATATTTTATTTATAATAAACTCAACTAAATGTTTTACCTTTTTGATATTTTACGATATTGGAACGCGAATTAGTTAAATAGGTTAAACAGACAAGTCTTCCTATTTAACGTGTTATCCCTTTAAAATATTATTGTAAAAACTACCAAAAACTACCATCCTGCTTATGGGAGGACTGAAGTGACCTCTTATGTTTTCGCAAACGTTCATGACCATAATGAGTTCGAATCCAGTGTTTGCTGGAGAGTGGAGACGCTATCTGCTCGGCTAACCATAATTAATATAATAATTAGCATAGTGATGAATGTGTTGGTATTATTTATTATTAATAATTTCTATCGTTGATTGTCGTGAATTTTAAATGACAGATGATATTTATTTGTATTGAATATGCCGCTATTATTGTTAAATTTAACGAGTTCTGATGTAGAATATACAACAGTACATTCTACAACCTGTTAGAGTGTTGTCAGCTTCATTAATTATTCTTTAATTGCATTGCTGTTGATTATTAATAAATACCAGTGTAATGATTGCAAAGAGATTTGATAATTAGGACTGTTGAACATATTGGTATTGTTTTAGTGCATATGTTACGCGCAGATTATGAAATTGCACATTCACGGAATGCGCAACATTTTTGCTCATTCCATGAACTGTATAACGCGCTTGTACAATTCGTGGAATTTAACAAATATGGATGTTTAAAACCTAAAATATCACTTTATTATGTTAATAGTGAGGAATCGTCACATATTATGTAAGCCGCGGGTCCTGCAACGCACGCCAATGAGAAACTAACCTTACTAAATACGACGAAAGGAATTCTGATGTAATGTTGTGCAAATTTATCGTAACACTTGACTAATACTATTACAAAAAAAATTCTTAAAACACAGCAACTTGCAGCAACAACCAATAATAAATGTTCTTCGCCAGTTTATCACGAGTTTCCGCACATCATGCGCTGCTGCTATTACTATGCATCCATTACTTTGCACAATTCATGAAATGAGCAGAAATTATGCTCATTTCATGAATTGTGCAAAATTCTACACATTTCACGAAAACTGTACAAGCGCGTTATACAATTCATGGATTGTGCGATTTCATAATTTGCGCGTAATAAATACTGTATATAAAAAAGAAAGAAACAAAATTAAGAAAGGGAATAGTTTTCGAGTGTGAATAAGCATAAGCCAACCTATACGAAGTAAGAGAGAGAGATGGGGAGAGAGAATCTCGAGTTACATATGAAAGTTTTGTCAGATCACGGAGGTGATAGTCCATATGGAGTTAACTTCTTGCTGGTGTTTTTTTTTTTTTTTTTACTACAGCATTGGTCAAAAGCTTTTTTGTGTAGTGTGAAAAAAATCGTTCATTATTTCTACTAAAATCTTATTTTCATAAATACAATCCGTTTAATTTTTTTTTTTCCCTAGAAAAAATCACAGTAACTGGTCAGGATCGTTCTCTCTTTCCATACCCCCCCCCTCTCTTATCTGTGCCTTTTCCTGCATCTTTCTCAGCCTTTAAAAACTTGACATTTTTTTCATCTATTCAGCTACTAAACTGTGTACAAACTCTCAAGTTCTCACCATTCCAAGGTAATATTGTCCACATATTTGGAGCAGTTCACCAAAAACCTCCCTAAACATTCTTAATGATTTTCAGAGTATTTCTCTACAAGTACTTCCATTGGAGCAGTTCCATTGAAGTGGCATCCATCATTCCTTCCCTTTCCACTGAGCCTATTACAAAACGAGCGGGGGTGGGGTTGCTGAAGTTCTTTTACAGTCCAATTGCAAAACCATCGCACTCGTTCCTCTGTAATTCCATTTGTCTCTGTTCTCGAGAACAACATTCCACGCAAACTCTTTCTCAATCACCACCACTTCCAACTTTTGAAGAAAAATATCAGCAGGTTTTCCTCTAACCCTCATCTACACAGGTACTATGTGCTTATAGCACATAGCACCTATGTACTTATAGGTTGGTAACTGCTCATGCGTGAAGTGATATATTCATGTGCAATGTAATTTTTAAGTAACAATTTTCTATCAATATGTTTTTTTCTTTCATATTTAAACTGTTTATTTTTTCATGGACAAAATGTATATACCAATCAATAAGACGCCAAAAGTGGAATTTGGTAGGGCGTCAAAATGTGATGAGCCGGTAGCATTTTCCATAAACTGATCAGGATATGAGAATACGTTTTCATGTCACAGAGCACACTATATATGGAATGCGTTATAACGAAGTTATACTATAAATAAGAGAAGTTATTTTGATATCTTTGAATCCTGTTTAATTACCGTTCCAATTTGCTTTAATGAACAACGTGCGTATTCATGAAGTAATGGGAGTCCCTGACCGATAGGAACTAGCATTTTCCTCGGTTTAGCAAGGTGCAACTGATGTTCCATAATGTTCGCATAATACTTCTTACTTATGCACAACGTGCCACAGAAGTGTGCCAAGGTGGTCATAATCACTACGTGGTTCACATTTGTTAGGTTCCGACAAGTTTCTTTGAACGTGGAGATGTTGGGTAATGCCTTTTATTATTTTTTTTATAAGACTTTGTTCCGGTTTTAATAAATGGTGATAATTTGATGTAAAACTCTCTCTCCCTGTGTCTTCCTCATACCATTCCTAAAGAATAGCAGCAATGTGATATCTATGCATTTTAATTAAATTAACGTTAATGTATGGACAGAGTTCTTTATTATTTTTTTTTTTTAAAGCGGAATACACAAAGTTCGGTGAACATCTCCAGACATTAAAAAGCGTTTGCTAACTGGGACATTGCTTTTGAATTGCATTCTAAACTTGTTTAATTATTTAATATGAAGATTTTAGTCATTGTTCTTGGACAAACGTACACACCCTTCTCAGAAAGTGTGACTAAAGGTAGTAGGACTCTCAGTAGTTATCAGCAGAACAACACAGCAAACTGCTGCTGGCTTAACAAGAATCTCAACTATGTTATATTTGCTTGTAGGAAAATATGAACTTAAAAAGTTGCTACATTCTGTTTTTAAACAATCACATTGGTGCCACAGTAGAAAATTATATTTATTTTACAAATATTTCGTCTTACGTATCGTAAGACATCATCAGTGCGAGCGAAGAGCAATAGTAAAGAATTTGAGCAATAGAACAGCAGAGTGCATGTGCCAAATTTCTAGTGTTCAAATTCCTTACTGTTGTTCTTCGTTCGCGCTGATGATGTCTTACGATGCGTAAGACGAAATATTTGTAAAATAAATATGATTAATAAATATAATTTTCTGCTGTGGCACACACGTGAGTATTTAATTATGGAAACTCCACAGATCTCGCTATTTAGAAACCAAGAAATACGTTCTAAAGTGATGAAAAATTTTCCTCGATTTTGTTCTTATACAACAAAGATAATGTTCAATGTTTTAGTTATCTTTTTTTAGAATTATTTAAAAAAAATGAACATGCCAGTCTTTCCTTAAGTCGCTCTCATATTTTTCACACTTTCGTAACATCCTGATGTCCACAGTGTATCATATGTTCGAGTGTTTATCCTCTGATGTGAAATCTCTTCACAGCATCATTTGGAATTCTAATATTATGATGCACAATACAACTACATCTCTCTCTCTCTCTCTCTCTCTCTCTCTCTCTTTCCGAAAATTTTAAAAATGCGAAATAAACGAATAACAGTCTCTCAAAATAGTGTCACTCCTTAATTTAAAGAAATGAAACAGTGCATTTTACCTAAACAAGGTCCTCAAAGTCCTGTTCATGTTTGTTTTTACCCCTGCATTTCCTTCTCCCCCCCCTCTTCTCCTTTTCTGTCAGGTAACATAGTTTCTGCCGTAAGATCCCTGGTTACCCAGCCCGCAATGAGGTCCTTGAACCGGCCGACGACCGAGCTAGTATGTACATTTATTTTTAGATCTATCATGTATGTTACAGGGGGAAGCAGTGGGTGAGACTTTGGTGCTACTGGCCAGGTCGATTTACAGGGTATAGACACCGTTATAAACCGAGTATTTATGCAGTACATGAAAGGTTACATTTCTGTAATTACTGCAATATCGTGTTGCTCTAGCTATCATAGATAATATTTAGAACATTGATCTAACACTTACCCACAAACGCACCAGTTGTGGCGCATTACTGTGTTTTAACCTGACCTGACTGGTAGATGTGCGAGAATGTCAACTGTAAATGAACGTAGTCACACGACGTATGAGTCTCTTTAAGCTTGCTGAGCGGTTAGGTAAACTCCTTCAGTTCTGGCAGCCACCCAGAGCACAATCGATCCGCCTAGGGATTTCAATAGTGAATGACGGTTATCTGTTTGTAACACAAGTCATTTTGTACTTATGAAAAGCGATTAATTGATTCTACGAAGTATCTTATTTCTGTTACCTGTGTTTGGAGTAATGATAATGAATCGATACCTTTTATTTACATAAACTTAATTGCAATATTGCTTTACTGATTTCAACTCGACAACATGCATAGACAAAGTAAAGTTCGTGAATAATTATAATTATCCTTTTGGAGAAAAAAAAATTCGCATTTAAGCAATCGGGTCATTTGAGGTACAGAAGCCTCGTTGAAGCTAATTATATTTACTTATACTTAATCCTAGTTACTAAACTAGGATTAACTTTAGGCATAGTGATTGGTAACCGGCATTGCTTCCCTACAAAACCCTCAGTTTTCTCAGGCAGTTATTTAATATTTCTCATTCTCAATCGAGATTTAGGAAGAAAATGTCAAATCGGATCAACTCATTTTCTTTCGTAAAGTCAGCACACATTTTGATAACTGGGAACATTCCAAAGTGGAATACATAACATTATATACTAATCACGTTACACATACAAGAGTTTCCCTCTTCTTAAAGCCAAAGACTGTTCCTTATTCTACTTACAGAGAGGTCCTTTCATCGTGCTTAGACAACACTAACTTCTCATCTATATAAATATGTATTGAGCAACCCTTTTTGTCGTAGCAGGTTACACATACTTTGTCACATATTTTTTGCAAGGGGAGTAATTAAAAAAATAAAATGAAAAATGAATTTTTATGTTAGGTTTTTCAGCAACAAAAATGTCTTCTTTTTCTCTATGGAATTAGCTACTAATCTGTTGGATTCATATCTTTCATCACCTCTTTCATGATCTCCTCTATGGTCTCGATTTCATTTTCGTTTATTCTTGCGTGCCATTTATTCTTTTCAAACCTAATTTCAAGTTTGAATTTATAATTCTTTATTCTGTCTTTTATGGCAAGTATACTTAGCTCTTTCTTTAATCCAAGTTTTTTTTTTGTTTTGTTTGTTTTATTACGTTGGATTCTTACGTGCAGTTGTTAACTATACGTAAGAATCCTATTTCATAGGATTATAATTTGGTAGCATCTTTCTTTCTTTTTTTTTTTTTTTTTTGCAGGATCCAGGATCCATACAGATCTATTGGCCCTATTATTTTACGAAATTTAAATTTTGCTTCTTTTTCTTATTTTATTTTTCAAAGAACAGTTAATTCAAATTTTGAATTAGCTTTCATTTGAGAAACATCTTTTCGTGGTGGAGGCAATTGAAGTATTGTTGTTTGGAATGATAGGGAAACGCTTTTAATATTGTGAATTCAATGTATTATACCTGTTAACCATTAGAGTTCTTCTGGTCGGTTTCCTGCTTTGAGGGATGAAAAACTTGAGTTTCCTGGAGACGAAGGAGGTTGCATGCTATAAGTGAGCCATGCCGATAGTAGCTAGCTATCAGTAAAGTCTATGAAGTTTATAATCTTCACGTGATTCAAAAAAAAATTATCGATATTAGAATAAAATAAACACAAGAGAAAAATAGTAAGCATATTACTTCTGTTTGCATTTTTAATACGATGGATATAAAAGGATGTCAATCAAAAGCTTGGTTGTCTTTTCCCTCATGTATTGGGATGGGAGGGGGATTTGATGAGCAGCAGACCGTAGTCAATGGTCCAGTATTTCCCTATTCGAGTAGGTCTCTATAGATTTAATGTTGAAAATCCTTCTCTTAGAAAACAACTCACAAAGATATATGTTTATAAAAGGTGTGCCATTTCGTCTAATCCATCTAAAACAACCACGTTGTTTTAGATGGATTAGAACCAAAACTGTTTTAGTATATATAGATAAATGTAATTCTAGTTTTATAAAAGTAAATAATTTTATTAGAATTGTTTTAAATATTAATATTTTATTTTTTGAAAACACAGCTTTGAACTTTAACACTCGAATAATTTAAATTTTTCATTCGCCATTGGTTAGCAAACGCTGTGTGTTCTTCGTAGGGATGTAGATCGCTCGCCACTGATATAGTGTTTAGATACCTCTCCGTTTTTTTTTTTTTTTACTTGCCTAGTTATCGATATCGTCTCACCCTTTATTATTAATAAAGCTTTGTTAAATAAAGCCTCGGTGAGATTCTCAAAATCTTGCAGGCAAAAAGGAAGGCCATCAGTGATTTATGAAAAAATAACTTTTTTTTTTTTTGGTAGCACCTGTTTGCTTGTAATAAGCTTCTGCGGTCGATAGATAATCCATTGTGTCCGTTCTGTAAAAAATGTCTAGAACTCTATCTCTGATTATTACTGCTTTTTATATGATCTTGATATTGGATCTCAAGGCGAAGACTGTAGTGCTGTATCATAGTTTTTCTTTCTTTTTTAATTTTTTTAACTCAGAAAATATTAACTTCTAAAAGATATGTACTCTGTAGACATGGAATTTGAATCCCGTTTAGGTTACGAAGAACCTTTATTGGGACTTTTCAGTTGAAGGTGAGTTAGTTGGTTTCATATGGAGACGGCAGGGTTTTTCTCTCGGAAATTCGGGTTGTTCATTCCCCGAATTAGGCAAACTACTAGAAGAACACTGCAAAACAGATTAGACTATAGGAATGAGGATTAAACACCGCATTCCGTCTGATCTGGTTTAGAAAGCCTGTACGGTATGTTGTGGATCTACGCATTTGCGTAAAACAGAAAAAGAAACCATCTTAATGCACTAAGTTCTTTTTTTTTTTTTTCCTAATAAGGATCCTTTAGGAAGGAGGAAAGGAGAAGACAATACCCATGGAATAAAAATTAGAAAGTGCGTCCTAAATTATAATTTTTTTTTTTTTTGGAACAAGTACGAGTTTACAGTCAACTTTTCCTCTTGCCATTCATGTGCGAAATTGTATTCAAACAATTATATGAAATGGTGTTTACCTGATATTCACAAGTACTTGTGCGAATATCAAGAGAACGTGTGATATATCACTAAAGCAAATTAAATCTATGCAATGTAGAATTTTAAAAAAATAATATGTTAACAAGGTACACTACTTAAATAGTTATCCATCGGAGGGGGGGGGAGTTCTGAAAGTAATTCATGTGCATGTACAAAGTGAAAGAGAACTTAAAATGTGATTAGTCTTGTTTTGTTTCTTTATTTCTCCACTACAGTTTAATATACAGTTGTACGATCGAACCTACGTTTCTTGTTTTATTGCTTAAACCAGTGTTTCTCAAACTTCAGATTTCTGCGTACCCCTTCTTAAATTTTCATTATTACCAAGTACCCCTTATCAAAATAATAAATAAATAAATAAAGTATATTTCATTGTAAATGTCTATTTTATTTGACTTTAGATGTACATGTAAACAAAAAAATATCATTTATTTTTAATAGAACAAAATTTATAAAGATACTATAAATTTTTACTTAATTTAAATAATTTATCATCAATGAGAGGAGTGAAATTGCTTATGGTGGGATAAAATTTCAGCAAAATTTGGCTCTATAGTTGTTAATTTCAATCTCAGATGCGGTTCGACATCTATAATGCGATTCCTCTTCTTCGTCTTAATATCTACAAGGGCCGAAAATCCAACTTCGCACAGATATGAACTTGAAAATTGAAAAATGAACCTTAGAACTTTATCTGTTAATTCAGGAAATTCATTCTGCATTTGTAGCCAAAATGATGATGACGTATTCTCGTTGTATATATTTTTTAGGAAACCATCAGAAGCTAGTTCTAAAAGTTGTTGTTCTTCTATTGGCGACAGACCCTTTGGCATAGATTTATTGATATTGAAAGGATATCTTATCCACTCAATGTTAATGTCCAATTCAAGGAAATACTTTTCTAGATTCATTTTGTAAGCTTTATGAATACTGCATGATAGTAATTTTCACATCATCATAATCAATTTGTTCATTCGAACTTGTGAGCAATTCATGAAGAGATGGAAATGCGTCAAATTTTCCATTACCAGCCTGCTTTTGCCGTAACTTAATCTTTGTCAATGTGGCGTTCACTTTATCTTGGACAAGAATATAGAAATTTCCTTGCCTTGTAAAGACAAATTAAGATTATTTAACACAGTAGATATATCTGCCAGCTATACTAATTGACTGAGCCATTTCGAATTATGTAAATGTTTTTTCAATTCAAAATTTCCATTAAGAAAAACTTGTAGTTCATTCCGAAGTTCAAATAAATAAGTAAGGAATTTTCCACAAGAAAGCCAACGAACATCGGTATGGAAAAGAAGTTGTGTATTTCTTCGCAAAGTTGAGAGAAAAAGTCTGGCATTTTAGAGGATGGCCTTTAATATAATTTATGATTTTTACAGCTTCATCCAGAACTTTTCTTAGGTCTGTAGACATCATATGTGTGGCCAAAGCCTCCCTGTGTATGCAGCAGTGTGTCGACTTTGCATCTGGGGCAACAGCTTGACTCCTTAAAACATGCCATATTTTAGATCCGACCATGGATTTTCAAATGTCCGTGCGTATTCCAATACAACTTTTCAAATTAAGCTTGTTTTGATGCATAAATGTATTTATATATGTTGAATATTTCTTTTCCTGTTGTATGTTCTGGCAAAGGTTGGAAAAATAAAAAGTCGTCATGAAGTTTTTGATTTTTTTCGTACCTAACGAACACTAGAAGATTTACAAAATTTGTAATGTCGGTGGATTCATCGACCTGCAACGAATAATAACGACTGTTAGGTATATCGGATAACAATGTTTGCTTTATATTTTCAACTATTTCAGTGATTCTTCGATGAACAGTACTGTTTGAAAGACAAATCCGATCAAAAGATAATGCTTTTTGCATTATCTCCGATCATAATTTCTGTTATTATTTTTGCTGTAGGTTTGACCAAAGTTTCACCAATTGTTTCCGCTACACCGGAAACTTTGACATGAAGCTTCTAAAGCCTTCTTATTTTCACCTCCTGATACGATCAACATCATGTTTTGAGATTCTTTTAAATTTTTTTCGTTTACAATTCTTTCATTTTTTAAGTTTCATCACAAATGACACATAATAGAATAGGTTCCTCTTCATTTCCCGTCCATGAAAATCCACATTTCAAGTAATTGATATTACTTATGAAGTTTTTTCATCTTCTTCCTAGTTGGCTCTTTAGAGATGTCAGACGACACACCCTTATCAATTTCATTTGATCCAGATACAATACCAACGTTTTCTTCTTACTTATAATGACGTGTATCTGTTATATTGCTTTCTTTTGTGCGTTTTATAAATCCAGTCTTTAACCAATGATCCATACTTAAGAATTTGAAAGCTAAAAAATTATAATATTTATTATAGATATTATAACTTCTGTACATTATTAAAGTAATTATATCACTGTAAAAGTAGTACAAACCTATTAATCGTTATTCTAACTAACAACAAATTTGTAATGTGATCAAATAATGAAGAACATTGATTGATATCTGCTTAACAGTCTTAATTACATCTACTAATGATTCGTATAATTACTTTTTCCTCAGTCGCTATCGTATGCGTTGTTGCAGGCTCGCAATGTACGTTCATATACGAAGCTGAACGAAGATTCTCGAGTGATTGCCCGCGAATTTGCAAACTATTCAAATAAAACAGTTATTACAATTTGAGCAGGAAAATTCATACATAATATATAATTTATTGAGAAATATATACGTTTAAAATAATTCTTTTTTTCTTAATAATGATTCCATGATGCATAGCCGAAACTTTCAATGTACCCCCTGAAGACCGTTCACGTACCCCCCAGGGATATACTGAGGAACACTGGCTTAAACAACTCGATGACAATATTTATAAGTTTGTCGATGCGTGTAAAACAGCGCAATAATCTACTTTTTGACACATGAAAATGTGTTTTTGAATTTCGTCGCAAGTACAAGATTTTTGTGGCGAATCAACAGTACTTGTGAATACCGCTCGTCGTGGGCATGAAGAAAATGAAATAGCGATGGCGAAATTGATATTAATGATCAGGACTGATTAGTGAAAATAATGACAATAAATTCTCAAAGCTATATTGACGGCCTAGAGAGAAAGTTGAAACAAAAATAATTGTGTTTGTGCCAACCTCAAAGTATCTTTTGCTTTTTTTTTTTTATTATTTCACTGAATTCTAATAAGTTAAACATCTATTAATTATTATTTTTTGTTGCTGTCCAGCCTGTTGTAAAACTAATTACCTCGCAAATAAAATATTCTTTTAAAAAATGGCCATAACCAAAAAAAAAAAAAAAAGTTTGTATGTCTATAATCGGATGACAATTGCGAGTCACACTGTCATCCATCTTCATAATGGGGAAAGGCACAACTAGTAATTATGTGTTGGGAGTGAAACAGGATGCATTTGTACACTTATTAACAATATACTTGCTTTTCTTTCGCAGGTGATAAAGTAAACTTGCAAAATTCCCATTCACTTCGTGTGATTTTTCAATGGCATGTGAGGATGATCTTATATTGTGTTTTTTATGATGTCCAATATCCACTACATGCTCTTTCTTTCTCACTTCAAAAGTCTGTCCTGTTGTAAGTATGCCAAGGTGTATGAGCTTAGGGGGATCTAATTGACTTAAAAGCGATATAAAGAGCACATATAGCAGATATTACACATTGTAAAACTATCTTGATATGCCACTGAAAGTCACACGAAGTAGACTGAAATTCGGCAAATCATAATTTATTACTTGCGGGAAAAAAAATGAACGGAATTACATGAGGTTGTCCTCACGCTTGATGGCATTTAGCCATCTACTTTAATCCTATTTGACAAAGAAGAGTTTGGATTCTTATTACAGTAATTCAACAAGATTTGCCTTTCACAGCACACCTGCACATGACTATAATTACAGCTAAAACCACAATGCAGCTAAAATCAATGAGGAAGCTGTCATATACATATACTGATTTGAAAACATTGAGTCCTTCTTAACAAACAAACAATTATTCACATGTTTACTGTTTTACTGTGAGTTGCGAATTTCTTTACGTTTTTTATGCTTATCCGACTGCTACTTTTCATTTTTTTTTTTTTTTTTTTTTGTTCACTTCTAACTTATGAGGATAGTTAGATTTGACTACTAAAATCGTAGGGAAATAATAAAACTTTTCTGCTAAATACGCGAATTCTTTCACTTTGAAATGATGGAAAACATTTAGGAAAACAGTTTCGATAAAAATTTAAGGGGAGAGAATTATTTCTAAATTAACAAAACTAGTGAATTTCTGTGTTTGGATATCTGTGACTAATTTGTGTATATGAACTTTTAAACTGAATGTAAAAATATGTGAGTGAATGTTTTCCTGAAAGTCGAGAGCGCAATTTATTATTTATTTTAATATTTTAATTAATCATAACAATGATTGCCTCACACCGCGTAACAGGATAATAAATATAGAACAACACCAAACGCTGTTGTTCTATGTTTACTGATTATTTATAAAATACAATAAGCCACCTAATTTTTATTTTATTATATATATTTTTTTTTATTCTCCAAAGGAAGTAAGCGAAGCTCTTTTAGTCCTAAATGACTTTTGGAAATCAGTGAACAGCCCTCCCCCACCACTATTGTCATCAGTAGCTGAGCTGAGTCATGGCAATTGATGATTTTCAAAGCATGAGAGAGAGAGAGAGAGAGAGAGAGAGAGAGAGAGAGAGAGAGAGAGAGAGAGAGAGAGAGAGAGAGAGAGAGAGAGAGCATATGGCAGACAGCTGCATATTCCGTGATCTTAAACCCTAAACGTCTATTGTTGAGTAAGTTGTATATTCGATTTTTCTAAATTATGGTGTTTTAGATACCGAGTTTCCGGGGGGGGGGGGGGAAGGGCTGAAAATGCCTAGAAAAGGTTCTCTTAGTTAGCGACTAAAGTCGACCTATAAGTTTTTCCTCCGGCCCTCTAGTTAAGGTACAGCCTGAAACGTTGTCACAAGTGACAAGTCACTATTTATTTCTGTTTAAGCTATTTATTTATTACGAAGATCTTGATCGTAAAGTTTACGGGGAGCCTAGCATAAAACTAAGGTAGGTTTCTTAATTTGATATTATACTAAACTACCGTTATTCGTCAGATGATGATCAGCATAAAAACTAGATTGCTTTGTGCTGTTCATCATTTGACGGTTTTTTTTTTTTTTTTTTCGTTTTAAACACGAAACCGCCCGATACCGTCATATCGCTGGTCCATAAACAGCATAATTATTTCTATTTATTAGATTTACATATGAAACATTTAAAATTTTTACCGTAATAATATGAGAGCTTTATATCAAAGCACGTAAAAATAAAACTATAAAAAATTCTTTTCAGTGGCACGACTGACTCCGTTGATTGCCTTTTGAACGAAAAGAAGTTCGATGATCAAAATGATTATTTTAAATAATTTACTGAAAGTGGAAAAAATACATAAAAAAGAAGTTTACGCTCTAAAGAAAAGAAAAGTAAACAAAGAGTTGTTCTCCAATGTTAAGAATCAATAAAAGTCCGCTTTCTATTTTATTTTTCTTTCTTTGTTTTCTTTCCTTCCTTTCCTACCTCCCTTCTTTCTTTGTTTCTTTCTCTTTTTTTTTTTTTTAATGAGAAATAGCAATTTTACACTCCTAAAACCACATTAATTTTGAACTATTACGACAGCAGATACCTAGACTATGATTAATTTCATTTGAACTATCACGCAAACAAACAATAAAACTCGAAATACGTTTGTTGTAAAAAAAACAAAAAAAAAAAAAAACACTTCCACTGGTTTCATTTTTATTACTCCTTTCAAAATTGATCTACTCATCCACTTGTGATTCACAAATAGCGCGCTACTTTAAACAGTTATTATCGGTGTGACAAACCAAACGCCCTCACAAATTTCTAAAAAGCTTCCTGGGGGCGGGGTTTCTCCCCTATGGGAATCACTTCTCTAGAATTCAGTGGCCTCAAATTCAAATCAACTTTTGGGCCGCATTCCATAGCTTGAAGGCGTGTCTGTGTGAGCAACCCTTAAGAGTTTTTAAACCGCAAGTTTTTCTAATATACAACGCATATTTAGGAATAATTGGCATTCGGTAATAAAGTGGAGAGAACGGTGTTGCGTGCCAACAGCCGCGATTCGAGTTTGTAACTTCCGTGTTAGAGATAGTAGATTTTGAAACATGAAAAATGTTAGCAAAAATAAGCGAAGAGTTTTAGATGGATTTTTGTGAATTGTATAAATATACAACAACAACGATAACAATTGAATATTTAATTTTTTTTTTCCCGGCCTCTTTAAATGATTCCGTTTTGCAAAATGTCATCCTCAATCGAGACAAACGCTACGCGACGTAATTGGTGCTGAATCAAATAACTTTTTCGAATATTCGTTTGTTCACTTTGATGATTTTTAAGTCGATGTATGTGTGTGTGTGTGTGTGTGTGTGTGTGTGTGTGTGTGTGTGTGTGTGTGTGTGTGTGTGTGTGTGTCTCACACACACGTACTCATACTTCCATAGCATAGGCGCGAGAACGACGTGACATAATGACATTTTCGCTTCTGTTAAAAGGATCCAATCTATGACGAGAGAAATCTTTATAAGGGTTCGACTCAAGGTGAATTATTCGATCTCAAAACGGATATGGCAAGGTTTTTTCGTCGCTGCATAACGGCCCAAAAGTCAGAAACATATATGCAATTTACAGACAATATATTTTCCTTGAAGGTCTGGCTGGTGTGGGATAAAATATAACTTACTGTTTTGAACGTATAGTACATTAACTCCCTCCCAAGAAGGAGGGAGGGAGATAATCGTCCAGTTGTGAGATGATTTACTTCATCAAGAAGAGAAAATAAATGTTCAAAATAATGAGTGTTGTAACGCGATTTTTTTTACCATACAATCTTTGCTACTCATACCACAAAGAAAAATTATTTGCAATAATTTTGACAATAATATAATTAAAAGTGTGAAGGGTACACTTAATTATCTGTGATAATTTTTGGGCGAGGTTATTCTAAATTAATTTCGTAGTAGGTAATTTACATCCTCAACAAAGTAAATACAACGATTGTAACACAAAATACTTGCGACACACTAGAAAGCAGGATACAATTATTTTCCATAGACAAACCTTCCTAAAATCTGCGTTGAAAGGAATATCGTAATGAGATCCATATAAATAACATTAACGGCATATCAAAGTTTCATGACCAGCAAAACAGCAAAAGTTCAGCAAACCTTCTTCCAAGGTTTGCTGAATTTTTGGTTGCCGTGTCAAATATTATAAAATGTCTTGCGATTTACAAATTAATATATATTTCTATTGTTTCTGCCTTTTATTTAGGGGGGGGGTAATAATTAATTATTTTTTATGTGAATTTCACCCACAAAAGGTTGTAAACTTACAGTACATTAGTACTGTGGATGGGCTAATGATTTTTCTGTGTTTTTTTTAAATTAATTTTATATATTTTTGTACTTTAATTTATTTTTTGCATAATTGGTGGTCTCACTTTTTAAGTGAGATATTTAAGTGAAAATGCATTGGACTTAAGGCATTTTAAAAAGCAATCACAAACATTCATGTCAACGCGGAATTCTTACCGACAGCATGCTTGTTGGAGAGCGGATACACTGACTACTTGGCGAATCCGGACGGCAATAGTAGCTATTTTGCTATTTTTTTTTTGAGATAATTTTCATGCTAATCTTAATTGCTTAAATTAATTATAAATTTAATTCATTGCTGAATTTTTCAGTAACAAATGTGGTTAGATATAAATTGTTTTAAATGACGTCAAGAATCATTACCTACCCTATCCTATTCCGTCAGCCATACAGGGAGATGATTATGAGCAAGGTGGTTTCCCGCTGCCTTCCTTGCTGTAGTATATATTTTATGATGGTAGTCGTGTGTGTTCACGGGACCAGTTTGCCTGTTTTGAGGGATGAAAAACCCGAGTTACTGGGAGGAAAAAACCGTCCACCTCCGTATATGAAACCGGTTAACTCACCTTTAGTCGAAAGAGACTAGATAAAGTTTCTCACACCACTGACGGGAATCGAACACAGGTCTTTCCGACCAAAGGGTTTTTACTGACTGGGCTACGGAAACTCCAAGAATCATTACGAGAGACTGAAATTTTAAGATGGTGGTTTTAGAAAATATGATGCTTCATCGGATAAATGAAATAGAATAAAATACAAACAAAATAATTAAGAAATTGCAAAACCTTAATTGATCACAAAAATTACAGGATATGAAAACAGTTTCGAGTATGAGATTTTGCCCATATAATTATAATGGAATGTTGAATCCCAGTAAATTGCTTCCCAATCCATTCACAAGGTTACATTTATTCTTAATTTACATTTATTCTTAATTTACATTTACTCTTAATTGTGTGTATTTTCAGGCTGATTTGTCTGTTTTGTGAGGTGCAAAGCCCGAGTTTCTGGGATTAAAAACCTTTTCACCTATGAATGAGACCCGCTAACTGACCTTCAGTTCATAAAGCCCATCTAAAGATTCCTGTCGTCATAATAAGAATCGAATCAATGTTTTTTTTTTTTTTTTCTCCTATCAAAAAGCATGAATAATAATAATAAATAAATGATAATTTACATTTAATATCAGTATTTTCCGTATTTAATCATTCAGAGCCTCCGTAGCTCGTCCGGTATAGACGAAGCCCTTTGGTCGGAAAGTCGGAAAGAGAACCTGGGTTCGATTCCCATCAGTGATGCGAGGAACCTTTATTTGATCTTTTACGACTAAAGGTGAGTTAGCCGGTCTCATACGGAGGTAGGGGTTTTTTTCATCCGGAATTTTGAGTTTTTCGTTTGTTGTTCCCCATGAACACACACACTGCAGACATAAAATACATCCCTCCCCCAACGCCAGGCTCGGCGACAGGCCGGTTGGGATTACTTAGAATCGCCGTATGTAATAGTGGATCCTCCATCTGCGGGATAAAAACGTTAGAAAGAAGAGAAGATCAGTATTTATTCATTCATCACCGACTACAAAATATCCAGAAGTAGGGCCGACATGAACACGAATTATACAGCAGTGTCTACTCATATTCTGAAGCATTTCGGTGCACTTGAAAATTTTCAGAGAGAAGCAATCTAAAAGTTAAAATCGGCAGAGAAAAAAAATTCACTTGTTTGAATGAATATTAATCAAGAGAAACTGATTATGAAAAATCTATGAAAAATCTCCAGCTAAAGATGATGGAGAGAAAGAGAGAGAAATTGTTTAACTATCTTCTGTCGTTCTCCGCGGCACGCTAAACATCGCCTATTTTTAAGTTTTTTTTTCAATTGAAAATAGTATTTCTAGTATAAATTGGATTCGAACACAAAATTTCTAAGTCATAATGAGCACCGTACCACTCAGTTACTAATAAGGAAACCTATGGTTGCTATGGAAACATCGCTTTACAGTTGTTTCCATTTGTTCTGATTCGCTAACCATCCGGCCAACCGGGTGAATATCAGCTAACGAAATTCCTTGGGATAAAAGCAAAGGAATCTGGACATTCGAAGAGACTGAAAAAAGTACCATAATAATCTGTTTCCATTAACGTATTTAATAATAAAAACGGCCTATCCGCATAAGATGCTATCTATATAATATACATACATAAGTTATATACAAAAGCAGTACATTTGTTTGGTTTAAGTTCGGCGTTGTTCTGTTATTTCTGTTATTCTATTATTTTCCTGTTATGCCTTATTTTTGTTCGATTTCCTGTGACTTGCCTAGACACACGTAGCGTGTTCTGCCTTTCATGTTCACTTTATGCAGAATACTTTAAAATCACAGAAAAGCGACAAAAAAAAAAAAAAAGAAAGAAAGAAAGAAAAAGAAAGGAAGCAAAGAAAAGAAAGAAGCCTGTTGATAACAAGAGCAAGTGTGATAATTAAAACAATGTCCGCTATTCTAGTTTTACTTCAAATTCGATAACTTAAAACCTTAAAACGTGATTTTAATAGCCCAGTGAATGTTTGACCAGAATCCGTATGTGTCATAATACAAGTAGGAATATGTATAGTCAACCTCAGTTATACCGTATCTCTTGAGTCTCAAAAAATCCGCTTTATGGATATCAGAAGTACCACGAAGTTGCATTTTAAGATAAGATTAAAATAAACAACACATTAAGATGAGATTAATTTTCATGCTTATGTAATAATACAGTAGCACAAGAAAAAAAAAACGCCTTTGTCTCTTGAACTTAAGATATCAAAGTGTAAAACGAATTTATAATGGATATCTCACTTTTCCAACTAAAGATGAGTTATCTAGTCCGGAAAAGACTTTCGGAAGACCTTCTATCCTAAGACGCCGTCTTTCCTCTGAAAAATAGGTGACCATTGGGAAAGAGAAAGAGTTGCTATGTTCTCTCCTCATGACCTTAGCTGTCTTTTGTAATATTAAAACAATCCAAATATGTTCCTGCGATGTTATAAAAGAACATGAATTCCTTTGCGTATTCACTGGTTTCAGTTTCATCGATATGACTATAAATAGCAGACCAATCAGATTCGAGCATGCCTTATTAACAAGAGCAGTAACTCGGTGTTTTATTTCGGTGATAAGCATTAACTGTTGGTTATACTACTGTACTACTGTAATTTTTTATTTTGAAAGCCCAATTAAAGTCGTTGTCATTTATAATTAGCATTGAAATATTCTCGATATGGTTCATATACAAACGTCGTTCAATGATAAAGACAATACGAGACTTTAAATGCCGGTCCAGGATTAAAATTGCGAATGATCTAGTACTCAGTCAAAAAAAAAAAAAAAAAAAAGTCATGACTAATTGACTGTGTTAAAGTTCTTTGGTCACGTGTGCTGTAATTTTTATTGTAATGTGTTTGTTTTCTACCGAAATTGCCGCTATGATTAATTTACTCCTCTTGCCAATCATTTCTCGTCGCGGCAAAGAGGTTTAACACCAGGCGAAAGATCCTGTTATTACAGCGTGCCTGAAGCCTCCAGCACGTACTCAAACACCACTTTGTTAACAAATAATATGATGCCCCACCGCCCTCGTGGCGGCTTCCTAGGCAGTTATCCTGTCCGCGCATCACTTGCTCGCTACTGGGTATGATCTCTGTACGAGTAAGCGATTAGCCACAAGTTGGGAGAGTCGCGATCGCCAGTGATGAAGGTAGACCGACATCCCCTTCAATCTAAAGAAGGCGGAACTGTTTCCGATTCGATTCACATTTGATGCGATGTCATAATAATCGCATTCTTAATACCTTGGGAGAATGAATAATATACTTCTGAAAACGGTGTTGATGAAATCTAGAATAATTTTGAAATGTTAAGGCAAACATTATCTGCAGACGGTGAGCAATGATTTATGCTATGAAACAAAAATAATATTAGCATTGATTCGGGTGTATAACTGCAACTCTTGTCTTTACCACAAGGAGCTTTTGAAGAGGTTTTTGAGACTCAGAAATTTTATTTGGTCTCTAAATTACTTCCATGATGACTCTGGATTTCACAGAATGGTACTTTTCTGTATAGCCAGTAAAGAAGTTGTGTTAAGTTATTACGATTATGCTATGATATATTGTAAAACAAAAGTCGCATAAATTGAGTGGGTTTTTCTCTTTCAGTTTATAAGAGTAAATAAAATAAAATAAAATAAGAAAAAATAAACAAGCAATAGTTTATAGTCAAGGTCTATGCAATAAAATAAAATAAAATAAATAAAAATAAAAATACCTCCTTTTGGAGATTTATAAGATGCAAAACATTGCGCTCGCGTGCGTGCGTGTGTATGTGTAAAGTTGATCGTAGCCTGTAATCACTGCATTTACTCATAGATATATTGTAAAAATAAACTTCTACATGTTTCCTATCTACTGGCTAACAGTGTCGACAGGAAGATGAACCTACTTGAGAATGTACAAAAATTTAGTAAGTTTTTCGAGTTTGAAGAAATTGGCACTCGATTTATTCAAAATGGTTACCATTTTAAAGTAGTACCAATTTCTTCAAAACGGCTACTCGTAAGAGTTACTAAATAAATTACTCTTCTCTGAAAAACTAACTCGTACAATTACATCAACTGGTTATAAAAGCGCCATTCCTTATATATTTTATACGTCGGTAGTGTGCTTCGAGACATATAGCGCATTATCTAAAACAAGTCAACATCAAAACTGCTTTTTAACCCGTTTACACCCTACAGAATATTCTACGTTCGGCAGGAAACATGCTCTTTTTGGAAAAACACCCTCAGGTGTACAAGATTGTATGTACTTGCGGCAAAGTTTACATCGGAAGACGTTTTGAAATCCGTAAGAAAGAACTCCTGGGTAGCGTCGAATATTAAAGAAATATAAAAGTATCCTCACTGCACACACTTTCTCAGAATATCATGACATGGATGGGTCATCTGCCTCGATGCCTTTATTCGGAAGATAATCTCTTTTTAGTGACGTTTAAGGAATCCTCTGACATGATACCATCGTACAGCACTTTAAACAGGAATCAGAACAGCTCATTTCATAACATTTTCACAACAATGAAAGTTTTTATACTTGATTTGTCAAATAACAGCGTGACTAACTGACGTTATTTTTAATGTTATACGTTTCAAAAAATAAAAAATAAAATAAACAAATAAAAAAAAAATAGTCTGTCTCTATTTCCAAACGATTTTGCATTCAAAAGCACGAAATGGCTGTAATTTCCAAATCTCCAATGCTTTTGACTGGGTCTGGCACAAAGGCCTACTAAGCAAACTTCCATCATTGAGTCTGTTCCATGGCTTCTGCAAGTGGATTGCAGCTTTCTGACTGGAAGCGCGTCATGTGTGTGATGGTGGATGATTCCTTATCCTCGCATTATTCAACTAATGCTGAAGCTCTACAAGGTTCTGTTCTTTCACCAATCCTCTTCCTTCTGTATATCAACGACCTATTTCAGTTGACCTCCACAATACACAGTTTTGCAGATGACAACGTATTGCACGTCTCCCTTTCATTTGAGTTCAAATTGAGTTCAATGCTAGAAAAATCCCGTTCTGCCTTATTTCCCACAAAAGAACCTTTTCTTTTAGTATTATCCTTAACAATACTCAAATTTTCAGAGAAGATGAAATGTGATGTGGCATAAATACATCACAACCATTGCCGCCTCAGCTTCCAAAAAACCAGGATTTCTCTTTGACTCAAGACGTTACTTCACCTCCAAAGAGCTGTTAACCTATTACAAATCACAGATTCCCCAGCTGTTGAATACTGCTCTCATATTTAGGGTGGGGCTCGTATTAAAGCTGATCGGTTCATTATGCTAGTTGTGTTGCATCTACGCCTGAGCCTATTCATTAAAGTATTCAAATGACATTAAACTTCGCATATCTGGAAAAACATGAGTGCAGACAATCGCTATATTTTTATTATGATTAAATTTATGTTTAGTGAGTGGACTAATTCCTAACAGAAAAACCTGCAATCACCTTAGGGTAAAAAAAAAAAAACAATTTGGTAAATCATGTATAGATTTTAATTTTTAAACTATCTTGGTTTAAAAGGAAACTCGGAAGAGACACCTGCCAATATTTTAAACAACCACCATAATACTTAGTTGAAAGATACTAGCTGCCTCATTACTCTTGTTCCCTAATAGTATGGAAGTAACTACAGTATGTGAAATCTGTGCCGAAGGCCGACAAACCTCAAACACTGAAGACGCGAGATACCACCTTATTAACTGCTAATACTATTCCCTGTGTATGAAGTTATGAAAAAATGCATTACTGCTCTATATACAGTATATAATGAAATAATTTGTTTGTTCTTTTTTTCTTAAGAGGAATGTGAGATGTTCCCATGGTGACAATAATTTTGATTAAATTGTTAAGAATAAAATAGACGCATGCATCTATCGTAAAATACTTGTCTCTATTTCCAAATTTTTTTGCGATCAAATCCAACTTATACCAGATATTAATTAAATAAATAAAAGCACGAAATATGTGTGAGTTTATGATTTTAGCGCTCCGAGGGCTATCCTTTTTTTTTATTACTTTAGTTTAACCAAGTAATATAAATCACATTGCGAATGATTAAGTTAGAGCACAGATTACTTTGCTTAAATAGTTAGATTTGGCTACCTGGATTTCTAACATTAAGATTATTAGACTTTGGTATACTTTTATTTAAATCGCAAGGAAACAATGCATTACTTTCCCCTTTATAGAATTCTGCTCGAATTGTTCAGTTCAGGGGGGATAAAAGTTTTATTTTACAACTTTTTACAAGAGATAAGATGACATATAAGTTACACTGTAAATTTTAGTACTACTAATAAAATGTTTTATTTCTTGTTGCTGTTATTATAAATCATCTTGTGCCAAAGATTCGTTGAAGGAGGAATTTTTACAACAAATTATCACAACAAATCTCCATTATGTAGAGGTTTCCTCAAACGAGCAACAACATACTTGTCACATTATACTTTAAACTTCATGTTCTTAACATTCGTAACACATTCGGGCAATGTATTCTCTATTTTATGATTTCTATATTGCTACACTTACCTTTATTTTAAAGTACATCATTATATTTTAAGACAACAGAAATGTACCAAAGTCTTTTTTTTTAAGCCTTAAGTAAACTTTTTAGGCTTCACAGAATTATCATTACGTAAAATGTAATAAACATTAGAGAAAAAAAAATAAACAATCATCGTCTGCAAACAGTAACTTAAGAACCAGGTGGCGCTCGCTAAAGTGGCAACATGAGAAATATCAAAATGGGAAAAATATTTTTAGCGTTTTTATTTTATATATGTGTTGTAATACGCGAAGAATGTTTTTCCTGTTTAAATGATGATGCTAAACAGAAGTGAAAATCATTCATCTATAAAATAGACGGTCAGTAATCCTTTTAAAGTTTTAAGATAAATTTTAATCAATAATAATAATAATAAATATTACATAACGTCATCCATAAATATTCGCTAAAAAGATATTTGAAACTGAATAATATGCATATCTCATCGCTCTCGCACGAGCGATGAGTTCATGTAACCTGTCCAAAATTTCGTTAATAAACATGCTGTGTGTAATAATATATTCTTTTCATGCATCCACGGAGTTACAAAACTAAACTAAATTATACCTGAAATATTATTTTCGGATATACTTCACGCAATAAAGTAAAAAAATTTCGCCGATTCCTTTTGGTTAAAACTGAAAAAATAACTCATCATATTTTCTAAATATCTTTCCTACCAACATAGAAAAGTTTATTTTATTTTATTTTATTTTTATTTCACTTATAAATTTCTTAAGTCTCTGATATGAATGTGAATGAAAATCGGTTGTTTTAAAATAACTCTGACTGTAGCAAAAAAAAAAAAAAAAAAAAAGCTGTTGTTTAAACTATTCTATAACCTATTGTTATAGAATAGTTTAAACTTTATCATGGAATTTTTATGGGGAAAAAGGATATCTAGAACATTTTTATTTTCTGGTTATTGAGTCACAGTTTTACATCACAGAAAACCATGCGGCTAATAAGTGCCCGAATCAATGGGTGATCTTTTATTATTACAATATTATCATTAAAAGGCCACGGATGTACAGCTTCCGGAGCAGGTAATGGCTGGGTGGTGTTATTAACAAGACAGAACAGACAATATCATACCAACTAGATATACTAGTGACTTTTGCAGACAGCGAGAAACAGGTTAGAGCAAACCGGTTTATAAAAACGACAGAACAACGCTCTGCGTCCCTTTACTCAGGCCATTGTGCACTATTTCATATAGGTCCACGAGGTATCGCTTCGGAACATGTACATGTGGAGGCGATAACGAATAACACTGTAGCTGGAGTTACAAACTGTAGGTGATGACACAGGATAAAACGTACCGCCTATGCTTACATCTACTCACGCCGCGTTCTCAGATAGAAACAGCGCTGTTTAAGTATTCAGCGACCTTCTTAGAATTTCTTTAATAGAATTCTTGGATATTTGGGTATTTTCCAACTCTTTTTTTAATTTTCTGGTTTAGTTAAGTGTTTTTAATTGAGTTTTAAAGTTTACTGAAATATATTCTTAACCTTTTAAAATGTTCTGCAAAAGAAATATTTGAAAAATAGTTTCTATATTACCTTCTACAGGTATTGTGATGCAAGCATTCCATAAATGAATCTTTCCGAAGGGCAAGTGTCTCCAAATTGAAAAATTCCTCACTTGGGTATTTAGGAATATTCAATCTCATATTTCGCTCGTTGAACCTATCGAAAAATTTCGCCGAATTATGTAAGAATTTTATGTTGAGTACAACTGACTCAAGAATAATAGCGATACTGATCAAAGGATTGAATGCCAGCAATCGCACTCCGTGGCTGTCTTTAAGTCACTTTTTGTTTCTTTCTTTCTTTCCTTTTTTTTTTTTTTAAGTAGATTTTTTGGTAAAGAAACATGTCTCTTTCACATAAAATCAATGCGAATAAAGCTAAATTTATGCTTGTTGGTGAGGATTACTATATCTTAAGGACAAAAATATACAACTTTCTTAAGTCAATAATATCATATAAATAGAGTTGGCTCTGATGAGTGATGACTCCGATGAGAGAAGAGTTGGCTCTGATGAGAGACGACTCGTAGAAATGACTTCATCAATAGAAGCTGATGGCAAAAAATGTATGTTGGATAATCCAATCAATGGGCATACTGTGCAATCGTCAATATTTCATTATGCAATGACTATTCAGATGGCACAGCCTTCATATATTATTTTGTTACCAGATTACAGAATGCTAATCAAGTAAATTTCTGGATTCGACAACGGTTCGAGAAATTGAATGGAAATAAGACAAACTTACCGAGAATTGTTTAGGTGTCACTGAACACCGATGTTTTAGTTACCGTTGTCGCGCCACTGGATATTAAGGTTATATGTGTCACTAGATGTAACTTGATCTACATTTCTCCCCAGTTACCACAAGTGTTTCATGTAACGTCAGATATTTCTGAACCTTAATGGCATAGAAGTCTGGAATAGTTTCTGATCAAAGGAATTGAAGTGATATGAAATGATTTCATTATGGAGTATGAAGGACACCGTCCTGTGTCAAAGGAATCTTAGATAATGTGCTTTTGTTGCACCAGGACTCATATCATTTGCTAACATAGCCCTGGCTACTGCTAGTAACGTAGCCCAGTAGTCAGTCAACTGCTATGCTAAAACACTCTTTTTTTTTTTTTTTTGCTCTTTTTACTATCAGTCGTTGTGAGGGTGTGGAATGGACAGGACTACGTGTGAGTTTGGTCTCAGAATATACATAAATGTAATTTTGATTCTTTACATTTCCAAACAGAGTGGATCGTGTTGTAGGGCATATGACATTAACAGGCATGTCTTCCACAAACGTGATAAAAAATAAAAAAAAAACTAGTATTAAGCTGAAAAACATCTAGGCATCTTCATTATCTAAGGCTTCAAGAAAGAAGGGTTCTATACAGAAACATGTTACATTGCTGTAGTCTCATAGCGTTAGTTGGGTCAGCCGTGAAACCAACTAATGGCAATTCAGAATTGAAAAACGGACTTATGAAATGTTTAAAATATTTTTTTTTTTTAAATCACGCAGCAGATAAAGTTCTTGCACTTTCTGTCAGGACATGATCAATGAGAAGATAGTTGGGTTGCCTTCGCTAACTTGTAAAGCACAAACTCCGCTATCTGATACTACAAGATTTGTGACGTTTAACTTGTCGAAACTTCGATACGACCTGATGCTGACTTTTGCAACAAAAACAGTGCATCTTTCGGTGTAATAAAAGCTTGTTGATCCACTTCTTTTGAATGATTCACCTTTTGTGGAATAGGAAAATGTATATACATGGTAATATGCAAATTATCAGAAATAAGTCTTAGTGCCATACTTCGTAAATGCTAACATCTTATGGATACAACTGATAACTAAAGCATACAGTGTTCATTGGATTTTTCTAAATAACTCTGTAATTTCACCATCTCTGCGCATGATTTTTCAGATGGCTGGTATCGAGAGGGCATGAATTCATCTTTGTAAAAATCTTCTGTCACTGAAGAATGGAAGTTTCATTTAAAAAAAAAAAAAAAAAAAACAACAACATTCATTTCGTGCTTCATTAAGATATGGTGTTTCCCTAATATTTGACATTACATGCATACGCAAACGACAATTTGTAAGTATAATGTAAGGGGGTAAGGGGAGAAATCCAGGCCAGTGCTTGATCGCTAATCGTTAGGGGGGAATCAATTTCTACAAAAAATGTATTTCTAATGAGGATGGTACATCAGTTTCTGCTCTGTGCTTATTCTACGGATACATCCATCTAATTCTATTCCGGATTCTTCGAATTCTCTTATATATGTACATTTCATGCACACTTGCGATGTCTTTATGACGGAAGGATCGAGTTCGAATCATGTCTAATATGCGAAGAATCTTTATAAGGGTTTTTCAATTGAGTTGAGTTAGTCGGTCTCATATGGAAAAGGAAGGTTTTTTCCTCCTGAAAACTAGGGTTTTTTCATCCCACAACACAACCAAAAACAGCGAGAAAAACACATGCAATTAACAGACATACTAGAGACCGGTTTCGTAGCCCAGTTATTTTGGCCTCAATTCAAAACATCCGAGTCATCCGAACTTGCATCTATAATTTCATACTCTCCTCAAATCTACCGATAACGTGCTTATATTATCCAGCAAAAATGCATGAATTTATCTTTCTCAGCATATTTAATTTGAGTAACTTTTTATAACAACTGTGTATAAGGTAAGCTTCTATTGTGTATTGTTTGGATACGAGGAAAACGTGTGTTATTATTATTATTTTACTTTACAGACGTAATTAATACTGCCCTAGACTAAAACAAAATTGCCATGGTAGTCTTTATTGATCTAACTAAAGCATTTCATACACTCACACATCAAACCTTGTTAGAAAAGTTCAGGCATGTTGGAATAGACGGGCATCTGCACAGGTGGTTTACACACTACCTCCAAAATAGAAAGCATATCACGCGTATCGGGTCAAACCGAAGTAGAGAGCTTCCAGTAACCTGTGGAATGCCACAGGGAACTGTACTCTCCACAACTCTATACAACATTAACACGCACGATATTAATCAGCTACCCCTCAAAGGTAAAATATTCCAATACGCAGACGATACAGCTACAATATCCATTCATAATAACGCAAACATAGCCCAAACAAATCTGCAACATGACATAAATCTGATCACAGACTGGCTCACGAAAAATTTCATACACCTAAACTCAGATAAGACAAAATTAATGATATTCAGAAATCCACTGACAGTTGATAACAAATATATAACCATCCGACATCCACTCTCCAACATAAAAAACACACATAACAGCAAAACCACTACAATTACTCAGATTGAAACAATATGATACCTTGGAATTTACTTCGATGCAGATATGAACTGGAATATCCACATAAACCATCTACACAACAAACTCCGAACAATAACTAGCAAACTCTACAGGTTAAAAGACATAGTTCCCACACGCCTAAAAACACTACTATACAAAGCACTATGCCAAAATATACTAAGATACGCTATAACAACGTATGCTTTCTGTGCATCCTACAAACTAAATAGATTAATGTCGTTACAGTACAAAATGATAAAACTGATCTTTTGGGAACAAAGAGACAATATTGACATTATATACACTGCAATGTCAGAACACAAAATACTGACAGCAAAACATTTATGTAACTATGCAGCTTTGCTAAAACATTATTTTGATGCCGACTACAGGACAGTCAGAAATACATACCGTATAACAAGACCTCAGACAACTAATTATATCACACATAAATACAATAATCACTACGGAAAGGCCACGCGAAACTTCTACATCCCAGACATGATAAACAAATTACCTTTTGAATACAGAAACCTTACAAACTACAATAGCCTGAAAAGAGATCTAAGGACCTACTGTGAACAAGAAACACGCACCCAAAATACCATACAAACTTAATGAAACACAATATATTCCTTCAGGCTTCCAGTTCAGCGACGCATCAAGACATTCCAAGTTATCGCGCGCGCGCGCTGCGCGCGTGCGTGCGTGTGTGTGTGTGTGTGTGTGTGTGTGTGTGTGTGTGTGTGTGTGTGTGTGTGTGTGTGTGTGTGTGTGTGTGTGTGTGTGTGTGTGTGTGTGTGTGTGTGTGTGTGTGTGTGTGTGTGTGTGTGTGTGTGTGTGTGTGTGTGTGTGTGTGTGCACGCGAATTTCTCAATCACAGATTTCGTAGCTTCCCAACACAGCAAACAAAGCAATAAATATTAACTAACTGGTGTCATCCTCAGATAAGCTTACAAATAAGATTCGAGGATGAAAGCTGAGAAATTACATCTCATCCAAGATTAAAAAAAAAAGTATGTATCATATGTAATCAAATGCATGTAATGTACGTATCACATGTAAACAAATGTATGTAATGTATGTATTATATGTAAACAAATGTAAGTAATGTTGAATCACATGCAATCAAATGTATGTAATGTATGTAATAACTGTAACAAATGTGTGTAATGTAATAAAAAATTCTTCTTCTTGTTATTATTATTATTATTATTATTATTATTATTATTATTATTATTATTATTATTATTATTATTATTATTAACACCTCCATAATATGTGGTTGAAAATTCATTGAAATTACTTTTTATAGTGGAAAAATTACATTTGAAGAAAATGTGACATAGGAGAAGGTGCTATGTTCAAACAATATGTTTCGTAGCACATGCAAATTTTCAAACGGCAGACATATAATGCTTTGCTAAGAAGAGTATAATTAGATTAATTCATTAAAGTAAATATGAAAAATATTATTATTTTTATTATTATATGGGTACCTTCATTGAGTCATAAGAATCATCATGGGAGACTAAAACTATCAACACAATATCTGTCATACCTCTTCTTGAACTCATTGACAGAAGAAGCACTCACAACTGAGTCAGGCAATGCATTCCATTCATTTACCACTCTCCAAGTCCTCACACCTTTGTTAACCACACTCTTACTTAATTTCCAGAGCTGGTCTCATGTTCTTTCGCAACTATCCCATTGCTGAAATATTCCCTTGCATCAATCTTATAAAAACATTTTAGTAACTTAAATTGTTTTTATCATATCCCTTCTTCTCCGCCTATGAACCAACTTCTGTAACCCACAAACCTCTTAATCTATAGGGAGCATTCCTTACATCACTCACCAACTTGGTCACTCGCCTCTGAATCTTTTTTACTACTTCCTCATCTCCAAAGATTCCAGACGACCAGACCTGAGCATAGTAATCCAGATGTGGACGTACCAACTCCATATAAAGAGGAATAATAACCTCTTTATCTCTGCATGTTAATGTGTTCTTCAATAACTAAGTAATCCTATGAGCCATGTTGGACACCTTAACAATATGCCCGCTGAATTTCAACTCTTTTTCCGCCAACACCCTCTAAGTTCCTAACTTCATCAGTCTCCTGGAGTACATTTCCCTCAATGATTAAAGCTTTTAATCCCAAAATGCACAACCTTTCTACATTGAACTGCTATCCATTATCTTTTGCCGATACTGACAGCCTATTTAAATCATCCTTCAAGTTTTCGAAATCAGCTTGATTAATTATTGCCTATCCAACTTTGCATCATCAGCAAACAGCTGAATATCTCCCTTCAAGTCATTTCTTATATCATTTATGTACAAATTTAACAATAATGATCCAAGCACAGAGCCTTGCGGCACACCATTGGTCACCGGCTTCATTCTGGACTCTGCTCCTCCATACGTTACTTTTTTGATGTCCATGAGCCATTATCGTATCCACATCACCAGTTTAATACCCATCCCCATTTGTTCTAATTTGCCTAACAGTATTCCATGCGGTATCTTGTCAAAACCCTTAGCAAAATCCAACAGTATCGCTGTGTAGTCATTCCCCTTGTCCAACTCAGCTGTCACTCTATTATAAAATTAATAAATTATTAAGGCAAAGACTTTTAACAAAACCATGTTTTCCCCCATAGGGTATCATATTCTTATCCACCCATTCCTGAATTTGTCTTTTACCAATTTTTCCAGTACTTTTACCACCCCTCCCGAGATGGTGATTGGTCTGAAATTTTCTACCTCAGTCTTAGAGCCCCTTTATATAAGGGAATTATTTTGCCCACTTTCCACTCTCTTGGAACTCTGTCAGAGCCGAGACTTAAACAGCCAAGTAAGAAGCATTGACAATTTCCTTACACATTCATTAACAGTAAAATTAATGAAAAAAAAAAACAAACAAACTTTATTATTATGATGATTATTATTAACAGAAATTGGGAATATCCATTGAGATTTAGAACTTATTACCAGATGGTCATTTTATATCATACAACGTCTGTCGTAATTCTCTTTAAATTCATTCACCGTCAGTTCATTGTATCATACGTCTCTTTAAATTCACGCACGGTGAGTGCATTCACTACCTCCTCCGGCAACATATTTTCATTAAAACTGCATTTAATATATAATTACATTATTATATTCAAATAAAAATGCCATTATATAAATATATATAGGCAGGAGCGTTCGTTAGTGCATGCAAACAAGGCCCGAAACCAAACGAATAAAAGGCACGTGGATTTCAATAACAACAAGGTGATTTACTGCATATGAATTTTGCCAAACGACCGTTATGCTACGTAGCAACAACAGTGATGCATGCAAATTAGTGGGTAGCGTATGACCTGCGATTAGAAGTGGGCGGTGGTAGTTTTTGTCACGAAATCATAAATATGTAAACAAATTAATAATAATATATATCTGAAAACTATATTACTACAACGAAATTCACACGTGATGTATTTTTATTTTTATTTATTCATTTATTTTTTTTTACATTAACTCTTTTGCATTGCAAGCTAGTTTGTAAACAGGAACGGCTGAACGTTTTTTGCTTCATGAAAGTCGTCTAGAAAAATTATAGCCTACTCAGTTCGCGGTCACCTCTTTTGACAGAGACGGCACCTGACATCTGGATACTTGCCTTACAGACAAGACACCGTAATAAAGCTTCTGTTAAAGCGAGTAACTAGACATTAAGCACTGGAAATGAATAGTAATATATAATATGCAGGTCACATCAAGAAGATACATAGGTTTTCATTTAAAGAAAGATTAACGACTTTCAACAGGATAAAACTTTGTTAAAGATTTTTTAATTCATTTTCAGTGTTATGTGACAGTCATATTTATAATTTAAAAATGGAAATTAACCAGTTAATTTCGAAACAAAATGTTCCTCGCCGAAGGGAGGGGAATTTATATAATAAAATATAAATATATAAATCTGAAAATAATATTCATATAATTAAATAAAAACAAATAAATAAAATCGAAAGCGGATATGCTTCTTAGTTAAAAAGATCTGTGTTCAAATCTCGTCACCGACTTTTGGAACTTTTTCCGAGAATTTTCAAGCGGCTTAGTTAGTTTTAAGACGTTGACGATAGTTTTTAACTTCTGTAAAACAAGTAAGGTCACCGGGTTTCTCGTGGCGTTACTTACTTCGGTGCAAAACTAAACAGACAAAAACGACAAATACTCTTGCGCAATAAAGAGACACTATTAGTCTCTAGCCAGAAGGTGAGTACATGCTAGTACAGAATACTTTTACGTGTACCTGATGTTCTGAGCTAATATCAATATCCGCCAGATCTTACAAACTTTTGCAGCAAACATATTCCTAGGAAAAATGCTGTAGGTTATTATAATAATAACCTACAGCTTAAATAATAATAATAATAATAATAATAATAATAATAATAATAATAATAATAATAATAATAAAGGATAAAGAGGTAGTCGATTTTTTTTACTGGAAACTCGAATTTTTCATCGCGCATACAGGCAAATTGGTCAGGAGAATGCGCGCAATTTGCAGACAAAAAATATTGTCAGTGACGGGCGGTAGAGGGCGATGTGCATAGTTGGTGGATTAAGTAAGTAGTTGAGACAGTGAGTTATGTGCAGTACTGTAGAATTGAATTGCTGAATAGAACACCCTCCCTCGAATCCTTGGAGGTGTGACGTCAATGAAGTCTCTGCAACCATCACTGAAAGTCGCTCTACAGTACTCTTCGCTATGCTATCCATCTCGTTAAATATATTTTTGGCAATTAACTACGTTTGTTCTGTGACCGGTTCGTCCATTTTGTGGAGAGCTAAAAACTCGAGTTTTCGGTTATTAACAGACGAAATTATGTCGATGCAAGAAAAAAAAAAAAACTATTATTTTAATGTACAACATTTTGATGTAAAATAATATATTTTACATATATTTTAAATAAATGAATATTATGATATGAAGTGTATTAATATATATTTATATTATTTTTATATGTGCATTTTCGATTATTAATATATATTTAAATTCTGTAATTCATTTTGAGTTATTTTTATATGTTTTATATTCTATTTTTTATTCTGTTCTCATAAATTATGATAATTCTGTTCTCATAAAGAATGTATTCCAGTGCTGAATATACATTCGTATATTCAGCACTGGAATTTTCGTTCTCTGAACCAAATAGATGAAATCTGGTAAGTAATCATAAAATACGAATGTATATTCAGCTCTGGAATATTGTAAAGGAATCTTTACAAACC
Organism: Typopeltis vanoorti; assembly: GCF_054136105.1. NCBI lineage: Eukaryota > Metazoa > Arthropoda > Arachnida > Uropygi > Thelyphonidae > Typopeltis > Typopeltis vanoorti. The sequence goes on from NC_143562.1 coordinate 32,764,257, forward strand.
GAAATGTGTAACTTGTAAAGGGTGAAAACAGTGAAACCGATTCGTTTACTGAACTATATAAACACACTCCATTACTTATTGCTTAACAAAAAGTTTATTGAGATAAACGTGGCATCCGCTCGCTATCACGGAAGCGTACCATACGGAACCGATACATGGATCGATGTCGTCAGACACATTACGTGTAGATTTGACATTCTAGCCACTTTCGCGAGACTGTGATAATCATGTCACTGTTCTTTAAAAGTGGCAGGTGAATTTTGCCCTCTGTCGTCAGAATGTCAGATAAACAGCTCACACTTAGAATTGGTCGTTTCACGTGCTAATGAGATACCACTCTTGCTTGTTCCTGTAAAATATAATGTACAGTAGATGATATTCACTTATACCTTGGAGACATGACACATTAGTAGGCTTCACAGTCCATTCTCGAACTTTAAAAAAAAAAAAAATTAAACATAGTCAAATCGTCAGTAATTAAATGTTGATTATACAGAATGATTGTCAGATATGACAAAAGTCTGACCTCGTTCTATATAATCAAATAATAGGCAACATATAATTACAGTCAGATAATAGTTAGAATTTCACAGAGAATGAGATGGCCATGGCCTTGTAGTAAGGGAGTTCCTGGACGTCATGGATTAAATCTTAAATTATACCTGTATATGAGTTGTTCGCACTTTCCAACAGTAATCGTGTTATGATTGTGTATTGGATACTCTTTTAGACTAACTGAACCTACTGTTTGTGACAGTAGCTTATTGGATAAATGGATTATTAAAGATGGTAAAGTATTATCCAGAAATCAAAATATGATGCAAAACACAATTATTGATATTGTTTACATAATTTATACAAAACAAACTCTTCTGTTTTCATGCTGGAGAACGATACGTGATGAATTTGATTGTTGCAAGAAACGATCCCATGAAGGGGTTGCAGGCCCTTCTTTGAAAATCGGATTTTTTACCCCACGAAACAGGAAAAGAACGCTCAATCAACAGACGTAATACAATGGTCTTATAGCTTTATTTGATGTGACCGTAATTCTGCACAACAGCATCAGCCACAAGCTAAAAAATTATGGGGAAAAAATGATATCTTACGTAAACAGTTAAAGTATCCTATGCTCAGTATTATCCAAATGAATCTGTCTAGACTGTTCTCCTTAAGAAAAAATTAAATCACAAAAAAGTACATCATGGATCATGGTTTCGAATCCCAAATAACGCTGCTTCATTACTGTGCTTCACTCAATGAAATCAAAAATTGACCCCATTATTAATATAATGGAGTCAATTTTTGGTCTTTCCTAGAACCTTTCTCGCCAATCAGCACTTCATTGGGCTCATCTTAGCACCCGGTACCTAGATTGAGGAATTTTTTGATATAGCAGTATGTTATTGAAGGAGGAAGTTAACGGAAAACGGTCATAATATAATAGTTTTTGGAGATTAGCATGGGAACATTCATGCATCTTGAATTAATTCTATCCCAGTTAGCAGATGTGAAAAGGCGCCTCTGATACTCAATTAATGCAAAAGCGCAACAATCAATACAAAAATACGGTAAACAAGTTATTTCGATCTGTAGAATTAATTTATGAAGCAATTATCTAAATATTTCAGAAATGGGCACTTTTTTTAACGTTCAGTTAAAAAAATTAAATGATGGGTTTATCATGCTTGAATCAAAAATCAACAACACCGTGGTTGGATTTTGTTGAATTTTCAATTAAATTTTTGTTGATTGCACTGGATTTTTTTTATACACTTTATAATAAGCAAGAAACTGGTATTTTATTATATTTCTTTTGTGTTTTATTTTTCTTTCATTTTACTATCAGTGCTATAGTTATAATCTATTACACTTTTTTGTTTGTTTTTGTATTTGTGTTATTTCTTCTTCTTTTTTTAACATTACTTCATTGCCACATCTGTACTGATTCGAAAGTTTATCTAAAAAAAACAATGACGCATGTTTATTAAGAGAGTTCATTGTTTTTTCGAACTCTAATCGAAGTCAATTTCCTTATCAAAAGATTTACAAAGATAAGTCCTTCGTTAAGTTCTATTCTTCAAAGATTAGGGAATTCGCCAAACAGATACTTGAAAAATATCATCTTTGCCTAAGAAGACACGAATTTCTTCAACACGCTTAATTTTATATGAAAAGTAGGTAGCAGAACTTTTTTTTTTTCTTTTCAGGAAATTAGTTTATCCAGTATTTCGAAAACTGCGTGTCATCCTGATGCAGTCTATTGCTGCAGTCTCCAATGTTGCATTCTGCTACCTCGTGCGAAAAAGAAAGGGAAAAAAAAAAGATTAACCTAATACGTAGAAGTCCGAGAATTTTAATTTTCTTTCAAACGACCGATAAATCAATTAAGTAATTGTCATTATGAATTTTTTTTTTTTTTTGCTCAATACAAACATGAAAATGATTTAGGTAAAAGTTTAAAATATTTTGTGAAAGCATTTTATGAAAATTTATTTTGTTTTACAATACATTTTCGGTAAAATTATACCGATTTTAGAATTAGCATTGAAGGATTACTATAAAATAGTTAAAACATTTAAGACAGTCAAAAACTATTTCGTGTGTAATTTCTTATATGGATATATAGATATAGGTTTTTTTTTTTAAAAAAAAAAGCTTGTAGAACTCTTCTCTAAGAAATGTACGTTTCAGTGGATCTGAAGTTCGTAATTCATAAGATGGCGCCTCTGTGTCAGTGGAATGGCCACAGCACAGTTAACTGAAGATGAATTAACCAGTCTCATATGGTCGCTGTTTTGAGTTATGAAAACTCTGGTTTTTCGTGTCTCAAAATAGGAAAGCCTGGCAGAAGGACACAAACATAATAAACTGGATTCATAGTCGTACTTGCTTTGGCCAACCACCACCACCACCAACAACAACGATGATCACATATCAGGATCGTGACCATTGAAGAAACCTGAGCATCCAGGTTTTCTTCAGCAAATCATTTCCTCTCAATTTTTCTGACAAGATCGTTAGATTTGTTTTAGCAATGTTTGAATTACGCTGAAGTACTTTTTCGGTTAGATGCCCCCCCCCCTCTTGTAATAGCAATGAATAAGGCTCGACATGTTATGCAAAAACCCTTTAAGAAGTAAGAAGTAAGTTAACAGGGTTCCATAAAGTGATTAGTAGTGCTGCATCTGTGTTTTTTTTCCCTTAAAGTTAAAAAGGTTTTGTTTAGAAAGAGTTTTTTATTAAATAAAAAAAATTCTCTTTAGCGAAAAGTCTGTTCTATTCGCCACTTTCAAGTGGAGAGAGTAGTTTTCGACTGCTAATTAAGATCGATAGGCTTCAATATAGTTAGGGATAAAGAAACTCTGCCTACTCTGAGAATAAAAGACTTTAGAGAATGTGCTTGTTTATTTTATTATTTTATCTGACAAACACTGTCTAAGGAAATTATGAAATTATAATAAAAGGAGCCTGACGTTTCATTATGCATTATACTTTAGTGGTGCACTGTTGCCTTTCTGGGCATTAGTGGATATCCACAAGCTGTTGTAAGTACGTCTGCAGCAATCGAAAGACGCATTTACCGGGGAAAAAAAATCTGAATACAGTACTACCTTTCATAGGCGCAAACCATAACAATAAGAATATAAGAGTTTATTGTAAGGAGATTATACAATTTCCTTACGAGATGCAGTGAGGTATCTCTATGGGCAGTTGATTACCCAGTTTTATACCCCGCTACTCCTGAAGATGTCCAAATAGACTCGAAACGGTTGACTAATCAGTCAACTGACTGATCAATCATCAGACATCTTAATCCCCCCCTAATTTTATCCGGGCTCGGGACCGGCATAGCTGAATCAGGCCTATGTCTGGGTCTCCCTGACTGTAATCAGCATGTGTTTACGGAGCCGGTTTGCTTGCTCTAAGGGACGAAAAACCCGAGTTTCCGGGTGAAAAAACCCCCTACCTCCATATGAGACCAGCTAACTCACCTTTCGTCGAAAGAGACCAGATAAAGGTTCCCTCATATCTTGGACGGGAATGGAACCCAGTTCTTTCCTACCAAAGGGCTTCGTCTATACCGACTGAGGAACGGACGCTCAAACAACTAAAGTACCAAAGTATATCGAAATCTCGGCTTTAATCTCTAGAAATAAAGCAACCTGTTGGTTGATTTAACTTGGTAGTAAATAAATCTGGTATTCGATTCCTTTTAAGCGTTTAGAGAATTGCTAAAAACCAGAAACAATTATAGCTTCAAATCTTTTATAAGAAAGTGCTTTGCGATAGCATGTTTGCATATTTGAGAATACATACAAGAAAACTGAAAAGCCATCTAAGTCATTTCAGTCGGCACATACTTTTTTTTGGCAATACTTTTCGAAATCATGCAAAGTAAAATCTCCTCTCATGAATTTCATAAATTTTGGTATTTAGGATGAACACTTTTGGAACCATTTTATTGGGAAAATTTTCTCCAAACATCTCTGAAATGATAGTAATGAGCATTTGAAAGGGAATAAACGAATTTTAATCTTTATAATTTTGACTGAAATTTGCGAGGTTGATTTTGTTTTAAATAGGACTAGGCGTAGTTTCAAAATTAGCAAATCGAAAATCTTAAGTCCCAAAAAAGAACTCTGGATTTTTAATTGTGATGACGATGAATAAAAGTAATCAATATACAAGAATGATGTTACAAATGCACCCCATTTTATGATTTCCACTGATCACTTTCATACTTTTTTTTTTTTTTTTTGGAAAGAGCCGAATTCGTACCTGTCTATGATAAAAGAACCTTTATAAGGAATTTTTAGGTGATTTTAGGCAACCTCATACGGTTCAGGGAGAGCTTTTTCTTCCAGAAATAGAAGAACACACCCAATCAGCAGACCTAATACATTAGCATCAAAGCCCTAGTTTTTTCGGCTGTAATTACAAAAAACCCAACCCAACCGAACCCAAACCTCATTAAATTCTATCTAGCCAGGACTTTTGGTAAAAGACCATGAGGGAAACCAAAAACAAGATGTATAGATACCGTTCGTAAAGACAGCAACATCATATTAAAATGTCCAGGGTTGGAGGCAACAAATCTAGACAGCTATGGTGGCTCGATTTGGGCTGTTGAAGCATGAGAAGAAGAAGAAGAAGAAAAAGATATCTCGGAATCATTGCTAACATTTTGAATCGTTTTCCTAAGTTTTGTCAGTAGAAATTGTTCAATTAAAATTGAAACGGACACTATATTGATTGGACGTATGTGTATTTTAACCGTATTTTAACATATTTTAACCGTAAATTCCAAATTTTATTAAATTTGATTTAAATATAACTTATTGCTTTACATAACGTCGATATGTTTTGTCACAGTTTTTCCCTAAAAATGGCCAGAATAAAACAAAAATTGAGATACCTCAACAAGTATAATATTTGTTAGGATTTTAATCTCCAAAAAAATGTCCATTTTATGGAGTTTCGGTATTTAAATGGAGATAAAATCATCCTCATGGAGATAAAATAATCCTCTATAGCCGAGGATGAGGATACAGACGAATAGACAAAACGATTCTAATAGGTGCTTACGCATCTCGAAACTCAGCTCATTTGTGATAACGAGTGATGTGACTATTAAAGAATGATATATCAAATAACTATGAACAAAATGCAGAAGTACCTGAGTATATATATATATATATATACAGATATATGCAGAAGTATATATATATATATATATATATATATTCTATATATATATATATATATATATATATATATATATATATTCTATATATATATATATATATATATATATATATATATATATATATATATATATATATATATATATATATATATATATATATATTCTATATATATATATATATATATATATATATATATTGGTATTTCTAGCCTAGCTCCCACTGATGAGGCCTCAAAAAAAAGGTCGAAACCGGTCTGGGTAGTGGCCCCTTGCCTTTAATACAAAACATCATACATCCCCTTCTTGGAGATGTGTTTTGGCATTAAGGGTAAATATTAAGATTAGTGATCGGAACTTGTTCCACTTCTACCACGAGTTGCCTTGGTCTTGCACTACCTGTAGGATCAGCTAGTCTTGCATTACTTGCAGGCGCAAACTTGACATTTTTGTCTGTTTGCTTACTTGGGAAAAATGGAGTAAAACCAGGTTTAAAATTGCTTGGTATCTTTAATATATATATATATATATATATATTAAAGATACCATTTTTTTTATACTTTAATATATAAATATATATATATATTAAAGTATAAAAAAAATATATCATAACTATGCAAGAAGAAACGATGAAGAAGTTGTTGAACTAGATGAGCTGTGTGTACATGGCCAGACGTTGTCAATAGATATGAACACTTCTCGTTCGTGCCAAATATAGACATTTGGCACGAATCAAATTGGCGCGAATAAGGCTGCAATCGGATTGCAGCATAGAAACTTAAAATGTCTCGATATAATTTTCCATTGGCAACTCGGTTTTCAAAACATTCCTTGTAGCAGAAAATTGGCTTAATGGTGTCATCATAAACATCACTAATGGCTACAGTGCAAATACTGAGTTGATGCAAAATTGACGACCGTTTTTATTAGTGCCCTTCGAATCTTTCTAATTTAGCATTTTGTCTCAATCTTTTTTCAGAATAATATCTCTTACTTCCTCTTAATAAAAATGCGTGTCGATAACCACGTTCATATTCGTCATATCATGCTTATCCCTTCGAGAAAGGTCACACTGCCGATGAAGCGTTTCGCGATCTCAACGAACTCTTCTGTAAAGGAACAATCGGTTAAAGACAATTCCGAAAATGGTTCAATCGTTTCAAATCCAGTAACACAAGCTTAGAAGATGAGGAAGGAAGAGGTCATCCGTCTGATTTTGATGATCAAGTTCTTTTGCAAGCTGACAGGAATGGCCTATTCCTGACAGAAATGGGAAAAAGCAGCACAACATTAACAGCGGCGTCTATCTGGCTGAACTCAGTCGGTTGGAAACGGCTATCGAAGCCAGACATTCTCGCAAGAAGAACCTCATCGTGTTTAACCATAACAACGCCAGGCCACATGTCGAACATCGAGTAATCCAATCCATCAATGCCAAAGGATGGGAACGGCTTGAGCACCTACCATATTCTTCCACTGACGCTCCTACAGACTATAACGCCAATAGTTCGCTCAAAAATCCGTAAAGTCTACGATGATTTGGAAGAATATGGTATCGCTGACGTCAAAGCGTGGATTGCATCTAAGGATCGTCACTTTTTTGCACGTGGAATCGATCGTTGCCAAGCAAATAGGAAGCAGTTATTGACGTAGATGGCGATTATTTAAACATGTTTTGAGTGTACTTTGGTGGTGTATTGTCGAATAAATTTAGAATCAATAAAAACGGTCGTTACTTTTGAATCAACCCAATATCATTATTATCATCATCATTTCCGTAGTCCAAATATTTTGTAACAGAAAATTGGCTTAATGGTGTCAACATAAACGTCACCAATACCTGCAGTCTAAACTTGATCATCTTCATAGATCAAATATTTTGTATCTTGTGCAAAGATAAGTGATTGCACATCATAGTGAGGTTTAATGTAATGAAAACAGCACAGAAAAGAAACACGATCCTATATTTTGTTCCTATTAGAGTGATGATACCTAGTGCAGTACCGTCATCTGCCCAAAATTAAGAAAAATACAAAAGGATTCGTTCTTTATATATTCCGAAAAAAGTCATAAATTACAATAAGTCAAATGAAAACAAGTTGGCAAAGACTTTTCGATTTACACTTAAGTCATTCGTGCAAGAACCTGTGTAGACAATGATTAACTTCCACGAACTTGCCATTAGATTTGTTATTAGACGATTTAATCTATCTTTAGCACAACCAAATGGTGTTCTCTCTTGGAAACTCAAGGTTTTAACCTCGCAACACACCAAAAGCCATTAGCATATTGAGTCAGTGACTACACTTATTACACAGAACTATTAGGACAAAATTACTTTAAACTTATTCTGAGTACACTTTTTTGATTTAACAGATTCAACAACGTTTGAAATTCATCAAATTTCAAACGTTGAACTCAGTTAATAATAATAACTTATTTTCGTTTCTTCCTCCTCCTTCTTCTTCTTTGTGGATACTCTACATAATTTAACCGGTTTCGTCCAAATTCGTTCAGAAAAATTCAGCACATTCATAAAAAATCAGACTGAAATGAAGGGAAGAGAAAACTGTAGAGGTCACTTCCTTGCAGACAACTATATATGTCATTTCTTTTAACCGATTTCGACGAAATTATGAATATCGTTGTTTTTTATTGCTAAAGTTTCCAGCGAAAATATAATTCTTGAAGATAATTCTACATGTCCCATCATTCAACAGTTTTTGACTAAATTTGGAATACTGTCTTTCATTATTTAAGGTGTCTGTGAAATTCCTCAGACTTCTGTACAGTTATGTCAAAACATTACAACTATGTCTGGTATATGCTGTTTTTCATGTGGTTTAAAATATCTGAGAAGTGTAGAATAGTTAGACTGAAATGGAGACCGAGATCTTGAATGAAAATGTCGTAGACAATATACAACTTTAGATATTTCATTGTTCAACCGTTATGTGTCAGAGAATTTACGAATTTCAGATAGAAAAGTAAAGCTATATATAACAGCAACAAAGACTATGAGGCCATAAAAAATCGGACAAGTACTGATGAATTGCAAACACTCTTAATATTATTATCTTTTTTTTTTTTCAACTTTAGCTGAGTGAGCCAGAAAAATTCATCCCAAGCGCTTTTGGATTCATTTCATCTGGAGCTCGACTTCCATCCTAATGAACTCATCTTCCATTCAGAATTTTTCATCCACCTGTCTAGTTACTTACCAACCCAGTTTATTCTGAAATTCAGGACCCCAACCTCCCAATTCGTTACTTATTCAACATCAGATCTGTCATATATCGACCAGTTAAGTGTTGTATTTAGGTACTTAAAAGATGGACAGCCTATTGAACTCTTTTTAACCTTCTTGGAAATGAAAAGCCAAACTGGTGAGGAAATGGCAAATCAGGTGTTGCAGTACTTACGTAAAGTTTGTCAGCTAAACTTTTCAAAATGTAGGGATCAGGCTTATGACATGGCTGCTAACATGTTTGCTATATATGTGCCCTGTGCAGCTCATTCACTAAATTCGGTATGCCGAAGTACTGTTGACTGCTGTCAAGAGGCGGTTGATTTATTCTCTACAGTGCGGTTGCTCTATACCTTTTTTTCAGCCTCAACCAGCCGGTGGACAATTCTTAAAGGTTGTATTGGAAATGAAAATGTCTTAAAATCCCTCTCTGATACCAGATGGTAGGCACATGCTACGGCAACACCAGCAATTTTGAAATCTTTCCTTCAAATTTTAGAAGCGTTAGACTGTATAGCCGAAGACCAGTCACAAAAGGGAGACACCAGAAGAGAAGTAGATAATACTGCAAATAAGATGCAAGAGCTAGAATTCGTTTTTATGTTGAATTTTTGGGATGAGATTTTGCAAAATTTTCATAGAGTAAGCCAAATTCTACAGAATGAGGATGTCAACTTAAAAACATGTGCAGATCTGTATGGATCATTAGCTGACCAATTGTGCACTTCACGAAATGAATTTGAAAGATATGAAGCAGCTACAAAGGAAGTGCTACCAGATGTTGATTACAAGGCAGCTCAAATTTGCAAACGTATCGGAAAGAAGATACCCAATTACGGAGCTGCTGCAGAAGTATATCTGAATGCCAGAGATAAATTTCGTATCACCACCTTTTACACAATTGTTGACAAACTTGAAACTGAGATGAGAAGAGAAGAGATATACAAAGAAATATCAGAGAGATTTTTTTTTTCTAAATGATGTGCCACATAATGCTATTTAAGTAACTTCATCATCTACTGAAATTGAAAGGTATTCTCAGTGTTGTCAACAGCTGATTGATGCTTACCCAGAGGACTTGAACACTAATTTCTCAGCTGAGCTTCAGCAGTTTCACTCATATGTGCGTCATAAGTTCAGTGTAACAAAAAATTTAAAAACAAGATTCAGTCATGCTGAACTTTATAAAATAATTGTAGAAGACAATATTGAGTGTGTCTTTCCAAATGTAGACATTGCCTTTCGTATATTTTTTAACATTAATGGTCACAAATTGCTCAGCTGAGCCTTCATTTCCTCAGTTGAAGGATATTAAAAATCCAATCAGAACAACTATGCAACAAGGCAGGTTGAATGCCTTATCTCTATATATAGAAGCAGATGTGTTATATAACATTAATTTTGAGGATCTGATCAAAGACTTTGCAATTAAAAAAAAGGAGGAGAAAACTTTTCAAATCTAAATAAAGTTGAAGTATACAAAAATAAACATTATTTTCCATCTTACTATACAAAATAAAAATTTATTTTATGGTTTATTATTGTTTATATTTTGATTTACATATATATGGGGCACCAAAATCTTTTAAGTGCTTAGAGCCGCTATGGGTCTTAATCTGGCCCTGCATGCATCACATTTATCCAATATATTGATTACCTTGTTATAATAAGTAAGCAGATTACTAAAACACGATCTTTCATTCGTAAACACATGCGGATCATCAAAGAGAATGCTTATGTTGTCAGCCCAAATCTAAATCTCTGTCCTAACTTCTCTAATATTTTAACCACAACTTCAGACACCTAGATTGGTCTATAATGCGAAGCTTAAGTCTTATCACTTCCTTTATGAAGAGGATGGACTCTTTCCACTGCTTTGGAACAATCCAATGCAAAACTCGTGTTAAAAAGGGTATGTCAAAGGTGTTATTAAATCCCTGGAATATTCCAATCAAAACAGGTGGTGATGTGTCATCAAGCCCTTGAGCCTTATTGATACCAAGTTTACTCATTTCTTTATATAACTCCTGCTCATTCAGCATTAGTGCCTATTCTTATACTCGTCTCTTCCCACTGCATAATGCTACATTCATAAGAATGAAATACCTTTAAGAAATGCTCATTAATCTCCTCAACTATATCCTCTGCAGTTGTAATAATTCTACCATTCCATAATCATTCTTTCTTTTACTGACAACGTATCAAAATAACTCCCTGGGATTCTTTTCATCATCATGAGCTAACCGTTCCTTGCACAGCTCTTTAGCTATCGTTACCAAACTAGTCACTTTCTTCGCTTTTGTACACGTTATTTGTACACTCATGCAAATGGTTATTATCAATCTTGCGTTCTTCTTCTATGTCTTGACTCTTCAAACCGACTTTGTAATATGCACTATCTACCAATAATTGTTCAGACACCCCTGTTATTTGAAGGCATGAAATTTCGTTGTTTGTTAATAATATAAAAACTGGTGTACAGATAGTAGGAAGCAGTATGTTATCATAAACTTGCCGCTCAAGTGTATCATCCTAAATCAACGGTTGGCGATGTGATCAACAAATGGAGACGTTGCAGGAAAACACCCAGGGCGGCCACTGAAAATGACTTAAAGGGACATGAAGGAGTTAAAACGGGTGACGTGCAAACATCGTCAGAGACGTGATGAGATCCAGAGCGCCAGTAACACCTTATACTGTAGAACTAATACTTACGAAACGAACTGTACGAAAAGAACTAATATTGTACGAAAATGAGTGTTAAATGACTGCCCTGGCCTGCGCAGAGTCCTAACCTCAAACATCTGTGGGAAGAACTGAAGTGGAGACTGCGATCCAGAGCAGCAAGTCCCGATCTGTCGCTGAAATTAGATGAACCGAGATTGCCTCCACCAGATAGTGGAGGCAATCTCAGTACAGTCCAAGCAGCATTGATCTCCCATCCATCCAATTTCTTATTCCATGATATTGCTGCAAACTGTCTCCAGAGTTTCTCAATATCATCAGCCATAAAGTTCCACATGTATCCATTTCTCACAGCAGTCCACATATGGCTGGCGCTATCCAGGAGATCACATCATTGTCATTCTCACCTACCAGAGGAAGACTGGCCGCACTATTTATAAGAACATCGTAGGATGAGATTTTCAAAACCAAGACCGTTGATCAGTGTCTTTTATTATGTATTGCCTAAGGTAGTTGTCTCTCAAAAATATCAAAAGTTCATTCTCTCTGCTCCCAGATGCCATCTCTTCATTCCATTCTATATCTCCATAATTAAAATCACACATAATGATCATTCTTTTCTTATTTACTATTTTGCCTATACGTTTCCTGCTGACTGCCTTCACATTACTCAACTAAATATTTCATACTGTCCACCACGCCATACTGCCTCAAAACCACTGCCACTATTTGTCCCTTGTATCTCTACTTTAAACGGGCATAACTCTTCCACCACCATCAACAACATAACTCTTTCCTATTTCACTTCACGAAAAATATATCCATCTCTGTTCCTGTCATGATATAATCCTCATCCAACCAAGTCTCGCTTATTTATAGAATTTTTAGACGAATAAACCCGATCAACGCAAGAATATCACTACCTTTATTTCTGATACTTCTAGTCTTCGTGTATAAACATTATACACAATGTCTAATTTTATAAAAGCTTCAATCGAAACCACTTTTCAGATGTGTTTCCTCAACATCCTTCCTGGTTTCTTCCTTTATACTACAACTGATTCCACAGTTGGATTCTAAAACCCTCCCTCCCAGGCCATTTCCATCCTTTCATGCTCACTTATTCTGAATCCAGCATCCACGCTTTGCGTGTAGTGTCTCCACAATCACCCTGAATCCCCTCGTTTCCCTGTCTGTGTCGTGTTCTTTCCGACTCATTTCCTTTACTCATCTCTCCATTCCCAAGCTCCCCACCCTTTTTTTGCTTTTTCACATCACCTCGCACTATGTCAGATGTTCTGTTCACTACGTTCATTATTCCTTCCTTCCTCCCAGCAACCATCTCTCCACACCAAAACCATTTAAACGCTGTCCACCTTTCTTGTGCCATTACATGCGTCCCTCAAATTCATTCCACGTATTTACAAAATGCACTGTTTTCCTGCTCTTATCGTTCTGCTAACATAGTATTTACGATCTTTGCTCACCACTTCAACTCATCATTATCATACCTGGAAAATACACTGAATACCTTTCCTATCACACTCTTATACTTTACTCTTCTCAACAACCTCCTTAATATCCAGTCTGACATTTTCCTTAATTTTCATCCAAATCATTCGTCTCTACTACTAGTACCACCAACTCTTTGGCTGGTTTATGCCTCATATCCATCGCCTCAAACACTCTGCTCATTATACCTCCAAGAAAACCTTCTCATTCACGACATCTCTAATAACGGAATTTCCATACTGAGTTACTCTCCAGTCATTCGTTGCCGCTTTTCTCTCACTCTTCCATGTAAATTTCAATCCGCATATACTTCACCTCTCTTCAACATCTCTACTCTCATGTTTGGATCAGCAGAAGAAATATTTTTATAAGACATCTTATAGCAGGCATCCCAGATGTATCTTTATACTGTAAATCATCATGGAACTATTACTATTATCATGATGCAAAGGATTTTCAAAATTATCAAGAGTAAACTGAATGGATGTATAAAACTCAGCGGTGTCAAGCAATCAACTATTGTTTGACTATTATCACATAACCTTGATACTTTGAAATGAGGTTGATATGGAGGTTCTTCAAATGATACAAAGGAACCTGATTTGATAACTTGTGCAGAATTCCGAGGAACATAATTGGATGTGAGTAGGTGGGTCAGATGGCATAGAACAAGGAACTAATGCTTCACTAGCTACTCAAAGCCCTGATGCTGTATGGTGAGGCTGGGCATCGATTAACCTAAGAGTAGTAGGCACCAATGGCTGATATGCAACTAGAGTAGTAACTAGAGCAACTAGAGAATCAACTCCGGATCTTATACAGACATTAAGTCTGGTGCTAATAACCTTTGCAGATGCACTCCACTAGGAGGCAGATTGAAAATTTAGAGTCTTCTGAAAATCACATCATTTTGTATAATATTTGAAGTACCCCATTGTTAACTGGTGACGTTTTCTAATTCTGTCACCTTCAGAGATTTAGCTGCTTTTAGGAGTCAGGAAATTGGTCCTGTGAAATGTTCACCTCACCATGGTATACGAAGAATTCAACTGCTTTTAGATCAGTGTATTTAATGTTATTGAGGATTACAGTGGGATGTTTACAAGAATGTTTAATAAATAAGCTCTAACAGAAAGAACTACGTCAAAATGCACCATTTTAAGCTCGACCCCTTGCAAGCCAATGTCCAATCTACTAGAAGTTTACTTTTAAGTAACCGACAGAAGGAAGGTAACATATAATAATAAATTATTATTATATGGTATCTCTATGGGGTGTGGAAACTCATCCTGGAAGATCCAAACTAACTATTACACAAACAAAACCTATCACACCTCTCCTTAAACTCATTTTCTGTTGGAGAACTCACAACTAATTCTGGCAATTCCTTCCATTCATCACTCTCTCCACGCAAAAACAGTCTAGTTCGCACACTTTTACTAAACACTTTGCTGAAATTTTATATTTAAAACGTTTCTATCATGTTCCCTCTTTCCCCCCCCATCAACGAAACTTTGCAACTCACATACCTGCAACCTATCCTCATACAGAGCATTCCACAGACTTGTCACAAGCTTAGTCACTAGTCTCTGAATCTTTTCTACTACATCCTGTCCCCAAGAAACCCAAATCTGTGCATAGCAGTCAAGATACGGCAAATCACATCCTTATTTAGAGGAATAATAACTTCTCTATTTTTTTTTATTTGTTAGCGTGTTTTTCAACATCCATATAATCATTTGAGTTCTTTTTACCAAAAGTTTTGCAATATGCCCTCGGATCTTCAACTCTCCGTTCATTTTTATCCCCAAGTCCCTAGCCTCATCATTTTCCTGCAAACACCAATACCATTAATATTATACACTTCAGCGATGCAAAATTATATAAGCAAAGTGGATATTAGATCCAGCATTGGGTGGTGCCTATGTCTTTTAAGTAGTCCACACTAAGGCAACTCATCAATACCAGGGTGTGTATTTTCGTGAGCTCTTTATCTATCTATCTATCTATCTAAGATGGGCAGAGTGGCCTTATGACTTACAGCACTCTGCAACCCAACAACATCATGGAGCAGGAGTTAGCTTAGGTGTACATCATAGATCTCCCTACAAACTAAAAGTGATTGCTGATATACCAGGATATGCCTTGTATGCTCACATAATAGCACCCAACCATAATACCCTGCATGTGTTCAACATCTACATACCACAGCAGGATGCTCTGGCATCACAATCCTGGATTTCGTTCAAAACCATCTGTCTAGTATAGACCAAGAACATGTCATAATAGCGGGAGACTTTAATTGCAGTCTTGACCAAGAAAAAGACAGACTTCAGTGTGCTGAACATCGTAGCCAATTAATAAACAAACTTCAAACACTGGTAAACGATAATGAACTCATCGACGTCTTCCGGCATCAACATCCTGATAAGAAATCATACACATGGAGGTCAGCAATCACAGCGACAAATAGGCCACTCTACCAAGCACGACTGGACAGATATTACATTTCCAAACATACCTTGCCTCTAGTCAGAAACATCTCACACATCCCTTCCTACATTTCAGATCATTGTTTCGTCAAGCTGCAACTTTCATTATCCTTTGGAAGCATCCAAATCAGGAAGTGCCTACTGGATCTTCAACATTACTCTCCTGAAAGATTAAGCTTATATAACAAACACTTAGGCTTTAATAACCAACCTCACTCACTCGAAAGTGGATACAGAACCAATGAAAACATGGTGGTCCCACTTAAAATCACGAATAAAATCCTTTACGCAGATCTACAGTCACCAGAAAATCAACAGAAGAACATTAGAATCAGACAACTTGAAAAACAGCTCAAGTATCTCCCAGAAGAAAGCCCTGAACATCATTCTGCCTTCCAAGCCATGCAAAGACAGGCAGAATTATCAGCAAAAGGTGCCCTACTTAAATCGCGGCATACACAAATAAATCTTTCAGACGCCCCCACAAAATATTTTTTCTCTTTGGAAAAAAAATGCCAGGCAGCAAATTCCATCTCTGCTATCAGACTTCAAAATGACAGCATCACAGAAGATCCAAGAAAAATCACCTCTGAAATCCTACAATACTACAAGAATGCATACAGCACTGCAGGAACATCCCATCATGCCATTCACGAAATACTGAAAGAAACAAAAAAAATCTCTGCAACAGATCGGAACCACTTAGAAAAGAAAATTACGCTACATGAACTGAAAACCGCATGCACATCCTTGCCAAAGAACAAATCTCCTGGCCTTGATGGTCTCACGTCAGAGTTTTTCCAAGTCTTCTGGAATCAACTCGGACCACTTCTCCTCGAAACACTGCAAGAAGCCTACATCAATGGCCTCTCACAATCCGTCACGACCTCAGTAGCACGATTGATACCAAAGAAGGGAGACCACACGGATATCCGAAACTGGCGTCCAATCTCCCTAATTAATACCGATTGCAAAATAATTTCCAAAGTTATAGCAAACCGAATAAAGCCAACACTGCCTGAAGTTATTGGCCAACATCAATCGTACTCTGTCCCAGGAAGATCAATACATGATAACCTCCATTTAATAAGAGACCTCATCCACATCGCAAACAGCCAACATGAAGACCTAGCACTCGTCAGCCTTGATCAGGAGAAGGCTTTCGACAGGGTAGAGCACGAATACCTTTATGAAGTTCTGAAGGCATTTGGCTATGGTCCTCTCATCATTGAAACAGTGCAATTGCTTTACAGAGATGCACACTTCTGTTTAAAAATCAACAACAGGCTCACTCGCACTTTGTCATACTCTCGAGGGATCAAGCAAGGATGTCCCCTCTCTGGTCAATTATACACACTGGCCATAGAACCCTTCTTAAAAAGAATACACGACACCATCATCTCCAAACGAACCAGAATAATAGAACCACATCAAAAAATTACATTATCAGCATATGCCGATGACGTCACTGTAATAGTCCGAAATGAAGAAGAAATGACAGTAACCGAGGAAGCACACAGACTATATGCACAAGCCTCAGGGGCCAAATTAAATTCTGCCAAAACCACAGGCTTGTGGTCAGGCAGATGGAAGTCTAGAAATTATTCTCCGATCGAATGTACCTGGTCATAGGTGTGCACCTTGGCAACACCAAAATATATAACACACTGAACTGGACAGAGCTGCACAATCGTTTTAAACAGGTGCTAGGTAAATGGAACAGCGTTCGTTCCATGTCTTCACTTAGAGGAAGAGTACTAATAGTTAACCAGATGGCTGCGAGTGTCTTATGGCATACCCTCAAAGTACTCACACCTCCTGAAGAATTTCTCTACCAAAATTTCTTTATCAAAAGGAAATCAAACGTTTCCTCTGGAACAAAACTCACTGGACAACATACCCTCAACTCTGCAAGCCACTCAGCAAGGGAGGTCAAGGCCTGATTTCCCTTGAAAACAAGATTCGATCCTTCAGGATAATCCTCCTCCTAAAGACACTTCAATGCAATCACACCTATGTAACCACCTTCGATTACATCACGAAAGCATCCACCAGAGGACTTACACTTTCCACAATCCTCCGAATGGCCAGTCCTGCACCATCTCCTCCTAAACTACCTCATTTTTACAAAGATGCTCTACAGCGATGGAAAAACACAGGACTCCATCACACACTCACAGGATCAACAGAGTCAGCTGTACTTACAGAACCACTATTTTCAAACAAAAACATCACAAGTCTCACAACTGGCCAGCCTTTTCTTTTCCCTACATGGAACTGGGCAGGAATAAGAGTCATAGGAGACCTCCTAACCCACACCCTAAAGTGGAAAGCATTCACAAGCCTACCAATGAATAACCCAAAAACTGAAAAGCAATATCAACAGCTGCAAGCCTCCATTATAAAAGCCTATCCAGATATCGCTACACCTCAGGAAATCCGTATTCCTTCTAGAAACTGCTCGGGGCCAATATTTCATCTTGTACAATCTGAAGCCTCACTTCCAATTCTTCTCTCAAACTACAAGAAAATATACCACTTCCTCATGTCAGTATCCCCATCCTCACCATTCTTATATTCAGCCTTAACACTCTCATCTACAAGGCTGCATATATCACACAGTTTTCAGTGGGATCTGCCATATAAATCAAAATGTGCCAAACCAGATTCCGAAATACAGTGGAGACTATGGCATAACATCTTGCCAACTCCTTCAAAGCTCTACAAATTTAAGCTAAGAGAAACGGATCTGTGTCCATTCTGTGACGTTTCAGGCACCTTGGAACACACATATCCGACCTGCCCTGCAAACAAAGTGATAATCACCTATGCCCTGAATACCGCCTCTAGCACCTGTAACTACACACACAGCCAAGAAGACTACTGGAATTTAGTCCACACAGAAGAAAACAGACACAGAACGTGCAATTTCATCTTCATCTGCGCTAAGGCCGTCATCTACAGCTTTTACCTAAAACAGACAAGAAGTAACCAGCACCCATCCATCACTGAAACTGCACAAACCCTCATGCATATCCTCTGTCGGAAACTAAAAAGCAGGCTTCTATTGGAACTTGAGCACTTCAAAGAAACAAGAACTGTCGCGAAATTCCTAGAGGAGTGGAATCCAACTGGTACCCTCTTCTGGATTGACGACGACAATGTGCTTCATCTGAATGATAACTCAGACTGAAACTGAACTGTTAATTTTGAATATTCATTTATATCTCTATTGTACACCCGAAAGGAAAATGTTTTTCTTTCTCTGTAAATATATACTTATAATATGTAAATAGTCATTGTTGCCTATCGTGTAATGTTTATTTTAACAAGTTAAAAAAAAAAAAAAAAATATATATATATATATAGGCTTGCATGGCCAATTACATATTTAACACCAATAAGAATCGCGCAGATTTCTCACTCAACTACAGTACTGAACTTACCCAAAATACTTGTAATTGTTCACCACCTAACATCTAACACATGTTTATTAGAAATCATAACTGTAATATTATTAATATAATCACAAAAATATAAGCGTTACGAAAACTCATAACTATAGAAAATAGCATGATTTTCCTATCTGTAATATTTATTTTTAAAATGTTTAAAAAATCTACATATTGATTTTAAAAAAGTGGTAATAATCTGCTTTTTTAATTTTTTGAATAGTTAACCTAATTTTTTACATAATACACGGTATGGACCATCTGTGACATGTCAACATATTATACTTTCAGTATAATATGATGCCTGTGTAGCTCAGGTGGAAGTGTCGCTTGCATTCTGGTCACTTGAAGTCAGACATAAGTTCAAATCTAGCCTCCAACAGGAGGAACTTTTTCTGAGCCTTTCTTTGATCGATTTCCGAGTTAGTCGATCATGGGCAAACGGGTTTTCCATCCCAGAAACTTCGGTTTTTTCTCCCGTAAACTCAAGAAAATCGACCGTAGAACCCATATTATTTAAGACAGTAACATATCTTGTTAGGGTTAGGTACCAAAAAATGGCAGCACTTGTTTGCCATCCTCTTCACCGGTGGCTGCTATAATTAGTGATAGACATGGGCCAGCTATCTCTGATTGGCTACTGGTGGAGATTAACCTTCCCACTCAGTCTCCAAAAGCTAGATAGGGTATAAAGGTCTTGCCTACTCCCTATAAGGGAATAAAAGGCGTTAGCTGATTTTTTTATAATATGTTGTATAATATGTAGTATGTTATTTTCAAATTCTGAAAATAATATTTTTAATCTGTACCGATGAGTTATTTTTTTATGATTTCATTTAATCTGAACCAGTTCTTGGCGAAGCATTATTTGCTTTCATTCAATTCATTAGTGAGAAATTAAGCAAGAAATCATCTCCTACCAATGAATTAAATTAATCTATAAATGTGATGAAATTTAGCATTTCTTTGGAAAACATTTTCACATGATTTGAAAACTCCGTCGACGAGTCTTTGACTCCAGGAGAGTTTATGTCATAATAATAGTAATAAGGATATGCACTTTGTAGATTTTTTTTAAATGCTGACAAATTCTTGTAATATTGGATTAAAAAAGCTTCAAGTATAAAATTTACAAAAATTTCTTTCAGTTTTTTTTCTCTCGAAAGAATTAATAACAAGCACGATATACTAAATTATTGTTGTTGTTATTATTGTATAAAGAAAAGCGACAGTGTGCACTTGGTATACAGTATTCCAACATTTGACAATAATTTCTGGCTTTTATTTATAGAAGTATTCGCTCCATAAACTCATTTCATTTCAGAAGTGTGCGGTGCAACCTCCCTTCACAATCTTCAAAATACTCTTATAAGTTACGCTTATTTAGAGCCTGTGTAGCTCAGTGGATGTGATGTTTTGCACACCATGGCGCTTGACTGCATGAAGGAAGATTTTGGTTTCGAATCTAGTTGGTGACTAGAAGTAATTTTTCTAAGCGTTTTTTCGACTGGTTCTCGAGTTAGTCGATCTCTGGTATGGGCAAGTGGGTTTTTTCTCCCGGAAACTTGGGTTTTTTCCCTGTAACTCAAGAAAATCGACCGTAGAACCCACATAATTTCACACATTAAATACGAGTGTTAGGGTTAGGCACCACGAGATGGCGGCACTTGTTGAGCCGTCTCTCGTCACTGCGTGCCGCTTAATTAGTGATAGCCTTGGGCCAGCTATCTCTGATTGGGTACCAGTGGAGATTGAACTGCCCACTTAGTCTCCAAAAGTTAGATAGGGCTAAATGGCCTCGCCTACTCCCTATAAATGGGAATAAAAAGGCATTAGCTGATTTTTTTTTGTTATGTTTATTTTTTAAACGAGGTCCGTACATTTTCCCTAATTCCTATATATTTTGGGTTCTGATGTTTTCACTTAAAATGTTTTGTTTTCTTATTATTAACATTTAGTCTTCATACATAACTAGTATAGCTATACTCTGGCCATTTGAATTTAATCTAGAATTTAAATCTTGCATGAAACGTTTAGAATGGACACTTTTTTTAATGTATCTCATCAGGATTAGCAACTTTATTAATAAAATTATTACAATAATCTCACTGTAATAAATTCTTTATATTTTTTTAATAAAGTTAAATTCTTTCAATCATTTTCTTCCTTCTCATTTAAAGTTTGATCATCTGTGTTTTCTAACAGTCCTCCCCCCTTCCCCCCACTTACAAGTTTTCTATTGTTTCTTTCAAATTAAATGAATTTCTTTTACTTTAGTGTTTCTATTTGTTATTGTTATCTGATATTGAAATATCGTTATCTGAAATAACATTCTTTATTTACATAAAGGATATTATTTTATATTATTTTATTTATTTATTCATTTCATGATTTTTCGTTTTTTCATAAACAAGTAGTTCTATAATCGTAAATCTTATTTCGATGTTCAGATATATTAAGTGTCGAAATTGCCAAGAGAGGGAGACACGAAAGTAGTATTACTCATTAAACAACAAATCTAAGCCTTTACTAGCAATAACCAATCGGATATTGCTTTATAAGAGGATAGACCAATCATATAACGTGTAGCAATTTATCTTTGTTAAACGTTGATCTATTAAGAAGGAGAATTTAGGAGTATCAATTGATGATTTTTGAAAATTTTAATAAATTTTAGACAGTAAGTTTTGATATTTAAAAATCTTTATAAAATTCTTGGCATTGTATGTAAATATTCATTGCCTTTAGTTTATAAAGATGCCTCATTGCTTGTGACAGTCTTATCAAGTAAATTCTCCTAACTGACGGCGTTCTGACTACTGCCTTGTGTGCGGCCATATTTACAATTATATGCTAGTCTTTTGTTACGGTGAGTTTATCATATTAATGATAACGTATTTTTTTACTAATGTAATCGCGGCGTAGCTTCGGTTTGCACTGTGAAAGGAAATTGTGGTTCGTGCTTTTGGACTACAAAGTGGATTGTGTACAGTGGTTTATAATACACAATGTGATACAAAGTACGTGATACCCAAGATTTTCCGTGGCCTTTTGAATCCCCCTTTCCCCCCTTAGTTTCTTGCGCTTTAGGCTTATGACGATGTGTACCGTCTGCTGTTGTTGAGTGAAAGTGTGGCTTGCAACGTCGACATACTCGAATGTCACGCAATCAGAAATGGAATGAAAAGTGTAGTGAAAAAAAACTAAAGCATTTTAAAGTTAGCATCAAATGTACAGTACATAATGAAGATAAGCCTGTTGTGTGGAGTTGCAGTAATCGTATAAGTTAAGGTAAGTGAAACTTCACGGCGGGTTTAAGCTGCCTTGTGTCGGCATGTCTGGCCATTGCTGGTGCTTGTAATGTAAATCATCGGCGTTGTTAAGCCTGGTTATGATCATTATCCGCCATTTTGATATAATTTGTAGTTAAGTATCATACATCTTTTTTTCAATATTCGTTTGAGACCGACGCACCTTGGCTAACTACTCTTGAGTTGCTGACTTTCGGACGGTGCCCAAACTAAAGTTGGCAAGTGTACATCTGGTGCTTCTCTTCAGAGTTGTTGCCGAACGGAAATTATACACAAGTTATTTAAACATTTACCAATGAATTTAGCATTGTATATTAAATTTACGATTTTTATTGTTTTCATTGAACATGTTTCTTTTCCATTTCAAGTAATTCTTCAATATGTCATCACAGTGATATTGCATGCAATCCTAAGACATGTTATCATTTAACACTAAACTTTATTTTCATCTTAATGAAATTAAAAAACAAACAAACATCCAATGTTTTTATTTGCACGGCATGTCATCAGTCAGCTTGATTATTCAAAGAATCTTTCCATTTTGTAGAATCATGCTGGGGTAAAAGAATGTATGATTTCCTACAACTGGTTTATGAAATTAATTTAAATAGTCTAACTAGACCTAAAAATTCCTAAATCACCATTTGTATACTTGTATTTTAAATATATTCTTAATTTCGAACTTTAATGGTAATAACTTAGCAAGTTAGAACAAGTTTCCAAAGCATACGCCTGGTATTCTATGTACACTATTTTTTGCATGATAATATAGTAAAGAATATGAGCGCTATTGTTATGCAAGAAATGAATATTTTTAAAGGTGATCAAGTCGAATGTAACGGCCATTGTTTATCTTCACATATAGGCAGAGGTATTTATTTTGGTAGAAAGCTTTACTTGCTAAACAATATTTTGAAAATATTTTAGGAAAACTAGGGAAAAAAATCTTCATGGTCGACAAAAAAAATTCCTGTAATGAAAGTATAAAAATCATTTTTCACGGCATTTTTGAAAGTGGAAAAATTAACATTTTTTTTTCATTTTCAAGGAATTTCATTAAAAGTAATGAATTCCGCTTTGTCTGTGGATTTAAGTGATAGTTTTTATACAAGAAATATTAGTTTATTTCGTTTGTGAACTTGTCTTGAATTCTGTGTTGTATTCAAGACATCATCTGATCTTTGAGAATTCAGTGAAACAAATAAGTGATTTTAAACTTAGTTTTTTAAGTCAGTTAATATATTCTTTGGTTCTTTATTTTTAACCTACATGTAATCTCTATTTCCTGTTAATTTTTTCTCCAAAATCCATTTCTTTTTAATTAAAGAAATGGCATGAACATATTTTTAATTGATACTTGGAATTGCAAAGGCATATTCCAGTTTCTACCATCAGACAGCCAGAGTAACATCAGTGTAAATATTCCTTAATGCTTTCTTTATGTGCGTATATTTTTTTGTTATATATCTCTGTGGAGTCGCAAAAAAAAAAAAAAATGCAGGAGACCCATTTTTTCCAGTGCCTATCATACCTCTCTTAAACCCATTCATTGACAGAACACACTCAACCACCTCTGGCAAACCATTTGCCAATAAATAAAAAAAATCTAGTTCTAACACCTTTTGATAACCATGCTTACACATTTCCACAGATGACTCCATGTTTTCTCCTTTCCTACTATATACTGTACAAAGTCTTCAGTGTCAAGCCTATAAAATCACTTTAATAATTTATGTTTCTACCATGTTTCCTCATTTTTGCCTATCAACTAATTCTTGAAACACCCAGACCTTCAATCTGTTCTCATAGGAAGTATTTCATTGGCCTGTCACAATCTTTGTCACTTGGCTCTGGATCCTCTCCATTACTTCATTCCTGTTGAACCAGGTGACCAGATCTTCGTGCATATAATTCAGATGTGTTCTTATTAAAGCCTTATAAAGGGAAAAATTAATTTTTCTGTCCTTGCTTGTTAGTGTGTTCAAGATATTTGATTTTAAAAAATGAATTAACGTAGTTTAATATGCAATTAGTTTTGTTACTATACGAAAAGTGTAAATTTTATTATTAAAAAACAGTCATTAGTCATTTAATATTTTGGTAATTCTCATTTAGTTGCAATTCTGCATAGTTTTATTTTGAAAATCAACAAGATTGCACCCATAATAAGGCTCAAAGGCTCACAGATGTCTTACTGCTGGGTGCAAGACCAGTGTTATTTTATTATTTTTTTTAAATAAAGCTAATTTGGGATACTGCTTAGAGCAGTTTCTTGACTTTTTTTTTTTATAATAAAGTACTTCATAACATAAAATTGACTGCATTTTAGTTGAAATTGAACATTAAATACATTTAAACTTTCTTCTTACAATTTAGTTAGAACAGTTTGTGATAAGAAATTTAAGACTACAACCAGTGCATAATATCAATGTTGAAATAATTTAAGGGAAAAAATTAAGCTGCTTTAAGACTATGAATTTGAGATAATTGGTCTGAGATAATTTTTATGGATGGATTTCCTGATTTTAAAAGAGAAACTTTCCTAAACTGCAAATTGATGCGAATGGGCAAGTTCATATCAACTTATGTGCTAAACTTGTGTCCTGCATTATGTGTTAAAACACACAAAATTATTGGCCATTTCCATGCTCCGGTTTTTCAGTGTACTTTTAGTAGAAAGCTTAGTTTTTCCATTTGTTCTTAATTCACGATGCATTGTGCAGTGTTTTTGTCATAGAGATTCAAAATTCAGTCCTTCATCAGAGTTAGGAAATTTAATTCCAAATTTTTTAGTTGCTCTTTTTCTAATGTTTTTATTGCATTAAAGAGAATTTCATTTTCTTCATATTTGAAAAGTAAAAAAATTAAGCAGACTTTTTTTGTTAAAACATTATATTAGAAAATGCTCTTTGAGTATGTTTATTTTTATCATCCAAGAAGATATTTTCATTAGAATCTTATATAATGGGAAGTTTCATACTCGTGGAAGTGAGGAAGGTACTTTTTTTTTACATCTTGGAGTTTTTCTTTGCACAAAAGACATACATACTAAAATACCTTGTTTATCTTTGCTTGTTTTGGTATAATCTAAACAACCAAAAATTTTAACTTTGAATTTTCTTATTGAATAAATCAGTGGTAAGTTAACATCAAAGCCATGATTCCTACCCCAACCACCATCAAAAATTTAATTTAAAAAATGTCAAATGTGTATGTTAATGGATTTTATTATTTTAAATTGTATGAAGTCAGTGGCTCTGGTAGTTTTAATGTTGGAGCATTGAAAGGTGTATAATATATCACCACTGGAAAATTTTGAGTTGGTCTTAATTTTTATGGCATTGTAAGTGGAATGCTGCTGTAGATTACTTCGAACAATAAAGAATGTAGGTATGATTCTTTCCACTACCATGTATAACTTTGCTCAGTCATTCTTTCAGGAACAAAATTTTGCCCCTTTTTTTTGTGTGTGTGTGTGTACATTCAAAGCTTTCATTTGTTTTTAAATTTTGCAATGTACAGTTTATGTTATATAAATTTATTTTGTTTAAAAAGACCCTGGATTTGAATCTTATAGCATGGGGAATGAGTTTATCATTTTCCATAAGTTCAGTTGGTGAACATAATAAATGACAAATTTGTATTCTTGGTTTCATCCTTTATCCAAATGTGAAGCAGCAGACATACCTGTATGTTTAATTCTTAGTAACCCAACTGTGAATAATGTGCTGTACATTTACAGAAAGCTATTATTTACAATCCCGTATACTATTTTAAAATTCAGATTTTATTATTGAAAATACAATAATACTTCATTCAAAAATTGCAACCGATCAAAATCTATTTCTTATTCGAAATGAATTAGAATATGGCCATTTAGGGAGGGAAAAATTCCTAAGAGAATATTAAGTGCTATGTCTGGGCAGGAGAATTCATGATCCCCCCCCCCCCATTTAAAGGTGACAGTTATTTATAGCCTTTTTTGTAAGGTTGAAATAATACCTGCATTACAACGAAAAACTTACTAAAGTAATAATGTCATTTGGATTACTAATAAACCTTAAGGTTTATCAGTAATCAAAGATCACTAGAGCTCCCTTAAGGTCACTCTTCATTTAGGATAGTTATTGCAAAATGAGGAACTTATTGTGTTTGAAGAATTAACCCTTTCACACAAGTACTGAAAACAACAAAAAAAAAATGACTATATTTCACAAACTTAATTCAAAATTTAGCCAACTCTGCAGCTACTTCACTTCGTCACAACAATCTGTTATAGTTAATTTTTGCTTAATAATAAGCATGGAAACATTGTCGTAAAAAAAAGTTTCACAGTAGCATTCTTGTGGAGTGATATTTATTATTGCAGCAGTCAGTCATATAGAATGATTGTGTGTACTATAGGTATGTTATGTGTAATTTATTTATAACATAATTTTTGTTTCATTTTGAGTCATGTCACTAAAATGTCCTGTTTAAATCAAGATTTTGTAATGGTGCTGAGGTATCGCTCATCATGGAAAGGCTCTTCACTGACAGAACTGAGGACCATGATTGCCAATGAGTCAGTGAGAAGATTGTTTTAGAGGAATGGTGTGCAGTTTATTCATGTATGGAGTGAATAATTTGATGGACAAAAGGACTTATATGTTTGACGGACTACATCTAAATGGTTTTGAAGTTAGATGTTTGGAGAAAGTATTGTTTAGTGAGTGTGATAGTGCAGAACCAGGGAAACTAGAGATATTAGGGAGGATGACATCAAGCATGTGTGTCTGGTCACCCCCCTGTGATAAATGAGCACGTGTCCAGTAACGATTATGCAATGCCAAATGGGATTTCATAGGTTTCTGATTTGAATGGGTTGGTAATGGTATTACATAAGAGTTGCTGTGGGTACAAAGGGATGTTGAAATGCATGTACAAGAATGCAAGAAGTATCGGGAATAGGGATGAGAAGTTTTTGGTATTGGTCAGCTAGACTTTGCAAAAAATTATAGGCATCAGTGAGACCGGTTGACTGACAATTATATAGTTACAGGGATAGAATGTAAAGAGTATTGTATTTTCATGGAGGATAGAGTGGGACAAGAGGTGAGGTATTGCAGATGATAGTTGAAGAATTACAATCAATAAAACTAGAAGTTAAGGTGGCTTTTACATCTTAGGGAGATGGTTCTCTTTTTAATGTTGAGCCCATACACAAGAGGTTGGTAGATCAACCTATAGTACATTAGTACCGTGTATGGGTTGGGAAAGAAGGTATTTGTTCACATTGGATTGGAATGACTATATTGTATTCGTTAGGGAACATATAAAGGGGAGGACTGTTCCATAGTATAGCAGTTGCAGGGATGGAGGAGGAGAAGAAACATGTTCTGTGAGTTTCAAGGTGCACTGTGTAAGGATGTCGAGCAGCAGCTGCACGTGTTCCATTGAGGCTGTCTGGTGTTGAGATAGAGGCAAACAGGACAAAATATGTTTTTGGGTGCTGCTATAGACCAGGGGGTCCACAAGAAGATGATGCCATGTATCGACAGATTAGTATAATGAGTGTAGGCCAAACAATTGTTATGGGAGACTTGAGTATGTTGGATCTGATAATAGCATCATAAGATATATCCATAACCAAGGTAGACACTATTTCCTCCAATTGGGGAGAGTGACCATGAGCTGAAAAAAAAAAAAAAAAAAAAAAAAAAAATAATAATAATAATAAGAAAACCTGGAGGAAATATAAATTAAGTGATCAGCATACTCATGAGTAGCACAAAGTACAAGCAAGAAGGGTAACTAGTATGGTAAAGGCCAAATTAGACTGAGAGAGAGAGAATTAGCTAAACAGGCCAAAGTAAACCCAAAAGAGCTTTTTGTAACAGGTAAGAGGAAAAATGATTATGGTAGGATGACTTTAAACATTGCTTATGGTAGGAAGGTGACTGAATCAAAAGCAATAGTTGAGTTGCTGAGTGATCAGTTTGCGAAGGTGTATTATCCAGGTGGAGATTTTACAGTTGCTGATGTTACAGAGACACACACATGTGAATATTGAGGAACAGGCATTGAGCATATTAAAAAAATATGAATGTGAACAAAGCAATGGGACTGGATGGCACATCAGCCCATATGCTGTGTGAATGTGCAAGTGAATCAGCATTGCCTCTGATGAAGTTGTTGATTGAAGTCTCAGCTCTGGCAGGGTTCTAAGAGAGTGAAAGCAGCAAGATAGTCCCATTTCATGAACGTGGCTCCAAGACAAAGGTAGTAAACTACAGACCAGTTAATATATCAGGAGTGGTTGTTTAAAGTATTGGAAAAGTTGAAAGGTGAAATTCACCAGTGGAGTGAATGGTAGGAATGTGATAGTCTGTACTGGGTAGCATGGCTTTGTAAAGGGTTGGTTCTTTCTGTCTTAATAATTTATTCACATTTTATAATAAAATGACAACAGAATTAGATCAAGCTAATGGTTATACCATGATACTGCTTGACTTTGCCAAAGCATTTGACAGAATACAAATATGGAAAACTATTACGAAAGCTGAAACAAATGGGAATGGATATGAGGCTAGTAGCATGAATAAGGGAGCTGGCTGATGACAGACACCAGAGAGTAGTAGATGGTGGAGTGGAAACCAGGAGAATGATTGCGACTAGTGGAGTACCTCAGGGTTCGGTATTAGGGCCACTAATCTTTAATTTGTATATCAATGATTTAAGAAGGATATTCAGTTGTTTTGATGATGCAAAACTGGAGAGAACAATGTTGTAGTTGATAAAGGTGATGTAGATATCCTGCAGGATGATTTAAAGAAATTGGCATTGTGGGCAAAGGATAATGATTGTCAATTTAATGTTCCAAAATGTAAGATTATGCACTTTGGGTTGAAAAAATTGTATATGGTGTATCATATTGATGGTATTGGATTGCAGGTAATTGATGAGGTTAGGGACTTGGGGATGAAAGTGGAGAGAGTTGAAGTTCAGAAAGCATATTGCCAAAGTTGGCAAATTAACTCAAATGATTACTTGAATGTTGAAAAACACGTTAACAAATAAAAAAGAAGTTATTATTCCTCTTTATAAGGCTTTGATTTGATTGCATCTTGACCACTGTGCACAGATTTGGTCACCTGGGTTTCTTTGGGACCAGGAGGTGGTAGAGAAGATTCAGACTAGGTGACTAAGCTGATGACAGGTCTGTGGAATGCGCTGTATGAGAATAGGTTAAAGGTGTTTGTGTTGCAAAGTTTAGTTGATAGACAGGAAAGAAGGGACATGGTAGAAACATTTAAGATATAAAAGTTTTTTTATAAAATTGATGCATAGGAATGTTTTCAATATAGACAAATAGTAAGAGAATGTGGTTTCATCTGTGGAAGTTGTGTAAACAGTGTGGTTAGCAAAGGTGTAAAAACTAGACATTTTGTGTGAAGAGAGTTGTGAGTGAGTATAAGAAATTGCCAAATTTAGTTTAGTTCCTCCAACAGCGAATGAGTTTGAGAAGTATAGGATTTTTCTGTATAATGGTTAATTTGGGCTCCCACAATGAGTCTCTGGACTCCATGGAGATGCCTTAAAATAATAATTATCTTTCACATTTTACATTACTATCCACAATCTGATTTGCTGTTTACTTCCCATTAGTAGTTTTTTGTCTGTTAATTGCATGTGTTCTCCAGTTGACTTGCCTGTATTATGACATTTGAATTAGCTTGACTTAAATTATTATGACTTTATAAATGAAATTGTGGTATTATTATTATTATTTTTTTTTTCGGGTATATGAACTAATTGTAAATTAAAATTTCTTGCATCATCTGAATGAACAACAACATCGAAATTAAAAAAAAAAAAAAGTCATTAATTTCAATATTGGACCACTCATTCAAAGTAAGACTAAAACGGTGATCAAATTCTGTTAATTCTTTAATTTTTGTTCTTCATGTTCATTAGTCCAAAATTAAGATATTTGACTAACCAAAGAACTACTAGTAACTGTTCGAATTTGGATTGAATCTTTCTTGACTGCTAAGGATTTACTCTCATTTAATTCTGCTTTTACAGAGTTTAAAATTGATTAACCAGCCTTAGTTCTTATTTGGCTACTTGAAGGTTTCATGTATTCCTTGGCCCATGTTTTAAAATGAGATTCTTACATACATTCTAAGTGTCTTATGAGTCCATATGTATTTTATCCTTTATATGACTACTTTAGGCAATAATTGCATTTGATCTGCTTCCTCATTTTTAAATTTCTTGAAGTGCCTCCAAATTTCAGATGGATTTATATATTTTTTTGAAGCTGAAGTCGAGATATTAAAATTACACAATTTATATTGCTGTATAAAATAAATAACATTTTATTGCTGTCGTTAAGTAGTTTCATTAATTCATAATAAATGTTAACAAATTCAAAAATTTTGTCCTGGGAATTCTCAGGGCAGAAACCCTATATCAGGCAATTCAATTTTCTCTAATTTGGTTCACATTGTTCTTAAACTCTTAGTTAACCTAATTCCTGAATTCTCAAGCTGAAACATTGAATTGCGAGATATAAGTTATAACTGCTATAATCAATTTGGCTTGGCTAGTTATTAAAATAGTTCAACTGAAAGAAAAATTGAAATGACTCCTTTTAAGAGGTCCTATATGCCAAATGTTATTAACTTCCATCTATCAGAAAAGGAAATTTCAAAATAATATTCCCATTAATAAGAAATTATCCAATTAAAAAAAAAAACTTCTAATTGTTTAGCATGACACAATAAAAATTATCACCAGAACCTGAGTAAAGACATTGTGGATAATCCAAACTATTAAATCATGCCTAAACTTCTGCAAGTTTGAATCCAGCCATGGTGACTTAGGTTGAAGACTAATTTCATCACTTGGTGTGAGACCAGTGCTCCCTCTTTACAGGAGGCCTGAAGTGATTTGAAAGTTTCATGCTTGATCTAGAACAGGGATTTCAGATTATGCAAAAATCCAAATTAAAATAAAATTAGTAAAAACAAAAAAAATGTACTGCTCACCCATATTGCCAGTCATTATAGTTTCAACTTTTCATGGGAAGGAGCCATAAAAAAATGGGCAATCTCTTCCATCTATGAAAAATCTCTTCTGCATTAATCTGGTACTCCTCACCATGTGTCTCAATCATATCACCTCTTACTCCTGTAAACCAGAGTCTAGACTACTGTCATTATAGCTAACATACCAGAAACTTTACACTAATCTAGTCTCTTCTATAGACCTTCTCCAAAATCTTATGTTCTTGAAAATTATGACCAAAACTACAAACAGTAATCCAAATGCAGTATGAATGAAGAAAGAAATTATAGTTGTACTATAATCTTAATTTTGTCTCATTGCCATAATTCACTGTCTTGACAATACTTGCAGGGTGCTCTTTCTCTCCACCCCCCCTCCCAATTTTCAGGCACTTGTCTGTTACCTCCTAAGTCTCATAACTCCTATACCTCCTTTAATATTCTCACCAAATGAATAAAGAACATCTTAACTTTGCCTTTCAAATCTTACATTTTGCAGTATTATACTGTACTCGTATCCCCACTAACCTTCAGTGACAGTCAAATCTTGAAAACCCACTGTTCTGCTTTCCTCATAGCGATATTCTCACTTTGCATTTCTCTATAATGTATATCTACATTCAAACTTTTGGCAATATCATTAATAGACAATGGCCTGACAGTACGTCACTAATGATTTGCTATAAAGATCTAATTTTACTACAACTTTAGCCATCAATCTAAACCAATGTCTTTTCAAATCTTTTGCAATCTGTCAAAAAAGGCCACATACACTCATCCTTATCCATTACATTCGTCACCTGTTATACTGGGAAAGAAAGAAAAATATTAGAGGATGGTACACATACACACACCTATTACAAAAACAAATCTTTATTAATCTTCAACCTCTAAAACCACCACACCCCTTGGTTTCACCAAGTTTTTTCCTTCCAGTTGGTTCAAGAGTTGGATTTTCAAATGTCAGTACTTCCATAATTTTCGCCAGACAAAAAAAAAATTAAATTCTTTATCCAGAGAGCTCTATCAAATGGTAGTAATTTGTAAAAATATGATGAAATTTTAATGCAATGCAAAAACACTGAAATAACCCATTGTTGGCTTGTATGTGTTAAAAATTTTTGAAACGCTTGTAAAATTTAAAATATCAGCTTTAAAATACACTCCGAATTTCAACGATGATGACTGCTCATTAAACCACGCAAAATTTGGGAGATCTCACCAAGAGCTGCACAACAGCCTAAGCTGCCTTAAAACGCGTTTGCATTGAGTTGTATACCAAATTGGCACATCAGATGAAACTCTCCATGCATCAGTGTGTGTGTGTGTGTGTGTGGAGGTTCATTTACTCAGTTGTTAAACATATTTTTAAAAGAATTGAATGACATAAACTGAGGAAAAGGTTTGATAGTATCACACGACTAGTTTCGACTTTTTACAGCCTTCTTCAGGTGTTTTTATAAAAGAAAAGAAAAAACATTAAACATTGAAGATAAAAACTGTGAACAGCACAGGAAAGTCACTATACATATTTAATGTGAAAACGTTGTAGTAATGGCGCTCACGAGATGCTATATGCACGCACTTACCCAGCAATGTGGCCAATGAAGGAACAGCTTTGAATAAGTGTGTGCGTATAGCATCTCATGAGTGCCAGTATTTGATCACAGCAGAATGACAGTCTGGGAGGTTATAGCTTAAATTATTATTTAAATATACAGGGTTGAGGATGATTTCTCTAGATTCTACAATTTTTCTCTCCAATTTGTCATGGCAATGGAAAACGTTGTTAGATCTATCCCAAAGGATTGTATGACTATGGTTTTCATCATCAGAATTGGCCGAAAAAAGGATATGGCTGAATAAAGTACTGGCATGTGTTCTCTTGTAAGTGATGTCCCTCCTGTGCTCCTTCATACGCAATTCAATAGACTTCCACCTGGCCAAAGTAAGGAATGTCACAGTCACACCACATCTTATACACACCGGGATATTTTAGATTGTGATGGCTAGGCTTTGGACGACTCACTAGAGAGCGGATCTTAGGAAGCGGAGTAAATAATGTTCTAATGTTATATTTTTTTGAGAACCTTGGCTAATTTTTGAGAAACTGAGCTTATGTATGGTATAGATATATTTCCTTTAACATTATTCATTTCTTCAGTATGGCAACTAGGAGGATTAAAAAGGAATTTTTTAGTAATTTTTTGAGAATAACCATTCAATCTAAAAGTTGATCTAAGAAAATTGATTTTTTTATGAAGTTCATCTGGGTCTTCAAGAAGAGAGCGAATTCTATGTCCCAAAGCAGAAATAATTCCAAGTTTCTGAGGAGGGACATCTCTTACAAGAGAACATGTGCCAGTGCTTTATCCAGATATCCTTTTTACGGCCGATTCTGATGATGAAAACCATAGTCATACAATCCTTTGGGATAGATCTAACAACATTTTTCATTGCCATTATGAATTGGAGAGAAAAATTGTAGAATCTAGAGAAATCGTCCTCAACCCTGTACATTTAAATAATAAATTAAGCTATAACCTCCCAGACTATCATTCTGCTGTGATCAAATACTGGCGCTCACAAGATGCTATACGCATGCACACACTCACCCAACAATGTGTCCAACGAAGGAACAGCTTTGAATACATAAACTACAACACTTTCACGTTAAATATGTATAGTGAACTTTCTTGTGCTCTTCAGTTTTTATGTTTAATGTTTTTTCTTTTCTTTTATAAAAACACCTAAAGAAGGCTGTAAAAAGCTGAAACTAGTCGTGTGATACTATTAAACCTTTTTTCTCGGTTTATGTCATTCAATTCTTTTAAAAATATATGAAGAATTAAATGACTAGAACTGAGATTTAAGTAAAAAGGTTTTAATATAAACACACTACTAGTTTCGGCCTGTAACAGCCTTCTTCAGGTGACATTATAAAAGAAGAAAAAACATTAAACATTGAGGGATAAAAGACTATGAACAACATAGACAGTCTTTATACATAATTAGCATGAAAACGTTGTAGTTGTATTTGAAGCTGTTCTTTCGTTTGTTGCATTGTCAGGAGAGTGCGTGCTTGCTGCATCATGTGAACGCCAGTACATGATTACAGCTGAATGACTATCTGGGAGGTTGTAGCTTAAGTTGTTATTTAGATGAACAGGATTGAAGATGATTTCTCTAGATTCCACAATTTTTCTCTCTACTTCGTCACTGCAACGGAAGATGTTAGTAGATTTTTCCCAGCAGACTTTGGTTATCATCATTAGGATTAGCCGAGAAAAGGATATGACTTGATAATGCACTCGCTCGCTGTCTCTTGTAAGTAATGTCCCTCATGTGTTCTTCCATACGTATTTCAACAGATTTATCTGTCTGCCCAAAATAAGGAATATCACAATCACACAATATTTTATATACACCAGGGTATTAGAGTTGATGACAAGGTTTTGGGTGGCTAATTAAGGAACGGATCTTTGGAAGTGGAGTGAACAAGGTTCTGATATTGTATTTTCTTAGAACTTTTGCTAATTTATGTGAAACAGTACTTATGTAAGGAATAGATATATTGCCTTTGAATCTATTTGTTTCTTCTGAGTGATGTCTAGCAAACTAAAAATTCTGGTAAACTAAAAATATCAATATATAGAAAGCCCACACATACCAACAGATATCTGCACAGCCAGTCCCATCATTTCCCTCCTCATAAGCTTGGAATAATTTCCACCTTGGGATATAGAGCCTGTTCTCTTCTTGATGACCCAAATGAACTTCTTACAGAAATAAACCATCTGAAAACTTCTTTCAAAGTTAATGGATATTCCAAGAAAATCATTGACAAATTCCTTCTTAATCCTTCTAGACATCACTCAGAAGAAACAAATAGATTCAAAGGCAATATATCTATTCCTTACATAAGTACTGTTTCATATAAATTAGCAAAAGTTCTAAGAAAATACAATATCAGAACCTTGTTCACTCCACTTCCAAAGATCCGTTCCTTAATTAGCCACCCAAAACCTTGTCATCATCAACTCAAATACCCTAGTGTGTATAAAATATTGTGTGATTGTGATATTCCTTATTTTGGGCAGACAGACAAATCTGTCGAAATGCATATGGAAGACACGTGAGGGACATTACTTACAAGAGACAGCAAGCGAGTGTATTATCAAGTCATATCCTTTTCTTGGCTAATCCTAATGATGATAACCAAAGTCACAAAGTCTGCTGGGAAAAATCTACTAACATCTTCCGTTGCAGTGACGAAGTAGAGAGAAAAATTGTGGAATCTAGAGAAATCATCTTCAATCCTGTTCATCTAAATAACAACTTGAGCTACAACCTCCCAGATAGTCATTCAGCTGTAATCATGTACTGGTGTTCACGTGATGCAGCAAGCACGCACTCTCCCAACAATGCAACAAACGAAAGAACAGCTTCAAATGCAACTACAACGTTTTCATGCTAATTATGTATAAAGACTGTCTATGTTGTTCATAGTCTTTTATCCCTCAATGTTTAGTGTTTTTTCTTCTTTTATAATGTCACCTGAAGAAGGCTGTTTCAGGCCAAAACTAGTAGTGTGTTTATATTAAAAACTTTTTACTTAAATCTCGGTTCTAGTCATTTAATTCTTCATAAAACTGTGTATGTTAACTGAGTCAATGATCATTCTGTCATATATATATATATATATATATATTTTTTTTTTTTTTTTCGTGGAACATGTAAAAACAGATGTTTCAACTTAACTGTGATGTAACTTTTTACAGAAAACTGTTACAAAAATGTTTTATATCAAATAATTTAAAAAAAATTGAGGCGTAGTTCATATTTAAAAATATTACAGGAATTTGTTTTTGCAAATATTTTAATTTAAATGCATTTCATATATTTTAATTTAAATTACAAAACTAAACCTAGAGAGCCTACAGTTTTGAATTTATAGCACGCTGTATGAAGTAAATTTAGCCATCACTGCAACAATTGGTATAAGCTGAATGCTCATAAATTGAAGGTAAGTTTCCATTCTTATCCCATCTCAATACAGCTATCATATAAACAATAAAATATTAAACACTACCAGCAGCATTCTTTACTAATTTAAAATAAAAAAAATAAACATTCTCTGATTCATTTACCAAATAAAATTCAAAACACTGAATGATATTTCACATGAAGTTTGAACAAATTAAATCTTTGGCATATTAACAAGTTCTGAAAAGAACATATCAAAACCAAGAACCTAAGGATTAGAAACAAAAATTGTTTTCATCCTTGACCTTCTTTTTACTTGTAAAGAAGTAGTTTATTTTTTAAGCTAAAACTTTCAAAACCTGGACATGAAATGCCATGCATATGGGATGTGTCAGATTTTGAAATGAAGATCAACTTTCATGATCCTACATGCTCACTAATTTTTCAAATATAAGATTGCCATGGATTTTTTCTTTGGGGGAAACAAAGTCATTCATTTCTTTCTTGAAACAAAATATGATATTTTGTTGAATATTTCATTTCAATTAATAACTACATTTAAAAAAAAAAAAGCACAATCTAATGTAGATTGTTTAGGGTGCTAAGTGCTCCATTTTCATATGGGATTTATTCCCAGAGAAATTAGTGTCTCTGACTTAATATAAATTGGAATAATTATTCTTACTTATGTTGGAATAATTTTGAAAAAATAAACTTTTTTTTCCCCCTTTATAACAGAACGAGGATAATTTAAAAATTTGGATGTTAAAGCAAATTCAAAATTTGCCATAATCATGCTATAACTGTAGCAATTGCTTGCATGTTTTTAAAAAATAATATAATAAATATATATTTAAAATTTTCATAAAGAAATCCTGGACTTCAGGGAGAAAAAATGCCTTGAGAACAAATAAATAGCTGAGACTCAAGAAACCTTGCCTACATTACTTAATTCTTATTAATTCTTTTAAAAGGATTTATATTAATTTTGAAACTTGCAATAATGAGAATTTGAAAATGGTGTAAAGAAGATTAAATTTATAGAATAATTCTAGTTTATCCTAGTAAAGGACAAACCAAGTTATATTCTTGGTTTACCCTTTATCCAAGTTTAAGCAAAGTTTGTGCATGAAGTCATTTCATGACTGGGCTACTTGTATATAGAGGCTAATGACTTCACATCAGTTGCCTTAGTATCCCATAATGCAATGTACATATCCTTACGGACATGTATAATGCTATGCATTAAGGGAAGAGCCACTATCCAGACTGGTTTCGACCTTTATTCAGGTATCAGCAGTGGGAGCCAGAAGTGATACCGAGGTAGAAGTAGTATTACTTTCTACCTTGGTATCACTTCAGATGTTAGCATGTGCCACTTTTGAGGATACTGAGAATAATGTAAGAAAGCCAAGACATGCAAAAGCAGGTAATGAGATGATGTTCAGAAGAATTTGAAAGATAAATGTCAGTACATATGAAATGTTTTGGATCCTTTTGGGAAAAAAAAGCTTAGAAATTGAGATAAATGTGCTGTAATTGAAATATTGAATTGGAGGCTGGCATAGAGTTCAGTGTTAATGCTAGACATTCTCTTGCCAGTGTAACATTTTGTATACTATACACGTACTTGTATATTATACTATACTATACACATGACCTAATATTGCTGGCAATAATTAAATGACTGCCAAATACCAAGTGTTTGGAACAATATTTTTAAAAAAGTATTTCGTGCACTTTTGCAAAACCAGCAAGTTTTTTTTCAACATTCCCATTTGCATTACATGATACTATAAGATACTAAGGCAATTGATGTGAAGTTATCAGCCTCTATATACAAGTTTCCTAGTTGTGAAGATACTTTACACTTGTATAAAGGATTAAATAAAAATATAATTTCTTGGAAAGTATAATTTGTTTAGCCAAGTGAAAAAAAAACCTTCTATATTTCCAATTATACACAAACATTATTCAGAAGATTTCATGGGTTACCAATCACTCACAGTATGTAAACAAATACTTTGTTACTAATATTTCATCTGAGTTGAAGACGTTTTTTAAAGTTTGGGCATTCACAAAAACACACAATCAGAAATAAGAACTGAATACTCTAGTTTGCTTGATGTCGTGACTGTGCTCTTATTGCATTCAAGGAGAGTTTTTTTGGGGGGGGGAAATACAGGATGCTTTCCCAAAACTTTGGCAGTTTCTTGGATCCAAATTCAGTGTTCTATAGAAAACTTTCTCAAAGGGTAGTCCATTAGAGAATTTTATTAATACATTTTTTTATCTGTAAATTTTCAGATAGTTTTAAGTAAAAAAAAATATTTTACGTAATTCATTTAATTTTAATATAATATGCACAATATTTTGTCATCTCTCCAGCTTTAGAACCAAATATTTACTGATGTCTGAAAATAGTGGCATCATTCTTCACATTAGTATATTTAATATATTTTGTATTTTTTTTTTTTTTTTATACAAACATAAAAAGCATTCCTTGAATATACCTTTAAACACTTTATAAGTATCTCACTTTTGGGTATAATTCATAATATGTCCCATTCCTATAATAAGGAATGGATATATCATAACATACACAGTTGTAATATTTTAAGGTTGTATGTTTCAACATACAAATGCTCACCTTTGGTAAAACATGACCTATCGGTAAATAGTGGGGTATTGAGGCTGGTGGGCTGTTACCAGAAAAGTTTGAGAAACACTGCTATAGAACATACACTGCTTGGAAAGAAATTAACGGACACTACCATTAATTTTTTTCCAAGTGGGTGCCCGTTAATTTAATGGGCACCCACCTGAATGAGATGTATGACCTCCTTTTGCTGCAGTGACTACAGCCTACAGGAGATATGTTCCACAAGTATATGATCATGATAATTGGGAATTTTGGACCATTCTTCCAGTAGGCATGTAATGAAGTCCTGGATTGTTGTGGAGAGGATGTCTCTTGACCTTCCTCGATGCTCTGGTTCATCCCACTGATGTCTGGTGTAGAGTTCAGTGTTTGTGATAGCACATACAGAGGCTAGAGGCCAAACCAGGAAAAACCAAGACCATGACATTATGCCACCAATTCCAAATTTCATAGTTGGGGTTTATGCACTCGGGTAAGAAATGTTCACAGGGCATCTGCCAAATTCCCACCCATTCATCTGCTTGATATGGAGTGATACATCACTCCATAACACAGCTTTCCACGTTCCACTGAACATGCTCTTTGCGTTGTGAGTTTTGGTTCTGAATGTTTGTGCAGATTCATGTTCCAGTTGATGTCTGGTGCTGAATGGTGGTTTTACATAATATCCTTTGTAGCACCTTATGGTTATGTGTGGTGGGTCATCCACTGCAGGTTGTACTTGCAGTTGACTGATTGTTGACCTGAGATGGCCCAATTTGTCAAACAGATAGGTCTACAACATGGCATCTCATTACAATGCCTCTTTCAAACTCAGTCAGTTCCCTTCTCACAGCCATTTCACCTGGACACAGTTGCACTGACCAGAGCATCATATTCCTCCAATTTATACCGGCTACAAACACGTGACTCGTTTCATGGCATGATGCACTTTGCCCATGGAGGTATCTGTTGACTTCTTTCCAAACAGTGTATGCTGATTTTGAGAATAGGCAGATTTGCAAGTCTAATTCTAAACAAAAACAAATTAGTTTATTTAATGCTATTGATTCACAACACAGAATGATAAGGAAATAATATTTATTAACTTATTAGCTGATATTTTGCTGGTATTATATCTAGCATCTTCAAAGCACAACAGTTTATCACAGTATAGAAAACAATTTGGCATAACAGTGAGACAATTTTAAAAAATTGTAACAAGCAATACAAGGAACTAAAGTCCTAATTGGTGCCATCTAATGTTGAATAAAGAGAGAGAAGAAATGTATTAATTCAATCGTAAAATGACTGCCTCCAAGATTTTTGGTAAATTGATACAGCCATATTTGTTGAGGTTTGGAGTATGTTTTAAAGCTGTTGCTGCTGCTGATTCCAAAAAAAATCTGACTTATGTCTTCTGTGTAGCACTGTTGTTTTGTTCCATTTCATCCTGTGTGATGGAATATCCAAGACATGGTCTGCTAGACCTGACATGACATAATGATAGTGCAGAATGTATTTATGTTCCCCAAGGTGTATGTTAGCAGTTCTTCCTTTCTATCCAATAGTAAGACAGTTCACAAGAATAGGGCATGTCATATATTCCTGGATGTGATGATGAAGAATTCTGTGTTGTGAATCAGTACCATTAAATAAATTAACATGTACCACCAACATATAAGCCTGTCTACTCATTTAAACAGAAACAAATTTGGTTATCTTTAACTACATTCAGAATGCATAGGCAGAACCTGAAAATGCTAGGTTAAATATTAATTATTTAAGCTAACATTGTATTTGCTTTTATTCATTTCTGCACTCTTTTTTTTTTATTACTCTGACCTTGAATTCTTCAGTAAGTGAAGAAAAATGTTTGCTTTTTCTTTACCTATGGTTCTATAATAAGCCATTATGTTTAGAAAGTAATATGCCTAACCTAAATATGCATTTATATGCAAACAGTTCTTAATAATCTAAAAGAAGGGATAAAAGGTTGTTGTTAATCTTGTATAATATAATAAAATTAGTTTAATCCTTTATCCAAGTGTGAGCAAACAAAGTTTGCACCTGAAAGTATCTTCAGGACACCTTACCCCAGTCCTGAAGATACTTTCAGGCGCAAACTTTGTTTGCTCACACTTGGATAAAGGATTAAACTAATTTTATTATACTCTAACCAAGTGAAAAATAAACTTTCAAAATCTTGTATAATCTTAGCCCAAGAAAAGTAAGAATTCACTGCTATGTTTATAAAAGCTTTAGCCATATAATGGTAATCACTGAGCCTGATATCCCCATTCATCTTTCATTCCATGTATGTTAGTTTTGTAGCACAACCTTCCCCATGAATTATTCCTCAAAGCCTCTAACCTCCAGCTCTTCAAAAAGAATATCAACAGTTACATTTCTCTTTACTCCAGTTCACATGTGGCATTGATTTGCTGTAGACTTGTGGAATCTTGTGTAGGAAAGTGCAGTGCCATATGTGGCAAGGACATCCAATGACTCAGAACTGGTTTGATATTAAGAATAAAGATAATTTGTATGTTTACAGATTTCAGGGAGTCAAAGGCTTGGGAGACCATACATCCAACTTATACTAGAGATACTTGTCACTTCCACATACAAACTGTTCCACTCACTTGCTGCTCTGGGAGAGAAAAGCCAACTCTTTCCTTTTAACACACTCAACTTTCACAGTTGCTTCTTTTCCCTCTCTGTTTTCCATATCAAATTTAATCAATAGATACCCTATAACTCTTTTGCAAGTTTATAGCACTCTATCATATCACTTCTGTTTGTCGGAAGTCTGTATAATCTACATTCCATTCTTGATATCACTCTTATAACACCCCCCCTTCTTCACGCTCTTTGCACATTCTTCATAACTTCATTCTTCAATTCAAAAGACCAGATCTACACACAAATAGTCTAGGTGCAGTTGTATCAAGATTTTATAAAGAAGCAAAATGACTTCCTATCCTTTCATATAAATGCTTATTTCAGCATTGTAATTCTTCTCAGTTGTATTTGCTGCTTTTGCTATGTGCTGCTTGAACTTCAACTTTCTATTCACCATGACTGACAGATCCCTAGCTTCACTAGTTTCTCTAAGCATGATCCCACTAATATAATATGCCATTGGAACTCACCATGCCAGAGTGCATTACTTTATAACTACTAACATTGAATTGACAGCCATTATTATTTGCCAACATTTGCAAATCTCCCCATAAATGCTGCATATCAGTAGCATCCATAATTGCCTTTGTTTATCTTTGCATCATCAGCAAACATTTGTGCATCTCCTGCCAGGTCTTTCCTTCATTAATGTATAGATTGAACAATTGATCCATAAATCACTGTTAAGGAGATCTATGGTCCTGCTTAGCAAAGTGAAGACTCATTTGAAACAGTTGCATTTGCTTCCAGCCCAAGCCATACTGGTTTACACATTGTTATGCTACAATAAAAGAGATTTTTTTTTTTTTTTTTGCTTAGCCCGTACAGCCAATTTCTTTTCATACTGACTTTGTTTTTGTCAAATGTTTATAATACAATGATAAATCAAGATTCACCACCTTGCCCTTATGTATGTATATATGTAGAAAGTATTTTACCTTGGGTAAATAAATGTTAAAGATACCAAGCTATTTTAAACCTGGTTTTACTCCATTTCCCAAGTAAGCAAACAGACAAGTAAGTCAAGTTTACGCCTGCAAGTATTGCAAGTCTAGGTGATCCAACACGTAGTGAAAGACCAAGGCAACTGATTGGTAAAAGGTGGGTAAGCTCTGATCACTATTCTTAATATTTACCCTTAATGCAAAGCACATCTCCTGGAGGAGATGTATGATGCTGTGTATTAAAGGCAAGGGGCCACTACCCAGACTGGTTTCGACCTTTATTGAGGTCTCATCAGTGGGAGCCAGGCTAGTATTTTATAAATATGTTACCATAAGGTGTTTTAACCTTATTAAATAAAAATCTCAGGAGGAGAGATAGATGTAGAAAGTATTTTACCTTGGGTATAATAAATGTTAAAGATACCAAGCTATTTTAAACCTAGTTTACCCAAGGTAAAATACTTTCTACATCTATCTCTCCTCCTGAGATTTTTATTTAATAAGGTTAAAACACCTTATGGTAACTTGTTCTGGTAAAATACTTATAAGCTCTGTATCACCAAAGTCTTGGTATTTCTAGCTTGGCTCCCACTGATGAGACCTCAATAAAGGTTGAAACCGGTCTGGGTAGTGGCCCCTTGCCTTTAATACACAGCATCATACATCTCCTCCAGATGTGCCTTGCACTACGTGTGGGATCACCTAGATTTGCAATACTTGCAGGTGCAAACTTGACTGACTTGTCTGTTTGCTTACTTAGGAAATGGAGTAAAACCAGGTTTAAAATGGCTTGGTATCTTTAACATACAGGGTGTTCGGGATAAATTTGACAGTTTCGTAAGGAAAAAGAAAATCTTCTTTGTATCTATTAAATTTAATGAATTGACAAAAAAACATTACAGGCAGAGTTAATTACAATACTATCAACAAGATTTACTCAAAATAACCACCATTAGCATCGACCACAGCTTCAATTCTGCTTCGGAACCTCGAACAAGCTGATGCTACAGTCTCCCTGGGAAGGGCCGCAAAAACTGTTTTAATTTTATCCATTAACTGGGCTTTTGTATTACTGGAAGTGCGATTGGTGTCTTTTTCAACTGCGCCCCATACAAAATAAACCATGGGGTTAAGGTCTGGGGAGTTTGGAGGCCAAACATTTGGACTGGTGAAGTCGTAGAAATTTTCAGACAACCATTTTTGACTTTTCCCAGAGGTGTGGCAAGGGGCCGAATCCTGCTGCCATACATACGGCCTACCATTGGCTACCCTTGTTATCCAGGGCTTGACTACAGTTAGCAACTCCACGAACAAAGCCCGAATTCCAATGCCAGGGTTCTGCAACACCTGTTCCTGCAGATTTGCGAGGAATTCTGCTGTACGAACGCAATCAGATCGTCTGCTAGGGATCTTTCTTCTTGCTACATCCTCGTAGTCACCATTGCAAGTCTCTAGTTCATGCCTGATTGTTTTTACTGTATTCAGGGAGCATTGGGCAGCAGTCGTAATATCCTTATTTTGATGGCGGGCACGAATCATCATGATACAAGTTATTCTCTTCCATGATTCAGGTGGGTTCCAGCTATCCATCCTTTCTGACATCTTGTATATGAATGAAGAAGGGTCCAAACTTTTAAATGAAGAGAAGTGTGTGTTAATACATGTAACTTACGGAAAAATATAATTAATTATAAATATGTCAAATTTATCCCGAACACCCT
The DNA here is from genome assembly GCF_054136105.1 of Typopeltis vanoorti. NCBI lineage: Eukaryota > Metazoa > Arthropoda > Arachnida > Uropygi > Thelyphonidae > Typopeltis > Typopeltis vanoorti. The sequence continues at coordinate 32,808,693 of NC_143562.1, forward strand.
GTATATACCAGTTTGATATCTGTCCATATATGCCACCTGCTTATACAAATCAACACTTTGCATTCCAGTTTTGTATCCTCAGGTTTATTATTATTATTCAGACCTCCATGGAGTCAAAAGACTCATCGTGGGAGGGCCGTCCTAAGAACATAAACTCTGTCAAGACTCATCGAGGGGGAGGTCCCCCCCCCCCTAAGAAACACAAAGTCTATCATACCACTCCTTAAACTCATTGACCATTCTCGCTCTCACCACTCCATCAGGCAATGCATTCCACGGTTCAACCATCCTCCTTGCAAAGAAACCACTCCTCACCCTCATGCTCACAGCTTCCTTTCATAACTTCCAGGGATGGCCTCTTGTCATCACTCCTTCCCGCTGTTCAACCAAGCGAAGAACTCCCCAGTGTTAACCCTGTAACCACCTCTCAACAGGATTGAGAGGTGGTTACAATCATAATATCTTCTCAATCATAACACCTCTCCTTCTTCTATCCACCGAACTCTGCAGTCCGCATTCCCTTCAGCCGATTCTCATAACTAACATTGTACAGTACTGAAACCATCTTTGTCATCTGTCTTTGTACCCTTTCCACAGTTAATTTATCCCCTTCAAATCTTGGGGACCAAATCTGAGAACAGTAGTCTAAGTGTGGTCTGATCAGAGATTTATACAACAGAATGATGACCCTTTTATCTCTGTAGGTCAGTGTCCTTCTCATAATTGCAGCAATCCTCTGTGTTACCTTCACCACCTTTGCAATATGTCCCCTAAATTTCAGGTTTCTATCAATCATCAACCCCAGATCTCTTGTCTCCCCTACTTCCTCCAGTATAACTCCTCCCATAGAGTATGTAGCATCCCATTGATGTTTCCCAAACCTCAAGACCTTACATTTTGCTGCATTAAACTGACACTCCCATTCATTTGACCATCTATCTAGCTTATTCAAATCATCTTGCAGGGCTACCACATCTGCACTATTACTAATAATCCTTCCCAGCTTCGCATCATCCTCAAACAACTGAATATCCACTTGCAATGTCATTGATATAAAGGATAAACAATATAGGTCCTAGTACTGAGCCCTGTGGGACCCCACTTGTAACCTTCTGCCTCCTTGAAACTGCTCCACCATACACAACTCTCTGATACCTATCAGACAGCCAATCCTGAATCCAGTTGACTAATCTGACATCCAGACCCCTGTGCTGCAACTTAAATATCAGCTTATCATGTGGCACCCTGTCAAATGCCTTCGCTAAGTCTAAGAAAATCGCAGTATATGCCTTTCCCTCATCTAATGTTCTTGTAACTTTATTATAAAAGGCTAGCATATTTCTAAAACAAGAGTGCCCTTTCACAAATCCATGTTGACTCTCATAGATAACATTACCTTCATCTGCCCAATGCTGTATATGGTCCCTCACTGCTTTCTCCAAGATCTTAACAACTACTGATGACACACAAACTGGCCTATAATTAGACACTTCCAGTCTGTTACCACCCTTATGCAATGGCACTATCTTACCTTCCTTCCGCAGCTAGACTTTCATTGAAAAGCCAGGTTAAAGGCACTGTCAGTTCCCTAGCACATTCTCTCAAAACTCGTGAAATACCATCCAATCCCAAAGCTTTACTGATATCCAGAATACTCAGTATCTGAAACACACTCTCCTCCTGTACCTCGAACCTGCCCTATCCCTCTGGCATTAAAACTGACTACTCTAGGATGAAATACTCCGATAAAGTGTTCATTGAACAATTCCACTATGTCCTCTGCATCAGTCACTCTATTCCCATTTTTATCCCACAATATCATTCTTCCACAGTCATTTCTCCTCTTACTGGCCACATAGCTAAAAAATTCACTAGGATTTTCTTTGGATCTTAGGGCCAATCTCCTCTCATATTCCAGTTTTGCTTTCCTTACCACACTAGTCACTCTTCTGGCCTGTGTCTTATGTTCTTCATGCATCTTCTCTTCACCTGTCTCCTTATATATCTTCCATAGCCTCTTTTTCGCATGCAATTCCTGTTTAATATTGTTTGTCATCCACTTTACTCCAAATTGTGTCCTCTTCTTCACTTGTGGTATACAACTTACCATTGCTGCTAACAAATATTCTTTCACAATTTCTCATGCACTAATGATATCCCGGCCTTTCAATTCCTCCCTCCATGAAACTTCCCCAAGTTGACGTCTAAGACTATTATAATCACCTGCTTTATAATTCCACATAAGTTATCATAAGTATCAAATTTTATCATAAGTATCAAATATTATAATTCCACATAAGTATCAAAGATACTCCACAGGAGTATCTTTGATACTCCTGCATGTCTATTCATTTTCCAAGTCAAAACCATATGGTCACTCTCTCCAACTGGTGGGAGAGATGTCATCTCAGTTATTATCAACTCTTCTGATGTTATAACCAAATCCAAAACTCTTGAACCTCTTGTTCCCTCTGCTACATGTTGCCTAAGACATTTGTGCCCAGCCTTTCATGTGGTATCCTGTCAAATATCTTTCAAAGTCCAACAGTATCAATGTAGTCATTCCCTTTATTTAGCTCAACTGTTAACATTCATATAAAATGAGCAGATTGCTTAGACATGACCTCCCTTAAGTAAACCCATGCTATTCCTTGCAAAGTATAGTTTGTTCAACCTAGTTTTCTGTGAGAGACCCTTGTACATTGGGACTGTTATACATTCTTTCCCAAGCTGAGACTTGTATCATACAACAGGGACAAGAACTAATCTCTTCAGCTGAACATTTGTTTAGCATAAATGTTGATATCTGAATAGCTAACATCCTTCTCATGCACATCTATATTTTCATCCAGTGTAGTGGTAGCCTTGTTGCATACATGAGGTTGATAGATCTTGGCAAAGTGAGGACCCATTTGAAACAGTCATATCTGCTTCTGACTCAAGTGTACTATAGTACGCTCACAGATTCTAGACCCTTTGACACTTCTGCACATGTCATAAAAAAGGAGAATCCATTCCGATAATAGGGTAATTAATCCGTCTTCGGGGATGAGTTTGTTTATTATTACAGGTCGGAAAATTTAGGTTTTCATTTATGAACATTGTAGTTTTTAAACTAGTACAGTGACAGACAAGAAAGCACGTGATTTTGCATGTTGGTGACCAATTCGTACATCCTTCATTTCTTTCTCCTCTTCAGCAGGAATCTACTATTCTTGGTAGAAAGCCAAGTGGAGCTCTGCAAAGTGTGGGCATACTATACCATCTGCATTCTGTAAAGTTATCTCTCTTTTTTCATCTGCCTATAACCTGTAAAACTGAGCACTAAATTAATTTGTTTAAATCCACGTAGCTACAAAAAATCCATCACTATTTTGCATCAGTTTAAGTGACTGTATTGTCTAGATATTACACTAAACAAACATGCCTCTGCAACTTACTAATGTCAGTATCAATTTACCTGCACAGTGCAGGACTAACTAATTAGTGTATTACGTTGGAATGGTTGAATGTAATATTGTAGTAGAGAGGGAGAGAAATTGGGGAAATCACTGAATAAAATGACCGACAAGTATGATTTGTTTTATATAATTCATTTTTATATGTTCAAAAATTGGAAATTCTGAAAGCAAAAATTTTGTGTGTGTGTGTAGTCTCTTTTTGATCAGTTTGTGTAACATCATGCAGCTTAGAGGGAACATTACTTAAGTGCTTTACTTTTCTCCTTTAATTATTTGTTTCAAAATCTGTACCTGTATTCATTGCTTAAATACATATAAATTTATCAATCAGTATAAAAAGCATAATATAACTTAATTTTATTTTTACAGCTATCTGTTTCGGAGTAAAGACTACAGTTGATCTTTCAGGAAATTCCTTTTTTACATAATGTTTCGTACATTAAGATCTTGTTTTTTGGTATGTTTATATTTTATATACCATATTCATATTTATTTCATCATATTTTATAGTTTTATTTATTTTTCTTTGCTGTTTTAATGGAGAACCTCTTCAGATGTACCCTGAGCTACAAGTTCAGTAGGACATAGTTGTTAGGCTTCTGGGTATCAGTGCATCTTTTTTGCAGTTTAATCATTTTTTGATATGCCAGATTTCTCCGTATAATTAATATAGTCATTATCAACTTATGTAAATGCCAGTTAACAAATTTCTTGATGAGATTGGAAAGTTAATTGTAGGAAGACTTTTTTGAAGTGAAGGAATGTTGCTGAATTTGTGCATGTGAAAATGATAATACAAATGGCAGACGACCTGAAAAATTTTTTTTGACAAAAAAAAGACTTAGTAATATAAGAATGTAAATTTTATTATGTGTAATTATTTACAAATATCATTTTTAAATGTTCTACTAAAGAGAGCATTTTGGTTAAAAATGAACAGTATGGGTTTATCTTGACAAAAAGCTAGGATTCTAAAAGACAACTTGGCATTTCCTCTCCTGAAGAGAATTATTAAAAACTTGATAAAATAGCTATTCTTTAAAAGCAAAGTTTATATTTTTAATTTCATTGCATGGCTGTTTACAAGCTTTTTTCTCCACGTGCACACACCTGCTTCATAATTCCAGAAGTGTACATTATTAATACAGTCCAACAAGGGTAAAAAAAGTATCAGCTATTTTAAGTGTGTGTGTTAATACATTGGTTTCCATAATAGCAATCAGATATTTACCTGTTAGCCTTTAGATGCAAAGCAATTCTTGTATTTGTCATAATACAGAAACTAAATACTTTGAGGTCTGAGTTTCATCTTGAACTCCTAACAGCCGGAGCAACCCACTCCCTTTTTTTTTTTAAAAAAAAATTAGAGATGACAAACATGTCTATATCGATTCTCTGCTCTTCATCATAATGGATAAAGCAGATAGATGTTTTATCTAGCCTTACAATTAAAATTTATTTTATTTTGGTTATTTATCCATATTCTTCTAGTTCTCCTATCCCTAGTTGTTGTATTCAGACTTTGTGTCTTTGAATTAATACTCATTCTAGTGTTAAAGGTCATATATAGCATGGTAGCAAGCCTTCCAGCCCATTTTAGAAAGCCTGCCTTCAAAACTATTCTCCTGAAATAATGGTCATCAGTAGCAGCTTTACTATATGATGTCTAAAAATGAATTGGTGATACCAGTATTGATTCTTTCTAGCCACTGTTTTTTTTTTTTTTTTTTTTTTTTGCCATGAAAATATTTTGAGAAATGTCTGGCTTCTTAGATCTTGTATATAGACACTGTATAATATGCACATACATATCAGTCCTGCATGACAGATTGCAAAACTTATAGCACATCAGTGCCATGTGTGGGCAACTCAGGAAAGAACTTTTTTGAATAACTAGAGATTGTTATCATTAAAGAAAACAAACTGTCTGGGACTATTCCAGACAATTTTTCCAAGGAGTGGTGTGGTATGTTTTGAAGTTGCCTGTATGTTTATGAGTTTGAGGGAAAGTTAGAGGGAAGAATGGTGTCAACTTGGCACAGCAATGCTCGGGAAAATATTCGTAGAAAAGGCTGAGTGGAAACATTGAGATAATGATTGGATTGAGTTTGTGAAAGAAAGATCATCAATTAACTGGATAGATTTCTTGACAGTGGGCAATTTTTAGAGATTTTTGGTGTGCCATTCCACATGAGAGGATGATATTCTAAACGGGAGAAATTTGGAATTTTCTAGAATGAGTGGAAAAGCACATTGATTTTTTGGATGCAGAGGAAGCTATGGATGTGATGTGTTTGTCTGGAGAGAGATATCAGTCTAGAAAGTACCTGATCTTGCTTGTAGATCTGAGTATTATTAAAGGTGGTTTTTCTTGGAAGCTTTTTTTTGATGGTGTTGAATTTGACAAGGTTGTCACTTACTGAAATATAGCAAGGAGATTAGTGTTTAAGGAGCTGATTATTGGAAGATCTTGTAGCTTGGGATATATGGATATTGTAAGGGCTGTTAGATGAAATTGGGGATGCACTGTCAAAACTGTAGAGGATTTGAGGTTAGTAATAGATCATTTATGAATAGGTGAAACATGGGGGAAAGTACAGAGCTATGTGGCACCCAGACATTGGTGGGGAAATCTAAAAAAAGGAAGCCATTCACCTTGCCATCTAATGAACAACTGGGGAGGAAATTAACGATACATTTGCAATGGGTGGATACTAAACCATACAATAGTAACTTGGTAAGTAAGCCTTGATAACTGTTGCACCACTACAAAACTGGGGAGGTTAGAATTTAAGAAATTTGGAAAAATCACTCAATCACCTACTGAGGTTTGGAAGATACATTTTTTGGCAGAATATTGTCAAGGGATATACTGGATATTATGGGACAGTCTAATGCAGATTTCATGAATGGAGCTTCTCCAAATTTTTCAGGTTCTCTTATTTGATCAACTTGCTTTTGTCTTTTAAAGTACTCCTGACTGCATCTACCTACCTACCTTAATCTTCTTAGGGATCTTTTCCTGTGCATGCTCTGTTTGAAAAAATTATTTTGTTAATCTTTCATCTTCCATTCTACTTAACTTACTGTATCATTTTAGATTAGCATTTAAACAGAACATTTGTCCAGTTCAGTCATGGATGCCATCTGCTCACTCCTCTAAATTTTTTTAGGAACTCATCTGTGGTCTTTTGAACTCTTAGAATTTTTATTTATTTTTTCTAGTAAGATGGATCTTCAATCCACATGTTAAGGTTGGTTTGAACACTTTGGCTGTTTTTTTTCTTATGTTCCATCTTAACTAAAAATTCTGTTTAAAATACCTGAAATGGGTAACCTGTTCTACCAGTTCAGACTGAGCATGCAGTTATTTACTATGTCTGTGTATAACATATATTAATATTTGATAAGAAAAATCAACAATTAAAAAAAAAAAAAAATGAATATCTTTAGCCAAATTAAATTTGGCTAAAGATATTTGGATTTCTGAAATGTAGTGTCATGTAGATGCAATTTTGATGTTTCCATAACCTTGGACACAGGAGAGCCTGTGTAGCTCAGTAGAAGTGGCGTTTGCACTCTACAGTGCTTGACCGCATGACAAAGGCGTTCGAATCTAGCCGCCGACTAGAGGAACTTTTTCTAAGCCTTTTCTCAACTGGTTCCAGAGTTAGTCAATCTCTGGCACAGGCTAGCGGGTTTTTTCTCCCAGAAACTCCGGTTTTTCGTCCTGTAAACTCAAGAAAATCGGCCGTCGAACCATTCAGACATTAAAAATGTTGTGGTAGGGTTAGGAACCACCAGATGGTGGCACTTACTAGCCGCTTTCTTCACTGCATGCCAATTAATTAGTGATAGCCTTGGGCCAGCTATCTTTTATTGGCTAGCAGTGGAGATTGAACTGCCCACTCAGTCTCCAAAAGTTATGACTAAAAAACGGCCTTGCCTACTCACTATATGGGAACCAACAGGCGTTAGCTGTTTTTTTTTATAACCTTGGACATTATCTCCACATTCCATTTAAAAATGATGAGCAAACAAGATTATCTTCCTTTTCAGATATCCTTTTATTAAATAAATCTTCACAATTTTTTTAAATGTAATGAATATTTATAAATGGTATTCCTATTGGCGAGAACAGTGGATAATTTGAGCTTTTTCCTCACAGGAAATCAAAACTATCCTCTCCTTTCCCATAGGAATTTCTTACCATGATAGATATCTTGATGTCCTGTGTAAAAAGGATGCCACAAAACTTACCAAAATATTTGGTTTTTAAGGGGGTATGAAGGATACAAGGCACAAATTTAATTTGCTTTTTTTTGCTGATAATTGCAGGTCTATTCTATAATTAAAAGATGATCTAAAGGAGTCTTAAATAAAATGTTTCTCTTATAATGGGTCAAACTGTCTGCATTAAGTTTTAAAATTTAAATTTCATAATTTTTCTTACCACTATATGTATATCGGATTGTCATAACTGAAATGCACTTAATAATTAAAAAAAAAAAACGGGTTGTTTCACATGTTTGCAAATATTATAAAATAAATACTTTTATAATTATTCATGTTTGAATGAAATAATCCTGAACACAAAAAATTCACACATTTCAATGCTATCCTATGGCCAGATAACTTCAGATCATGGGTTGTGGCGGGGGGCATACTGGTTAGAGTGTGAATTTCATATGAGGTGGCATTGTTTTTATAATAATAAGAAAAAACAACTGAAAATTTGAAATGATTGAACATATTTAGTGATCATGAGTTTTTAATATTGTTCCCAATAATATGAAATCTTTATTTTAAAAGTCTATTTTTAGTGCTAAAAGTGAATTGTTGAAAGTTTTTTCCCACTTGGTTAGACTATACATTATATGTTTAGTTTAATCCTCTATCCAAGTGTAAAGCAATTTGTTTGCTTTACACTTGGATAAAGGATTAAACTAAATATATAATTTATAAAAGTGAATTGTTTCATTGAATTAGTAATTATTTTTAACATTTATTTTTTTCAAACATAAACTTTAGTTATAGAGGGAATGACAAAATGAAGCTATTATTCAAACACACGAATCCAAAGTTCTTAAATTTACTGGTTTTGTTGCTGTTATGTTAATAGTATTTGCTGTCTTGCAGTAGGGACTTTTTTCCTGTAGTCACTACCAACAAAAACTGTTTCTGGTCTTCATGGGTAGTGTGCTTTGTTGTATTCATTCATCAGAGCCAGGCCTCTTTCTGCAATGTCATTGACAACTCATGCATTGAAAGGTTTTTTATTTTACTGACTGGAATGACTAATCTTCATTCCAGATCCTTGTTCAGGAAATCAGTAGGAAGTTCGGTGATAAGCCCCACAATGTTTGATGTCACAATATCTTCCAGTTTCATAAAAATGACTATAGCTGGGTCTAGTGTGTTGAGTGTAGCTCGTTTCATTGTACTGTCTTCTCTGGACTTCATTAGAGCTTCAATTTTTCACTTCATCTCAAAACTAATGTCAAAAGTTTCTTTTGAGATGAAGTGAAAAATTGTGGACATTACCAGAGATTCTCTAGGAATTTTTGAAGTTCATTTGCGATTGCTTTGTTTACTTCTTTGTACAAGTAAATATCCTTCAGGAATTGTATGTCATTCTTACTGTAACATGGAGCTTAGCAGTAAATATGCAAATATTCAAGATTTCTTCCTTCTCTTTCTAAGATTTTCCCATTCTCTAAATGCACTGATGTTGTCCATGACATGCTTTTATTCCTGCTCTTCTCCAGATCGGCAAAACAGCCTGGCCTGTGGAATATGTTGCCTCACTTGTTAATTATTTTTTATAACAAAAGAACAATGCTATGACTTGAAGAGTTTTGAGTGGGACAACTTAGATGACATCTGTCTAATCTATATTTCAGTGATCTTCCAGGTAGCAATACCTTGCCAGTGTGCTTGCCATTTTGATAACATAACCGGACACTTTAACAAGGCTGTTATAATTGTATGTATACAGAAACACAGTTTGAGAATTCAAGAGTAGACTTAAAACATGTTTGGGTTGCAAATGTGCATGTTGTTAGCTTATGCTATTCAATCAGTAATATCTTACTTGTGTCTGTACTGTAAAATCTCCTTACCAGGTTTGTTTCTATCATGTCTTCTCTCTTTGTCCATTATTCAGAATTTGAAGACCACATTCCATCAGTTCTTTTTCTTCTCATATGCACAGTTCCATAGGCCTCATATCAGTTCCTCACCACTGCACCTTTTCTGTTGTCTCCTCTGAACCCCATGTCACCATATCTGAGTACGGTAGTCAAGATGTAGTTTTATCAAAGCCTTGTACGCTGGTTATTAGTTAGTTATTTTTTATTTTTATGGCGCAAAGACATCAAAGATCATACTGCACCAGAACACGGGTTATAGCAGTACATATGGTAAACAGTTAGTAGGAAAATCGCAAACATTCATGCCCTTGGTGGGATTCGAATCTGCAGCCTCTTGGCTGAAGAGCATGTATGCTAACCACTTGGCTGACCTTGTACTAGTAGAAATAAGGAAACTATTCTTTCAAATTAGTGTCTTTCATTGTTTCTGTTATCTGATGTGGTGACATAAACTATACTGTTGCTGATGAACTTTAAATCTTTGTACTATTTATCCCAGGTTTCTTTTTCCTCCACACTTTTATTTACTTATACTTCTTTTTTTTAGCTTTCCTGATCCTAGCTAAGTGGTTTTTGAGTCTTTCCAACTCCTGTTTTGTATTATGAAGTCTTCTTCATAGCCTGTGGAATTTGTCATTTTGCTACTGTTTTTTCATCTACCACCACCACCATGACACTTACCACACTCTCATTATGGCCACTTCATTCAACATGTCTTTCATGTTATATTTTGGTCACTTGCTTGTTAATCTTATTTTGTAATCTTAGAAATATATGGTGCATTTTAAAATAAAACCTGATTTGATTAAATGATTTCACCTAATCTATATAACAAAAGCTTAGCGTAGTGGAAATGTAGTAACTGCTTAGTAACCAATCTCCTGAAAACTAATGGATGAAATGAGTTAATTTATAGTTACTAAACAAACAAACAAACAAAAAAAATGAATATCCTTGAAAGGAAAGATGACTGCTAAGCCTTCATGATAGCAAATTTACTTTTAAGATTTTTTTTTATTACTGAACTTATGAGTCCAAAAACTTGATAGTAATGCAGAAAACAAAGAATCAAAAATTGTGATGTAGAAACATGAAAATGGGAGGAATCCTAATGAAATTTTGAAATAAATATTATTATTAAGAGACTCCTCTAGGGAGTCAGGGACTCGTCGAGGGAGGCCACACACACACCAGCTGTTGCTCTTGTTCCTGAATTCATTCACACTACTTGCACACACATCCTATGGCAATCCATTCCAGTCATGCACTGCTGAAAGAAAAATATAGATCTTGCCCCTTTCTTGATGAAATTCATTTCCAGCTTCCAAGGATTCCCTCTTGTCTTTTCCCCACCTTCCATAAAATTCCATCAGTTGAAAACCTGTATGAGGAGACCAGACCTGAGCACACTAGTCCAAGTGAGAGCTTATCAAGGCCTTGTAAAGAGGCAAAACGACATCCTTATCTTTACATGTCCAAGTTCGTTTCAGGATTACAATTATCCTATGAGTTGTATTTGCAGTCTTTGCTATATGACTCTTGAAATCTGATTTCCTATCTACTAAAACTCCAAGATCCCTAGCTTGATCAGTTTCTTTTAGCATAATCCCACCAGTATAATATGACAAGATAACTAATCTTACCAAAGTGCATGACTTTACGTTTACTGACCAAGCCCACAATTCCAGCCTATTCAAATCATTCTGCAAATACTGCATTCCTGATTGCCTTACCTGTCTGTGCATCATCAGCAAATTGCTGTATGTTGCCTGTCTGGTATACTGGGAATGCGAGTCTAACTGATTGGTAACATTATAGATTGTAAGCATCCCACCAGTATAATATGACAAGATAACTAATCTTACCAAAGTGCATGACTTTACGTTTACTGACATTGAACTGACGGTTATTTTTCCAAGCCCACAATTCCAGCCTATTCAAATCATTCTGCAAATACTGCATTCCTGATTATCCTACCTGTCTGTGCATCATCAGCAAATTGCTGTATGTTGCCTGTCTGGTATACTGGGAATGTGAGTCTAACTGATTGGTAACATTATAGATTGTGAGCAAGTCACTAAAACATGACCTTCATTGCAAAGTAGAGAAATGTCAACCCATTTCTGAATGCAAATCCTAACTGACTTTTCCAAAATCTTTACCACCACTTCAAAAATTGGTCGATAGTTGGATGCACAAGTCTGCTCCATCTTTGTGCAATGGGATTACCACACATCTACATCTTTTCCATTCCTGTGTAATCTTCCCCGTTCTAAGACTCCAATTGTATAGCTTAGTCAAAGGAATAGCAATTTCAGCTAAGACTGGCATAAGACTAAGTACTGAAACCTATAATATGCATGACATGCCAGCAGTATTAAAGACAGTGTGCTGCCTATTTTTGAGAAATTTATCTGATTGTGGGAAGAAACTAGTTCTAAAGTTTCCATGAATCTAAGATTATTGGAATTAAATGAAATTTTTATGGATTTTGAGAGTAAAGAGAAATCTTATTTACCATTAAAAGTACTCAATTTGCTACTCTTTCAAGTTTTGGGCAAGCATCATTCCTTTTAAGAATATACAGGTTTGTTTATTGATTGGTATTCTTTTTAGAATGAGCTAAATTTATAAATTAATATTTATTTGATCCATTTACCTGTTTGGTTACACTGGGCAGGCTGCTTCATTTTATATACATTTAGAGCTACACATGGAACTTAGTTTCAGAACTCTTAACTGCTGTTGCACTTAATTTTTCTATCTTTGTGATAAGCATAAATCATATGTCAGTCTGGTTGACCAAGTAGATAGAAACTTCCTTCATCCTTATAGGGGGCACTCGACTCCAATTCCACAGTTGTGGATATTCAGGAATGCTTTCAAGCAGTAATGTTTTTTCATTGTGAAACTATTACTTCCATCTTACTGGAGTCTTAAAGTGGCTTCAAAATGCCATGTTTTTGAACTCCAGAAACCCTGCACTGGAGGGTTTCTGGAGTTCCAGGAGTGGCATTGTTATAAATAACATGCATCTAGCATTTCTTTGTCTCTTTTGAGACATAAGGTATGTAGGTAGCATTCAAGCAATCTCTCAAATAATTTTTTTTTTATTTGCTGCATATTTATAAACTTATCACTTAGGACATTCTCTAGATAACTGACAGAAGTAACTAGATCTGTGATGAATATTTTTTCAAATATGAAAAAGAAAACCCTTAAAAGTAATAACATCAAAAAATTTACTGTAAAAACCTTTAGATCGATTTTTCAAGTTATTTAGGATGGTCCATGATGTTGGAATTAGAATACATTGTTTTCTTTGTTGTAAATCAAATTATAAAACGCTTCCTTACTTGGCTGAAAAAGAAAAATTACCAGTATTTAATATATGTGTGTTATGATCCATACACACATATTAAACACATGTTAAGTCACCAGGAGTCATTTCCGACTCCTGGCGACTTCATGAACATACTCTCCATTCCGATCTGTCCCTGACCATGTCTTTCAGAACCTCCAAGCACACTCCAGTTGCTTCTTTAATCCCATCCAGCCATCTAATTCTTGGTCTTCCTCTTCTCCTGCTTCCTTCAACTTTAGCAAGCATCATTATCTTCTCCAGACTGTCATTTGCTCGCGTAATATGTCCGAAGTATGACAATTTTTGCTTGATGATCATTGCTTTAAGGAAGCAATCTGGCTTTATTCTGTCTATCACTGATTTATTGGTTTGCTTTGCAGTCCATGGTATTCTTAGTAAGCTTCTCCAAACCCATAATTTAAATGCATCTATCTTCCTTCTTTCACTTTTCTCAGGGTCCAACTTTCACATCCATACAGCACCACAGGGAATACCATTGCTTTCACGATTCTGATTTTTGTTATGAGGCTAATATCTTTATCTTTAAAGATCTTGGTTAAATTTGTCATTGCTTTTTTTCCAAGTAATAATCTTCTTCTAACTTCTTCGGTACAATAACCATCTTTATCATTTTGAGATCCTAGGAACACAAAATTGTTAACTGCTTCCATTTTCTCCCCATCTACTTCAAAATCATTAAGTTCACATGTTGCCATAACTTTTGTCTTTTTGAGGTTAATTTTAATACCATGTTTAGCACTTTCTTCTTTAACTTTCATAATAAGTTCCTTCAAATCTTCGTTGTATTATGCTAGCAAGGTGGTATCATCTGCATACCTCAAATTATTAATATTTTTTCCACCAATTTTAATTCCAACTGAAGACTCCTCCAACCCTGTCATTCTTAAAATGTATTCGCTGTACAAGTTAAACAGGTATGGAGATAAAATACATCCTTGTCGCACCCCTTTATCTATTGTGAAATACTCAGTTTCTCCAAGATCTGTTCGGACATTAGCTTCTTGCTCATAATAAAGATTCCTCGGAAGGATAATGAAATGCTCTGGGACTCCCATTGTTCTTAACAGATTCCACAGTTTCACATGATCTACATAGTCAAAAGCCTTGCTATAGTCAAGGAAACAAAGGTAGCCACTCTTGTGATATTCCTGTGCTCTTTCTATTATTCATCTCACATTGGCAATTTGATCTCTTGTTCCTCTGCCTTTTCAAAATCCTGCCTGTTCATCTGGCATTTCTCTCTTCATGAATGGTTCCAGTCTTTTCTGAATGATCTTAAGTAAGACTTTACTTGCATGAGAAATCACTGCTATAGTTCTGTTATTTTTGCACTCTCTTGCATTGCCTTTCTTCAATAAAGGTATATAAATTGATTTTTTCCATTCTCTAGGCCATGTAGTTATGATCCAAATTTGCTGACATAGCTGTTAAAATTTTAACTGCCTCTTCTCCCATGGCTTTCAGCAGCTCAATGGGTATTCCATCTCCTCCTGGTGCTTTCTTACTGGATATCTGTTGCAGTGCCCACCTCACTTCACTCTCCACTGGTACTGATTCTTGTGTATAATTCTGCTCTTCAAATTTCTCAGTAATTTTGGAGTCCTTTCTGTAAAGGTCTTCTGTATACTCTTTCCATCTTTCTTTGATGTCTGCAGCTTCTGTAAGATATCCTTTGTGTTTATTTTTCAATATTGTCAGCTTGGCACTAAACTTTTCTGTTAGTTCTCTGATCTTTTTGAAAAGATCTCGTTTTTCCTTTCTTGTTTTGGTCTTTTATTTGTTGGCATTCCTGGTTAAAGTATTTTTCCTTGTCTCTTCTGGCTTGTCGTTGAAACTCTGCATTCAAATGCCATACTTCCTTAAACTTATATATTATGTTTAATATATACAGTGGACTAAAGTTAACATCTGATTACGAGATGCCTGCAGTTTATAGTTGCTACAAAATTTAAATAGCAGTTATATTGTCAGTTCATGTGCTGTTATCACTATATTGTTAATAAAGCACATGATCTTTGTGTGTTGAGCAGTTTCTTTATATTATCAAAAATAAATTATTAACCATGGAGAAAGATAAAATTGGGTAATTCATATTTCTAATTTGAAACAAGGCAATTAGAAAATGAAAGTGTGGCTAGTAGTAGTAATTTGAAGGAAAATATACTTCCAAAATCTGTTGCCATTGCTGTTGAGATTTTGTATATAGTAAATGTAACATACTGAAATACAGGGTGTTCGGGATAAATTTGACAGTTTCGTAAGGAAAAAGAAAATCTTCTTTGTATCTATTAAATTTAATGAATTGACAAAAAAACATTACAGGCAGAGTTAATTACAATACTATCAACAAGATTTACTCAAAATAACCACCATTAGCATCGATCACAGCTTCAATTCTGCTTCGGAACCTCGAACAAGCTGATGCTACAGTCTCCCTGGGAAGGGCCGCAAAAACTGTTTTAATTTTATTCATTAACTGGGCTTTTGTATTACTGGAAGTGCGATTGGTGTCTTTTTCAACTGCGCCCCATACAAAATAATCCATGGGGTTAAGGTCTGGGGAGTTTGGAGGCCAAACATTTGGACTGGTGAAGTCGTAGAAATTTTCAGACAACCATTTTTGACTTTTCCCAGAGGTGTGGCAAGGGGCCGAATCCTGCTGCCATACATACGGCCTACCATTGGCTACCCTTGTTATCCAGGGCTTGACTACAGTTAGCAACTCCACGAACAAAGCCCGAATTCCAATGCCAGGGTTCTTCAACACCTGTTCCTGCAGATTTGCGAGGAATTCTGCTGTACGAACGCAATCAGATCGTCTGCTAGGGATCTTTCTTCTTGCTACATCCTCGTAGTCACCATTGCAAGTCTCTAGTTCATGCCTGATTGTTTTTACTGTATTCAGGAAGCATTGGGCAGCAGTCGTAATATCCTTATTTTGATGGCGGGCACGAATCATCATGATACAAGTTATTCTCTTCCATGATTCAGGTGGGTTCCAGCTATCCATCCTTTCTGACATCTTGTATATGAATGAAGAAGGGTCCAAACATTTAAATGAAGAGAAGTGTGTGTTAATACATGTAACTTACGGAAAAATATAATTAATTATAAATATGTCAAATTTATCCCGAACACCCTGTAGGTGGTACATGATGTATCCAACTAACTTTGAAACTGGCTACCTCCTGGATGCAAAACATATGTAAATATTTCATATATTTATTTTTCTCAACTAAATTCCATCAAAAGTTGATTTAAACAGAATATTATTGCCCTCCATGTGATGGTATGAGCCCTTTTTGTCCTTATCTTTTTCTGTGTTTTTCTTCCCATATTCTTCATTCTTTACTTCGAAGTCTTCTTTCCTATCTTATTTTCCAGACATCACCATGATCCAGTGCCACGCTGCCTTGTTTGCTTTGTGGTGTGATTTGTGGACATCCAAAAAGGGGAATCCTGGTGTCCTCTTACTACTTTGGTAAGAGGGGAAGTCCTGAATGCCCAAGATTGAATCATTCAGCTGGCTGGCTTGCCTGCAAGGTCAACAGTGTTGCAGTAAGTCTTCTTCCCATGGTCCAAGGCTTGTTTTGATGCCAGTATGTTGTCCAGGGCAGCCCTGGTGTTCCATTTAAGTGTAGTTGTTACTTGTTGGAGAGTGTGTGTGATCACTTGGAAAAGTGTCATCATTCTTCATTTCAGAAGAGTTTGGAAAGGTTGGCAGGATCTCCAAAATCAGGAAAAAAAACTGTTCAGGAGTTATTCTTATTGTAACAGCAACACAACTTGTAAAACTACTTCAAGAATATATATTACTGGGGGGGGGGGTTACCAATAACATTTATGTCCCTCACAAAACAACTTTTCTAGAGGCATAATATCAGAAAGGGATCCCTCCCTCATTGTTTCTGACGGATCTGCTATCAAATGAGACATAATGCTCTGTGGGATAGTCTTTGAACTAATATCAGTGGAAGAGTTGAGTTTATGCTCAACAACAAAAATCCCTCCTTCTTGAGTATAGGAGGCAACACCTTCTTCCATATGCCCACCCAAATATTCACTGCCATTGACTTAATTATCCACTCATCCTTTCTCCTGCTGTTTAAGTTGTAAACTTGATGGCAGCTTATTTTGGAGTGATCAGTTTTGGAACTGATTTTTTTTTTGCATGGTCAGTCGTGTACTTCATTGGCTGACTGGCTTATCATCTTTTCTCCAGCAGAATTCATTCTGCAATAGTCAGCTCCTCTCCTATCAGTGATGCAGTGAATCACATAATAATAATGTATTACACAAGCTGCCACAACTGCAATTTGTGGCTGGAATGCTGATTGCATAGCAGCCCAGGAGGCACGGAAGAAAGCTTGTATCTTTTGTAGATACAACAACAGACCTCATTACTTTCAGATGTGGCTGAGCTGTCAGATAAACAAAGGAATCCTGTATTGAATACACATCTACTGTGTAACAGGAACAGCCAGCAGCAAAGAAGTCTGGGATAAAATCTGAAAAAATGAAAGGCAGGTACAATACCCACCCAATCTTTGAAAATAATGAATGCCATTGCCATCACTCTTAGGGAAATTTTTGTTAAAACATCGACAGTACCTTCTTATCCAAGTTCTTTGCCTAAAAATGTAAAGCAGAAAAATAACATTCTACTCACTTTGAGTGGTACAAAAGAATGCAACAGACATGTTGTGAAACATGGAATGCACTTTGCTTAGATGCTGCTGAACTGCTGTTGGACCAGATAACATCCATTATGAGATGATAAAAACTCCTGTCACCATCTTCCAGGGATGAGCTACTGTATTATCTGTTCAACAGAATCTTCAGTGAAAACTTTTTTCTGGATACCTGGCAAATGGTGATTATTTTTGCCTTTCTTAAGCTGGGAAGGATTTAAAGTCTTCAATAAATTATTGGATAGCTGCTTATTGTGAGATTCTGGAAAGAATGATTAACTTCATTCTTTATAGTTTGTGGAGAGAAGTTTTTTTTTTTTTTTTCTCCCCTTTCCAGGAACACAATCTAGCTACCACAAACATTACTCAACAACTGATCATCTGGTCTGATTGAAAGAGTCCATTCAAGATGCCTTTCTAAAATGTAAGCTCTTAATATCAGTTTTCTTTGATGTGGAAAAAGCATATTTGAAAGACCTACAAAACTTTAGCCTCTAGGTTTACAAATAAATGGCATGAATATCAACCACATTAAATATACAGATGATATTATTATTCTTGCAAAATCTAAAGAACAATTGGTGAAAAAATAAAAAAAAATGTAAATGAGGAGTGCAAAACTTTTGGAATGAAAATCAATCTAAGCAAAACTAAAACAATGAAAATAAAAAGAGTTGAGGAAAATTTTTTAGTAAACTTAAGTAATCACATAGTTGAACAAGTAAAGCAATTTTTACATATCTTGGCTGTCTCATTACATACAACCTGATAACACAAACAGTAAAATACATACACAAAGGATGTTCTAATATGAATAAATTAAACAAAATATGAAAAATTAACAGCATTTCAAAAAAGCCTCAAACTAAAACTATGAAACCATTATATTATACCTTTTAGCAGAGTATAGAGCTGAGACAGGGAGATTCAATCAGAAAGAAATAAAAAATCAGAGCATTCTAAATGAAATGCTTAAGAAAAATAAGACTCACTGGTTAAAACACAAAACAAATGAACAAGTCCAACATGAATTAAATTATAGAGAAGATATATAGCTATAATTCTTATACAGCAATTAAGATGGTTTGGACACCTCTAGAGAATGTCCTTTCAAAGATTACCAAATATAGTCTTGAATGGAAATTGGAGGAAGGCAAGCAAGAGGTAGACCAAAAAGAACTAGGCTAAAGTCTTTGAAGAAAAGGTCACAATTATTGAGCTTCAGAGAAATGGCCAGAAATAGAGCCAGATGGCAAAGATTTGTACGTACGGACTTGACTGTCGTCTGATGGATTTGAAAGATCTTCCAAATGGGAATCACTCTCTCACAACTATACTCGAGGAGGGAGTCCCACAAGATTGTTGAGTGTCATACTTTTTTGCAGTTAAGGTTAATTCTAACTGAATTACTTCTTCCAACTGACAGCTAGAAAGACAGCTGCAGCAAGCCATTGAACCCTCTTTCAAAATGGGCATGGGCACTTGCAAATCTGAATAAGTTCAGATTTTTTAAGCAAAGGCATTTTATGTGCATTTTGCTGCAGATGTGGTCTTCATCTCAACCCAGAACTCATACTAATCCTAGTTACATCAGAGATCAAGTTCTTCTATTCATATTTAACTGACTGTTTCCTTCTTCACATATATGCTAGTTGCAAGATCATCTTGCAACTGTTTTCCATGTCTTTTAGTGCTGACTGGTGTACTGTGCACCGATTAGTACCTTGTCACTTTGATGTCAATAGCTGTTTATTATATGCTGGTCTAACAGCAAAATAAAATTGCTGTTAGACCAACCCACAGTGGGAGAATCTGTATAACACCAATCAGACATCCCTTTGGTTTTCTACTAACTGCTCCTTTGAAGTGCATAGAATGGAATACTCTGATTATGTGCCTCTCTGTCTGTACAGATGGTTCAAAATGAGAGGCAGTGGTGGGATCTTCCCAGATAGCATAATATCTACTCAGATCCTGCTAGGGTCTGATAGCATAATATTCTACTCAGATCCTTTAAGGCAAACAGCTCACTTCTGAGCTGTTTGCCTTAAACTACACAAAATTGCACACTAACAAAGGTTCATTATACATACTTCACAGTGATTTCATATAGACAATAAGTCTGTAGCTGCAGAAACATCCAGAGCTCTTTTTCATTGAACATGTTCACTCTCTTATGAAGCTGTAATTGGATATATACTTCTGTTAGATCTCAAGCCATGATAGGATAAAGGGAAATAAGGTTGCAGGTATTACAGCTTGTTTATCAAGCTTTCACCATCTGTCTGTCCCGTGCACTGTGATTACAGGCAGATGGTGAATTTTATCCCATTGGAATAGACCATCAAACTTGAAATTGAAGTCTAGTCTACACAGGGACTAGAAATTGTTCTTGCTTGGCTCTGCATAGGTTAATCATCTTACACACTTCTTATCGAGATGTGATGACATTCCAATGTGTAAGTTTTGTGGAACTGGATTAACCATCCATTCACATTTTAATCGACTATCCTCATTTGATCTGTGAGTGCAGTATTTTTTTTTTTTTAGTTACATTTGCAATCTGAGCCCTATATACTCTGTCATATTTTATCAGATTCTTAAAGTGCTATTTAAATTTTTACAGAATGTTAATATTTATCACCTTATATAGACTATGTATGTATTGTATATATTAGTTTCATTCATTGAATTCAGATCATGTATATGTAAGCTTCTAGCACTGTTATCCTGGTTTTTTATATATATACATATCTCTTCATGAATTATGAATTTCTTTACTCTTATTTTTATATACAGTACTAATTTTTTTACCTGTTTATGTATTTCTCACTTTGTGTATTACTGTGACTTGTATTAGTGCAGTATGACCTTAGCTGTTCTTACACTATTAAAACCAAACAACATCATTATATAGTCTGATTTTAGTATGTTTTTCTACTAGGGATGACTTAAATATATTATGCCATTTATTTCAACAAAATTTGATATTTTAATGTATTTTTCATCTTCATATATATCCTAAGTATCTGAAAGTATTTACTTGTTTTAATATTTTATTATCTATCACTATTTTACTACTTAGGTTTCTCTTTTGAAAGCTATTTTTGTTTTTACTTCAGATATTCTTATATTGAACTGTTCTGAGATTTCATTTAATGATTTTACTGATCTTTGTACATCTTGCATAGAGCTAATACAATTTTGTTATCTACAAATAATAGTATCTTTGTGAGTTCATTTGTGGACCAAATTGATTATGCCATTTCCAGGTTGATATATTAAAAATAGAGCTGATAGTTCATTCCTTCTGTAGTCCTTAATGTCTTTCCATTCTGATATATATTGTAATTTGAATTTGAACTGTTTGGATATATTTAAATCTGCTTATCTTTTAAACAGTGTCTGTTGATTTTATCAAAGGGATTTTCATAATCAATATAAAGGTCATGTTTTCATTTTAAAATCCCTTCACTAATAATTGAAACTTGTTTTTCAGTTATTAATTTTAAAGTAAAAATTAAGTATTCAAGATTATTCCGGCCTGGTTGGCTGAGTGGTTAGCGTATCTGCTCTCCAGCCAACAGGTTGTGGGTTCAAATCCCACTGTGGGCGTGGATGTTTGTGAAAATACTAGTGGTGGTGGTGGTGAGTGATAGATGGCATTGGTGTTGTTGTGGTGGAGACAGTTGTAGAGTAGGTGCCCTCCCTCGATGAGTCTTTGGACTCCCTGGAGGTGTTACCTAATACTATTAATAATAATAATTCTTTTTTTGAATCCATTTTCTTCTTCTAGTAGTTTGTTCTCAAACTACTCTCCAGCCAACAGGTTGTGGGTTCGAATCCCACTGTGGGCGTGGATGTTTGTGAAAATACTAGTGGTGGTGGTGAGTGATAGATGGCATTGGTGTTGTTGTGGTGGAGACAGAGTTGTAGAGTAGGTGCCCTCCCTCGATGAGTCTTTGGACTCCCTGGAGGTGTCACCTAATACTATTAATAATAATAATTCTTTTTTGAATCCATTTTCTTCTTCTAGTAGTTTGAGAACAAACTACTAGAAGAAGAAAATTTTAAACTATTAGAAGAGAATTAAGATTTTTTTTTTTTTTTTTTAACCTGGATTTTTGTACGGTTCCATATCTTCTGGTTTCTTTCTCTCTCTGTTCTGACGTAATATTTTCTGTTAGGTCACTGTTTATTTTTTTAACATTTTACTTCTTGCCTATCAGTCTATAGATTCTGAAAATACATTACCCATTTTTTATAGTGTTGCTCTTATATTTACTTTTCTTTTTATTTCTTTTATTCATGTATTTTATTTCGTTAGTTTTTGGTTGTGGCTTTGATATATAGTTTTTTAGTTCTGTTAAAAAAATTGTTCTATAATTCTGTCTTTTTCTTTTTGAAATAGCAATATTCCTTTTATACTCTGGTTTTGCTTTTGTCTTTGAATTTAGCAATTTTAGTGACTTCCTTTTCTTTTTTTATTTTCTATTTCTCTGTTCTAGTTAGTCTTGTGTTTTCTATTCTTTATTCCTAAGCTTTGTTGCTGCTTTTGTAAGCAATTGTTTCAGATTTTTTTTTCATTTCTCCCTGTGGTTTGTCTTTAAATCAGTTCATTTTTGATAATGCTGCATAATATGAGAATCTTGTTCATGAAGAAATGTTGTAACATTGTTGATAGGTATTTTCTGCTTTATTTCTTTCTTTTAACCCCCTTAATTTAAATGGGATTTTTGCATTGTTATATAATCATAAAATTGATTTAAAACCTTAGTTTTGAAGTTTTATATTCCAGACTTTCCCATTAAACAAAATGGGAAAGTCTGGAATATAAATAAATAAAAAATTAAAATAATTGGTATGCCAATGATATAATCTTGCAAGCAGAAAATTATTTACGGATTACTAAATACATTCAGTAATGCAGCAGAAAAGGAAAATGATAACAGGAAAAATCTAAAACCATGATTGTTAGAGAACCTATAAAGTGCAATTAGCAATCAGTGGAAAAATAATACTAAAAGTTAGTGCTGTCAGATAAAATATTTAGGAATAAAAACTAAATGATTACAGTGTCACACAAAAAGAAGTACTACAAACTGTAAAAGCTAATAGAATATCTGGATGTGTGAACAGCCTCATCTGGAAGAATAGGAACATAAGTAACAAAATATATGAATCTACAAAAGTGTTGTCAACTAGTACAGTCAGTCCACAAATTACAACAACCATCCCAACAAGTTCACTGGATACTTCACTCCTGTAACCTGTGGTCTAGTGTGTTATTGCTGCCTACAAGGCATGTTATGCCTTTTACTGCTACTGAGGA
Source organism: Typopeltis vanoorti (assembly GCF_054136105.1). Lineage (NCBI taxonomy): Eukaryota > Metazoa > Arthropoda > Arachnida > Uropygi > Thelyphonidae > Typopeltis > Typopeltis vanoorti. The sequence goes on from NC_143562.1 coordinate 32,831,714, forward strand.
TGAGAAAACCGTCAGATTTTTGAAAGAAATATAACATCTTGCATTATAAAAAGAATGTAGATGCAGCATGGAGTGATGTGACAGCAGAATGGTGTTTGCAAGAATCTGTTGAAAATATGTTTATACATATATTCACAAGATTCAACAAAGCATTAGAAAAGATATGAGGTAGTGCTGCTAGCTAAAGAGCTGGAATTGAAGGTTGACAACGAAGATGTAGAACAAGAGCTCCTCTCATCTGGGAGGAGCTCTTAGATTAAGGCTTTATAGAAGCACAAAGTTACAGAACAAGTAAATGATCCTTCAAACAATGTTTGTATTGAAAAAATTGGCTTAAACACTACCTCTGTTAATAAAGCAGTTCATTTGAGGAAATGGACCCTAATATGGACAGATTTAGCAAAGTATACAGAATGATGCAAACTGCTTGCTATAGAGAAATTTATGCAGAAAAGAAAAGCCAACTGGGTAGACTAAGTTGGATGTAATGTATAAATTTTTAAAAGCTTTAAAAATAATGTACAAATTTTTAAAAGCTACTGTTCCCTCCCCAAGATGAACCTAAACCTTCCGAATGTTAAGTGAACTATCCTCATAATGTATTTTTGCAATTACTGAATTTGGTGTATTTTGTTTCTGATGACCTGGCCTTCCCTGCTTCTTTTGATGAATCATCCAATTAATAAAGCAGCATATTTGAAGAATTACTCATGCTCTGTGTTTCCAGCTGATTATTTAACTGTAAACACACAGGAGCACCACTATGTACGCTTATTTATTGCAGTACAATACTGTATATAGTAATTTTTTGAATTGTACTGCAATAAATAAGCGTATACAATGGTGCTCCTGTGTGTTTACAGTTAAATAATCAGCTGGAATGACATGTTTATAGATGCAAATAAGTAAACAACTAGCACATATTTTATCATATATGCTAGTTGTTTACTTATTTTTATGATTCATAAAGTAATTTCGGACTTGTTCCCTTTTTGGCTTGTGATACCATCATCGGGATGAAACCCCATGGTTAGGTTGAGGACTGACATGTGCAGCAGAAACTACAAAAATTAGGCAAATGAATAGGAACTTGCAACTCAGAAAATTGTAAAATGCAGCCAATAAGTGATTGGATTCAAAAAGAATAGAAAAGTCATATAGAAAGACTATAACTGATGGGCAAAGAAAGTAAAGAATACTCAATTGTTCTCTATGTAATAAAATATTTTATTTGACTAAATTGCATGATATTGTTTGCTTGGGGGGGAAAAAATTCCCATTGTATTAGTAGGTTGCAAGTATTATATCATCAGTAAGAATAAAATAAGCTAAGTATATATATTTTGCTTGCTAAAATATTGATTTTAAGCAGAATTATGTCACGCAAGCTCTCGTGGCATAATTCTGCCATACAAAAGTTTGATTTTTTACTATACTAAATTTGCATTTTATATTTTTCAAAATGTTTATAGATGCAAAACCTTATTAACAAATTTATTTATTTTATTAGGACATTTGGAACTTATAATCAGTACTGGATGCAAGTGCAGAAGCATCATCAGGAATTCATTAGAATTCTTTAATTTGTTTTGTGTATGTAGACTGAAAGATATATTGAAATGGAAGCTGGTTGAAACAAGCAAGTCTACCACTTTGAATATTAGCGTGTTATGAACATGCCTGTGAAGCCGTTCAGAGACTGAAGCAATGAAGGATTGCGAGGGATCAGTTAGTGATCATGATGGTGAAGGTGGAAGCAAGAGGCATGCAGATGCCACTTTTACAAAGTGGCTTCTGGGGGCAATTAGTAAGGTCCGACAGCAAAAACAACGTCCTTCGTTGGAAAGGATATGTAATGTTGTTCGGCAGACACGCAAAGTTAGCAAGGAAGCTGTGGCTGAACAGCTGGAGCGTGCTGTGGCTGATGGTGCAGTGCTAAAAGTAAGTATCTTTTTGGATCGTGTTATTAGCTTATATTAACAGTTCAAACAACACTAATTCCTGTAAGTTATTTCACTATAAACTAGTAAGTGAGAGAAGTACTAATATATTACCATTAAATTTTCTTGAATATTTAGCTTGCCATTGATAATAAGCTATAGGGTCAAGTGCAATACATATGAATACAAATTAGAATAGTAATAAATTTTTTTTTCATGTCATGCATGCCAAAATAAACTTTTAGTATCATCAGAAAGTTTTTCTTAATGTTAAGAATGAGTTAAATTCATTTGAATTCATGTTTTCAAAATTGTGCTGAAGTTGTCTTCTGAAATATTTCATATTGAGGCTTGATGACAAGAATGAACATTAAAATTAATGGGAACAAGTGAGCATTAGTAAGTGCCTAGTTGAAAGAGTGAATAGTATATCCACTCTCTATCCTGTTGGTTGGAGAGTAGAAATGCATGGGTGTTTGTCTTTACGTGGAAAGATTTTTATTGCTTTGTGCGAGACCAATACCTTGTTTATTGGAGCTTAGTGTTTTGTCTCTAGAGTAAAGAAAGTGGATTATGTAATTTCTGCAATGAATGCAGAAACATTTGGAGAGTGGGTCAACCGATGTCAGAAAGAAAGAAGTGCAAGGAAACAAATGAATGCTTTTCTAAGAGAAGGCAAAATCAAGGTACTTATACAAGACTAACACCGTATGAGTCTTGTATGGTGATTCTGTCATAAGAGATATGATTGGCATTATACCTTTTTATATATACCAGTCCCTTTTGCCGAATTAATTATTCAATTTGTGCCACAGCTCCAGTATATACCTGAGTTTCTTCATTCACTGAAGGGTTAGCAGTGAGCTCAATGTTGCACACTAGGTTGATGCCAGTTTAGCAAAATGGGCATGCATAGTCAAATAATGTCTCCTGCATCTGTCACATGCATACCATGTGCATTCAGCAGTTATTCATTGCATTCTTTAGTTTGCAGAGCCAGTTACTTCTTTTTTACTCCATATTCAGACTTGGCTTTTCATACAACAATTGTAACTCTTCTGACCTACTCCTGTAAGGATTTTTATAACTGACATCATCCTTATGCACCTGGTATACCTTCCACATCTTTTTCTTATGAATCTTTTGTTTAATGTCATCACACATCCATTTCACTCATACACTATTTATTCCTTGAACTCTAGAGACATATTCTGATATTGTACCATTTAAACGTTTTAATGTTTCCCATGCACTGCCAATATCCTTCCCACTAGCAAACAATACCATGGGGTAGAACTTAGTGTACTGCTCAGTTGGTCATGATTTACTTCTTTGTGGTTCAGCATGTAACCTTTTCTGATTGCAATACCAATAAACCACTTTCCAAGTTAGTAGCATGATCACTGTTACCAACTGGAGGCAGAACAGTAATGTTTAAAACCCTCTCTAATGCTATAATTTGATCATACTCTTTGATCTAGAATTCCTTCTATCACATGCTGCTTGAAGAAGTTGTCTTGCAATAGTTCAATAAGTTTGATTCCATTTTTCTCATGAGATTTTGTCCCAGTCAGTGTTTGGAAAGTTGAAGTCACCCATAACTAGTTTTGCATCTATCATGTTTATTTGGTAATGCATTTCATCATCACTAGCAAACTATCCATTAGGTTTTTAACAACACCATGCTATGTATTTGATCTTCTTAGGCTCCACCTCACACCACACGTCTTCGAACTCAATGCCACATGGAAAATTGTTACAAGTATTGCAGTTCTAGTTTTCTACACTAACTAGACTCAAATCATCCAGTATCATTAACACTCCCTCCATCTCTCCTGTCCTTTTAAAAATATTATGCCCTTTACACTTGATACCAGTTATAGACAGGTATCAAATGTAAAGGGTATAATAATAGTTGTTGGAAAAACTTTCAACAATTTTAATATTTAATAATATAGTGTAATAATACACTATCTACCAATAATTGCCCAGACACTAGCAATTTACAGTTGATACCAGCAGTTGAACTCTAATATCAGGTATGTTCACCTTTTGGCTTTGATCACCTCTTGCACCCTTTGAGGGAGGCTTTCCACCAATATGCAACAGACATCAGGTGGAATTTGTCTCCATTCCTCCATCAAATCAGCATTGAATTCAGTGATAGATTGAGGACTTGCTGCTCTGGACCTCAATCACTGCTTCAATTTGTCCCACAGGTGTTCGATGGGGTTGAGGTCAGGATGCTGCACAGGCCAGTGCTTTTGTTTAGCTCTCTTCATACAATTCCATATCAGGTACAGCTTTGTGGCATGGGACATTGTTCTTATAGTAACACCAGTCTGTTCCATAAAAAATGCAGTGTAGGCATCTCTTGATTATCCAGAATATCAAGGTACTGAACTGCCTTCGTGGAACCACGGACAACTAGTAGTCCCACTCCACCAGCTTAACGCACCCCACACCATTACTCCTCCACCACCAAACTTTAGTGTGGGTACAACACACTGTGGTAACAAGCATTCACCATGAAACCGGTGAACCTTGATTCATCGCTCCAGAGTACTGTTCTCCACTGGTCAATTGTCCAGTTCACACGCTCTTTGCACCAGGCCATACAGAGTCTCCATATGATGTTCGGCTTGTGTGTCACTGCTCTTCCATGGAAATCTAGTACATGAAATTCTTTTCTTACAGTGTTGTGCCCACCATGGTGTTGCTGACGCTCTGGAACTCATCACAGATAGTCTTTGCTGGTTGTAGCCAGTTTTTGTGCCGTCTGTTTTAACACCATCCTGTCCCTGTCAGTCATTTTTCAGCAACCACCCTCTGCATTTTCCTGCACTAGTGATGCCAGAATATCTCTATTTGTTGATCATATTATCAACCCTTGATTTTGGATGCTCCAGTTGAGCAACAGTGACATGTATGGACATGCCACTGATATGACAACCCACAATGACTTCTTTCTCGAAGTCACTGAGTTCACGTCATGTTGCTATACCACCTGTATTCGACTGCTAAGGTGAAATACTGCTTCCTACTATCTCTACATCAGTTTCTGTGTTATTAACAAACCTGGAATGTTCCATAACTTCAAATAACAGGTATGTCCAGACAATTATTGGTAGATAGTGTATATGAGATATTATGACTATGACTTCTGTGTTATTTCAGCCTTGGCATCTCTTCTGGGTTTGGCTCCCTGATAGAACTAAAAAAAAAAAAACAAGTGGAAGTTGGAAGTTTTCCCACTTGGTTATATTATAAATTAAAGATACCAAGAAATTATATAATTGGTTTAATCCTTTATTCAAGTGTAAGCAAACAAAGTTTTTGCCTGAAGTATGAAAATATGACTTCTGCATTACTTCAACCTTAGTATCACCTCTGGGTCTGGCTCCCACTGATGAGACCTCAATAAAGGTCTAAACCGGTCTGGGTAGTGACCTTTCCCATAATGCATAGCATTATACATGTCAACAAGGATATGTGCTTTGCATTATGGGATACGAAGGCAAGTGATGTGAAGTCGTCTTTTTTTTTGAGTGATTCTTAGCTTATTTGAACTTGCATTTTACCAGAACTAGGTTTTCTAAGCATGGGCCAGTTCACAATGGTGGTGATGTCAAGCATAAGCCCATGTCCATTTGTATCATGCAGTGCATCTCATTTAATTACTTAATTCACATTTAATATTTAATTTTCTAGTCATCCACGGTGCTTTATAGACACGAGGGATATAATAAGTGGCCAAGAGGTGTACTGAAATTATTACGTGATCTCCATTGGTCTCGCAAAACGGCTAATCTGGCATGGCTCTGGAACCATGGGCGTCAGAAAATCAGTGGTGTACCTATAATAATAAAAGACCATATGCTACAGTTAAAATGGTACACTATGAATGCAAATTAAAGGAAGTGCAAATAAAGTCATCTCCACTTCAGTATTAAAAATCAGAAATAGATTCTCTCATATTCCAAATAAATTAGCACTTCAGAATTAAAGATGGACAAAGCTACCATGGGTATTATGCATCATTCACATCAACTATCCAGAACATTATTTTCATCTGCTGGTAAGCAATCAACAGTAAGACTTCTTCTGCAGCTTCTCCCACTTAAGTGGGATCACTGTTGATGATGAGTCTCCTCCACATCCTCCTGTCTTGGGCTGTCACCACATCCAAGTTCTTCATCCTCAAGTCCTCTTCTGCAGCTCCCTCCATCTCTTCTTTGGCCACCCATGCTTCTGCCTTCCTTGCACATCCATCTGCATGATCCTTCTTCCCACATATTCGTCCTCCCTCCTCATCACATGACCAAACCATCTCAACCTTGCCTCCTGTATCTTCGCTCCTAAATTCGTAACTTTCACTGTTCTCCTCACATAGTCATTTCTCAGACGATCCTTTCTGGTCACACCGCACATCCACCTAAGCATTCTCATCTCTGCTACTTCCATCCTGCTGATGTTATTTTTCCTCAGGGCCACAGTTTCTATAGCATACGTCATTGCTGGCCTCACTACTGTCCTATAGATTTTGCTTTTCAGATTGATCGGCACCCTCTTATCATATAACACTCCAGACATCTCCCTCCAGTTCCTCCAACCCGCTTGTATCCTGCATCCCACTTCCTTCTCAGCTCCTCCATCTTCTTCCACTGTTGAACCTAAGTATCTAAAGTCCCTCACCTTCCTGATGACATTTCTTTCCAGGTCTGTCTCTTGGCCGCTGCCCACTATGCAACACATATACTCTGTCTTACTTCTGCTCAGTCTCATACCTCTCTCTTCCAGTACTTTTCTCCATCTTTCCAGTTTAGTTCCCGCTTCTTCTCTTGAATCTGCACACAGCAAGATGTCATCTGCATGCAACATTGTCCAAGGCGCATCTTCTCTCACCACCTCCATCACAATATTAAACAGAAATGGACTTAATGCTGACCCTTGATGCAAGCCAAATGTTACTTGAAAACTTTCTGTCTGTCCCAGACAGGTTCGAACACTTGTCTTCACATTTTTGTACATCTCCCGCACCAACCTGACATATTTCTCTGGAACCTTCTTCTCCCTCAGACACCTTCAGACTTCTTGCCTTGGCACTCTATCGTATGCTTATTTAAAATTAAAAAATAAATAAATGCCTTAACAGCCATTTCACAAAATATTTACTATTAAAACTTAACATTGCAAAATGATTTATAAAAATTATTACTACTTAAGAGCTGTTGTCAAAAATTTCAGAATATATTTGTAAAAAACATTAAACTCTCAACATTAAAAAAAAATTCCTTTGCTACTTTAAAATCTTTAGGAACTAGACAAATTAATACATAAAGCAACTTTATCAATATATACATCATAGCATAATACTATTAGCAAAAAAAAAGCAAAATATCACATAGTATTAGACCCTGTTAGACTAGTTTCATGTTAAAACAACTATACGTATCATCTTTACCTCAGAAGGCAAATGCTTTGGGGTTTGGTTTCTCCCCCGAAGCATTTGTCCGCCCACTTCTATAGTGTCCGCGCGGTTAGCCTAGTGGCTGTGTGCTTCGCAACCATACGACTGGGGAAGGAGTGTCCAGGTTCGATTCCTGTCGAAGACATGAGGAATTTGAGGATCTTCCTCAGCCATAGCCAAGTTAGCGGATCTTGGGCGCGGGCAGTAGGGTTTTTTCCGCCTGCAAGCAGGCAAACCGGCCCCGTGAACACACACGGATCTACAGCCATAAATACTTAACTTCCCCCCATGAGGGGGCTCTACTCGTCCCAATAGAGATGGGGGAGAAAAAGGGAGGAAACTCCATACGAATAAAATAAATTATCTTCTATATACGGGCCCCCAGTCCTGAAATACTTCAGGTGTAAACTTTGTTTGCTTACACTTGGATCAAGGATTAAACCAAGTATATAATTTCTTGGTATCTTTAATTTATAATATAATCAAGTGGGAAAACAACAATCAACTATTTTATTTCTAATTCAGCTGTTGGATCCTAAGTTAAAATTTGGTTGGAATATTGTCTTGTGTATAACTAGTTTAGTATTCTGACCAATTTCTTATTTTATATAAATTTATTCAATTAATTCCCTACCATTCCAGCTTCATCAAAACCATAAGCAATTTCCAAGTTTAATTTGCCATCTTCACTAAAATATTGTGCTAAATAGCTGAAATGTTTTACTTGTTCTACACAGTTCCCATAAGGTTCAGCTGATGTTCTCTCTATGTTCTTACTATTTTCAGTCTTTTGTAAGATTTCATATGAAATTTGTTACAGTAGTCAATTAAAGGAATACTATAGACTTGCACAGGATTCACTTAGAAGTATATCTGTATTAAGCAAAAGAACTGAGATTAATATTTCAATTTTGATATAGTTTGATGCCACTTTCTTTTCATAATTTGATCCATATAGTTGAATGAGAGTTGAGATAATCTTCATCCTTGTCTTGCAACTGATTTGACATGAATATGGTCTGACACCTAAGCTTACCTTAAGTTATTTTAATGTTATTACAACACCTAACGAACTTCTTCTTCTGCAGCTTTTCCCACTTAAGTAGGGTCGCTGTTTGTGGTGAGCTCTTCCACAACCTCCTGTCTTTGGCTGTAGCCACATCCAAGTTCGGCATCCTCCACCATCTCCCTCCATCTCTTCTTTGGCTGTCCGTGCTTCCTCTTCCCCTGCACATCCATCTGCATGACCTTTCTTCCCACATACTCTTCCTCCCTCCTCATCATATGACCAAACCATCTCAACCTTGCCTCCTGTATCTTTGCTCCTAAGTTCGTAACTTTCACCGTTCCTCTTACATAATAATTTCTCAGACAATCCTTTCTGGTCACACCGCATCAATGTTCTTACAACAATAATGTTGTAAGATTTATCTCCATCCTGATGATGTTATTTTTCCTCAGGTTCACAGTTTCCATAGCATACGTCATAGCTGGTCTCGCTACTGTCCTATAGATTTTGCCTTTAAGATTGATCGCTACCCTCTTTCGCATAGCACTCCAGCCATCTCTCTCCAGTTCTCTATCCTGCATCCCACTTTCTTCTCAGCCTCACCATCCTCTTTCATTGTGAACCTAAGTATCTAAAGTCACTGACCTTCTTGATGATATTTCCTTCCAGCTCTAGATCTGTCTCCTGGCTGCCATCCACTTTGCAACACATAGACTCTGTCTTACCTCTGCTTAGTCTCACACTTCTCTCTTCCAGTACTTTCCTCCAACTTTCCAGTTTAGCTGCTGCTACTTCTTGAGTCTGCACACAGCACAATGTCATCTGCATACAACATAGTCCAAGGAGCATCTTCTCTCACCTCCTCCTCCATCACAATATTAAACAGGAACAGACTTAATGCTGACCCTTGATGCAAGCCAACTGTCACTGGAAAACTTTGTCTCTCCCAGGCAGGTTCGAACTCTTATCTTCACATTTCTGTACATCTCCTGCACCAACCTGACATATTTCTCTGTTACCTTCTTCTCCCTCAAACACCCTCAGACTTCTTGCCTTGGCACTCTATCATAATCTTTCTCCAGATCAATAAAAACCAGATGTAGCTCCAGTTGCTTCTCTCGAAACTTTTCGATCTGGATTTCAAACCAGCATCTTCAGAGCATAAAACATGTTAGTTTACATGTAACAAGTAAGTGAAACAGTTCAAATTGTATCAAAGGATCTAAAGTGCTAATTTGGCACTCCTCTAATGTTTTTTTTTTTAAAAAAAAAAGTAGTATTATCATTGTGTAGGAGTGGATTTTAAGATAGGTGTCAAATTTTTGAAAAATTAATGCAACCATACTTAAGGTTATGAGAATGCTTCATAACCATTATTGACTAAAAATAATCTTTCTGACTTCTATATAGCACATTGGGTTTTCTTCCATCTAATCCTATGGGAAAGGTTGTCCAAAGCATGGTCTACCAGTCTAGACTTGCCTTAAATAACAGTAGCAAATGAATTTATGTTCTCCAAGGTGGATGTTAACCAATTTTCCTGTCTGTCTATAGTAGGCTAACTTAGCTATAGGGAACTTCATACACTCCAGGATATACTAGGGGATTAAGTTTATCCTTAGGATAGTGGATCTGATTTGTTAATTTAACACGTGGTTTGAATATGGTGTGAAGGTCATATTTATTAGTATTTTGGCTATCTTTTCAGATGTACCTCGGATAGGGAATTGATGGTGTTTTGTTGTGTATGAGGAAGAGGGAAGTAGGAGGGCTGTGTGATATTTTATCTATTTTGCAGGAGCTGTAGTCATTGGCTAGGATATTATGGAAAAAAAAAACAGTGTGCTGTAGAAGTTTCAGGTCAGAAATACAGTCTTATTTTAGTCAGCAATGGCTATAAAGCAGTCTTCTAACCTGAACAAGTATGGTTGCATTAATTTGCCAGAAATTTGGGAGATTTCTATTAAGATCCACCCTACACAATTATGCTTCCTTTTTTTTACAAAGAGCACCAAATTAGGACTTTAGATCCTTTATTCAATACTATTTGAATTGTTTCCCTTACTCATTGTTGCATGTAAACTGTGACATGTTTTATGCTCTGAAGATGCTGGTTTGAAACCCAATAAAAAAGCCAGTTAATAAACATCTTGTTATAATTTAGTTAGTTTAATGTAATACTATTAAAATAAGTTATGTACCTCCTTCAGTTCTGTTCACTTGCATCTCAAATACAGGCTGTGTTGATCAGCATAGTATCTCATTTACACCATATAATTTAGTGTTTTGAACAGCTTTTCTCTGAGTACTTAGTTGAAATCATGGGAGCATAATGAGGATTTGCATTTAAATTTTGTAATGAGGGAAAAGGTATATGAATGTTTTGTCTTTAAGAACAAAGACAGTAACAATAATGGTAAGCGCCTGTTGGATTTCTGCTCAGGACCAGTTTGGCTTACTTTGGACAGACTGGTAGATTTAACATCTACCTTGAAGAACACAAAAATTACATCTGCGATCATCTTTTTGGCAAGCTGGAATTACCAGACTATGCTCTGGATACACCTTCATATAAGATTGAATGGACGACATCTGTGTAAAAACGAAGTTGCTGTAGGTCCAAAAGATTGTTTTTAGAATCAGGATCTAACATGAAGTACTCCTCAACCTTAAAGAGTGTGGTTGCATTAATTTGCCAAAAATCTGGGAGATGGCCATTATGAGACTGCATAGCCTGACTTCTCTAAATTAACTGTATTTAGTTAATTTCGAAAAGTCAGGCTATGCAGTCTCATATTTAGAGAAGTTAGCATCTAAATTAACACTTTACAGTTAATTTAGATGCTGTCCTAACAAGGCACCCTCTATTGGCACCTTGTTAAGACATTAGTTCTGTGTCAGTTACAAATCGATTAGTTTCTAATGTTTTAGCGTAGTTCTTATAATTTGTGCCCTGATGCTGGGTAGAAAACCAGTGAAGTATCTTCATGACTAGGCTACTTTTATATAGAGGCTAATCCTTTCATGTGTGTTTATAATGTGCAAAGCACACATACTTTTAGATGTATAATGCTATACATTATGGGAAAGGCTACTATCCAGACTGGTTTAGACTTTTATTGAGGTCTTATTCTGCATGAAATATATAATAGGATATGATTATTTGACTTATAAACAAGTGAAAAAAAACTTTCTACAATTATCTGTAATCCAGAGTATTTTAATAATATGGAGTTATATTGTTTCACTACTTATATATGAGAAATATGACTTCTGCATTACTTCAACCTTGGTATCTCTTCTGAATCTGGCTCTAACTGATGAGACCTTAAATGTCAAAGTCTGAGTAGCATCCCATCCCATAATGCATAGCATTATATACTTCCGAAAGGATGTGTGCTTTGCATTATGGGATATGAAGGCAATCAATGTGACGTCATTAGCCTCTTTATACAAGTAGCTTAGTTATGATACTTCATGTGCAAACTGTCTTTGCTTACATTTAAATAAAGAATTAAACAAGGGTATAATTTCTTGGCAAGTTTAATAAATTAAACATTCTGTATTGAAAAACAACTGTTTTTATTTTAAAAGGATGAATAAGAAATCCTAATTAAAGCTGGTTAAAATGTTTTTAAGTTTATTTGTTAAGACTTTTATGCATGACTGCACTACTGTAATGTAATGAAAACTGTACATCATCATCAGTGTCCTGATATTTACCTTCAATGGGGTGTTCAGGCTGCTATGACAACACTCTCCTATTCACAATATTCTCCAAATTAGTCTGTTGCTTCAATCCACTCCAATATTGTACTTCTAATGCACTTCTGACTGAAACGATCCACCTAGATCTTTGTCTTCCTCTAAGTCCCCTTCCTGTCATCTTGGCATCAAACACCTGCTTTACTAACCTATCCTCACCCATTTTTTATTTAATTGGCAACGCCACCTTAGATTAGCTCTGCTTACTTTCTTGAATGCTAACAGCATCAAATTCCTTTCTAATATCTTCATTCTTAATATGATTCTGCCACTGATGCCACCTGTTCACTATCCTATTTTTTCTCAGAACCTTCATATCTGTAGTCTCTAGTTTTTGATCAAGTACTTTATTTCTAACCCAACTCTTAGATCCATAACTTAAAATTGGTTTGAACACTGTCTTTTGCCTAATTTTAGCTGAATTTATTTAGTTACCTACCCACCATACCAGCTTAGCTTATTCTGTTTATTTCCAGATGATTGGAGAGCCTATAAAAAAGTAAAATATTTCAGCTATTAAAGGCACAGTTTTTGACTTGCCATCTTCGTTGAAAACTGTGCCTTAAATAGCGAAATATTCTACTTGTTTTATAGGCTCTCCATTCAGAATACAGTTGATATGTTCAATGTTTTCATTTATATAGTTTTGGTCTTTTTATGGCTCATTTTCATGCCAAAATTGTTACACATGTTATTCAATTTGGTGAGACTTGCACTAGATGTGTTTAGGAGTTCATCATCTGCATAAAGCAGAGAGCTAAGTTTGACATCTACAATTCTAATATCAGACATAATGCCACTTTCTTGCATAATGTGATCCATATACTGTAGATAATGAGTATCCTGTCTTACCCTGATTTTACATCAAACCATCTTCCTGTATTTTCTCAGATTCTAACTGCTAACTTATAACTTAAATACAGATTATGTACTCCTCTGTAAAATGTTCCACTTACCCCATATAATTATATGAGAATTGTATTTTTTGAAAAGCTTTTTTCTGGGCACCTTGTCATGTGCGTTTTAAAGATCTGTTTAGGATCTTAAAAAGTACAGATACTTTTCATAATCCCATGATTTTTCAACTATTTGTCGTGAAGTGAAAATCTGATCTTGACAACCTCTGTTTGGCTGTACCTATCTTTTTTTTTGTACTCCAAGTTTCTCTTCCTCAGTCTTCTCAACCTATTTTCAAGTATCATCATCAAATTCCTTCCATGTACCCTCAAGGGGTGTACAGGATATGATTGTACTACATGAAAAAAATTACATCATTACTAACTTCCTATCTACAATTTTCCTCCAAATCAGTCTGTTACTTGTCAAGACTCTAACATTATCAGATCTTATATTTCTATAGTCTTATATTTCTAAAGGCACTTTGTACTGTATCAATCCACCTATATTTTGGTCTTCTTCTGGGTCGTTTTCCTGCCAACCTGGCAGAGAACAATTGTTTTGCTAATCTTTCTTTGCCCATTCTGTTTAAGTGACCATACCACCTGAGATTAGCTCTGCTAACGGAATCCTGGATGCTGACAATGTCAAGTTCTTTCTTAATATCCCCGTTTTTAATGTGATCTTGCCATTGATGCCATCTGTTCACGCCTCTAATCTTTCTCAGGACTCTCATATCTGCGGTCTCTAGTCTTTGGTCAAGTGTTTTACTTCTGACCCAGCTCTCAGATCCATAAGTTAAAACTGGTTTGAACACTGTCTTGTATACAGCTAATTTAGTGTTCCGACTAATTTCTCTCTTATTCCATATGAATTTATTCAATTGACTTCCCACCATACCAGCTTTGCTGATTCTGTTGTCTATTTCTATATTTAATTTACCATCTTCAGTAAAAATCGTGCCTAAGTAGCTGAAATGTTTTACTTGTTCCACAGGTTCTCCATTCACAACACAGTTGACATTTTCAATGATTCTGCCTATTTTCATTGTCTTTGTCTTTTTATTGCTGACCTTCATATTATATCTAATACAACAGTTATTCAATTTAGTCAGAGAATCTTGCAGACTTGTAGCAGATTTATTTAGAAGTATAACATCATCTGCATGAAGCAAAGAGCTGACCCTCCAATTTTGATATGTTTAATACCACTTTCCGTCATAATGTGATCCATGTAGATAATGTACATCCTTGTCTGACACCAGATTTAACATTAAACCATCTTCCTGTACTTCCTTCAATTCTAACTGCTGACTTACAACTCAAATAAAGACTAAGTATTGCTTGATATAATGCACCATTGACACCATATAACTGTAGCGTATTGAATAGCTTCTCTCTTGGCACCTTGTCATACGCCTTTTCCAAATCGACAAAACTTAAATACAGATCTGTTATATTCCCATGCTTTCTCGACTATTTGTCTTAAAGTGAAGATCTGATCCTGACAGCCTCTATTTGGCCTGAATCCAGCTTGTTCTTCACCAAACTTTTCTTCCACAATTCTTCTCAACCGTTTCTCAAGTATACTTGCATAGATCTTGCCAGGAACGCTCAGTAGGGAAATACCTCTGTAATTCTCACATTCAGTTTTATTTCCCTTTTTATATATGGGTACTATGAGAGCTCTACTCCAATCATCGGGAATTTGTCCCTCTGTCCAGGCTTTCTGAACTATGCAGTGCAGCCACTGTAAGACTTTTATACCACCATACTTCAGCATTTCTGGTTGAATATCATTTACTCCTGCTGCCTTTTCACATTTTAAGCCTTTGATGGCTTTTTCTACTTCAAGTATGGATATATATTCCTGCCTGCATGCGTGGTCAGTGTTTTTTACCGCTGTGCTGTCATCACTACTTATTTCATTTAGCAGTTTTTCAAAGTAATTACTCCATACCTCAAGGATATCTTTTTCGTCTGTTTTCGTGTCACCTTTATCATCTCTAACTCCTTTTACAGCACTCTTTCCTCCATTCCTAAGCTTCTTCAACAACCTGCAGAATATTTTGCCAACTTCTTGATATTTATTTCTATATTCTTGCCAAAGTCCTCCCATGACTTTTGTTTAGCTAGTTTTACACACTGTTTAGCATTCTTGCATTTGTCTCTGTATTCTCTAAGAGCACAAGCTGACTTATTTGCCAGGAATTTTTGATATGCATTTTTCTTTTCCTTCACTGCCTCTTTAACTTCCTGTGTCTACCATGGAGTTCTAATTTTTCTATCCTTGCAGACAACTTCACCACATGCCTCTCTAGCTGAATCAAGCAGGGCTTTCTTCAAGGCTTGCCACTGAATCACTAAGGTTTGATTCCTGTTCTCAAAATCTTTTCATTTTTTCTTCAATAATCTTTGTGTATTTTAGTCTACAGTTCACATCTGAGAGCTGCTCAACTTTTATTCACTTGAAAATAATAACGTGTAAGAAAGTTTTAAATATGAAATTCAATTTTATCCTGCTCAAGACTAAATAGTGATCACTTCCAATTTCAAATCCTCTGTACACTGGTGTCCTGCACAAGTGAGAAAACATCATTATCAACAATAACATAGTCAATGAGACTTTCTTATTCCTAGCCTCTTCTCACCATGTGAATTTGTGCACATTTTTATGTGAACATGGTGTTAGTAATAACCAGTCCATGTCCTGAGCAGAAATCCAACAGATGTTTGCCATTATTATTAGCTTTGCTCTTTTCTCCAAATTTTCCCAAAATATTTTTGTATGTCTCACAATCATTTCTTACTCTGCTATTTAGATCCCTAACATGGACCAACTTTTCCTTTTTTATTTTAGAAAAAGCAACTTTGTCAGTTGCTTTTTCTAAAGCCACAAAAATTCCTCCACTTCTACCTTAGTAGAGTCTTCTGTGGGAACATAGGCACAAATAAGTCTCATTGTCCATTTCCCCATTCTTGTATTTGCCCACATTACTCTACTTGAGACTGACTGCTGCCATTCAATTAGAGTAGACTTGTATTTTGTGTTGAATACTATGGCTACTCCTTCTTTTCCTTGATTGTCATTGCCTGAATATAACATTTTGTATTTATTGCTCAGAAAGATCTCGCCAGTTTTTGTCTTTTTTGTTTCAGTCACCCGTATTATGTCGATCTGGTACTTATCTAATTCCTCAGCTAGCTCCATTTCTTTGCCATTCAGGAATCTTATGTTGATAGTCTATCTATCCCACTGGTTTTAACAGGCCTTTAAGGCCCACAACCTTCCAAGCATGCTTGGATTTCGTAACCGAAATACGAGGATAGAATGGTCACTCCTATGTCTCAAGGTATTCTTGGCTGTATCCCTGTGTGTTCAAGGGGCCGGTTTGCCTGCTTGCGGGATGAAAAACACCAGATAAACTGGTGGAAAAAACCCTACTGCCCGCGCCCAAGACCGGCTAACTTGGCTATGGCTGAGGAAGATCCTTCAGCTCCTCACGTCTCCGACAGGAATCGAACCTAGGACACTCCTTCCCCAGGCATATGGTTGCGAAGCGCAAAGCCACTAGGCTAACCGCGCGGACTGTTGATAGTACCGATAGTACCGATATGTTGATAGTACCGATCTTTAACTCTGGTGATGTTGAGTTGGGTTGTGTTTTCAGATTTGTTCCGGTAACCGGGCGACGCCCCAGCCTGCATGAAAGTTTGTCATGTTGTACCATCATTTTTTATTTTGGTTTAACCAATAAGAAATACAATTTGGTCGGCTAAATCCCAAATTGCCAGCCTGTCCTCATGCGTTCAGTATCCAGGTTGATACCCAACAGGGTGCACCACGAGAAGGTTAGGATTGGACATTAGGTCAAAAGCCCTGGTCGGTTCTCAGCATTCCTTTAAAGGTTATGTGGAGGTCTCCTCTCAGTTATACAGCTTTGACCCTTAAGCACCCCTATTTTCAAGTATGCTTGCATAAATCTTATTTGGAACACTTAGTAGAGAAATTCCTCTGTAATTCTCATATTCATCTTTATTCCCTTTTTTATAGATGGGAACTAATAGAGCTGTACTCTAATTATCCGGCATTTGTCTTTTTGACCAGGCCCTCTCTGATTTATGCAGTGTAGTCACTGCAAAACCTTTCTACCTCCATACTCAAGCATTTCTGGTTGAATATCATCTGTGTTTCTGTATTTCAAGTTTTGATGGCTTCTACTTCAACTATTGATATGTACTCCTGTGTACATTCCTCTTAAAATTTTTCTGTCACTACTTGTTTTGTATTACAGTCTTTCAAAATAATTACTCTAGACATCTAGGATATTTTTATCATCCTTATCTTTAATTTTCATGTCATCTTTATCATTTTTTTATTATTTTTTTTTTTTAGTCCTCTTTTCTCCATTTCTGGGCTTTTTCAATAGCCTCTAGAACATTTTGCTATCTTGTTGATATCTTCCCATGACTTGTTTGGCTACTTTTATGCATAGCTTAGCTCTTTTACTTTTTTTTCTCTGCATTCTTTTAGGTTATCTGCTGACTTATTTGCTAGGAACTTTTTCTTCTTTCCAGGACTGCATATTTAACTTCTTGTGTCCACCATGGTGTTCTTATTTTTTTATCCATATTGACAATTTCACCATATACCTCTGTGATTGAATTAGTCAATGTTGTTGTCTTCAAATTTTGCCACTGAGAATCAAAGGTTTGGCTCATGTTTTCAAACTGTTTCATTTTTTCAATAATGTTTGTATAATCAAGCCTACAGTGTACCCGTAAAAGCTGCTCAACTTTAATTCTTTTTTAAAATTTCTTACACACTGTTCTTTTCAATGTGATGTTCATTTTTATCCTGCCTAGCACTAAGTAATGGTCACTTTCTAATTTGGAATCAATCCTTTGTATACAGTCATCCCTCGACTTACGTCCTTTCGAAGATACATCCGTGATCCCATAGGGGAATAAATAACATTTTCGGCTATACTTTCGAACAAGACGCAAGCTAGCTTAAGGTAAAGTATGCATAGTAGCAACAGTGCTTTCAGCGGCCCTGGGCAGTCGGCACATGTCTTCAGCAGTTCCTATGTTGATTTTGTGTTTGAGAAATGGGTTATTTGGGTATTTATTGAAACTTTGATAAGGATAAAATTGTAGAGGCTGTGAAAGGATCTGCTTCCATTAAATTGACGAAGCAAACACAAGATCCCATCGGTAATATGGAAAAGCTACATGCATCATGGATAGAGAACCTGAACCAAAAGAGCATACCCCTGCTAAGGGATATACTTATATTACGACAACCACAGGATAATGTGGCTGGATGTAAACTGAAACCATTTGTAATATGGCACAGTGAGAATCCACGAATCTTCAAAAACGTTAGGAAGCATACTCCCAATTCATTTGGAAGCAATAAGAAGTTGTGGATGATTCAAAAATTGAGGATGCCTTAATCAACTGTTATGCGAGTGAAATAAAATCTATTTTGTGAAAGAAAATGTAGAATTTAAAATTTTATTCTAGATAATGCTTCAAGTCATCCGTCCTATACATCTTATAGTGGTGATCTTCACCAAGGTCATATTTCTTCCTCCAAACATTACTTTATTGATCCAACCGATGGATCAGGGAGTTCTTGCAGTGTTTAAGGCTTATTATCTACGGAGAACTTTTTCACATGCACCAGTAGCAGAACCATTTCTGCTACTGAAGGAAATGACCAGACTCTCATGCAATATTGCTGTGGCTTGGGACAAAGTGACCTCTCAATGTAAGTGTCATTTGGAAAAAGATATTAGATAGGTTTGTGCATTATTTTGGAAGTTTGTAATAGTGGTTTGTAATAGATAGCAAACTATCTGAGTCTCGAAGTGAATGATGACGACATAATTCAAATCATAGAAAGTTACCCTGAAGAGTAGACCAATGAAGAATTGGTCGAACTGGAGGAACAACTGTTGCAGAAGAGGAAAAAAACGAGAAACAGGAAGAGGTAGTTAAACACGTGCGTAGAGGCTTAAGTGCTGTGAGGACATCATGTTGGAGTCTTGATGGATTTTATACAACACCCAGAAAGGATTAAAACAATTTAATTCTTCCTATATTTCGCTTATCACCAGATGTCCCACTTTACATTTCAGGCCACTTACAACTGCCCTAAGAGGGTGCTCCACCTAGATAGGACTTTAGTGTCACCCACGTGGTTGGGCTTAGTATTGCTTGTTATTTGTATTTATGTTCCATTAGTTTTTTTTTTTTTTTTGTAATCCCTGAAAATATCTCATTGACTGAGACGAAATATAGGAAGAATTAAATTCTGTTTTAATCCTTTCTGAGTGCTGTATACAATCCATTAAGCCTCCAACATGAGGTAGTTAAGCAATTTGTAGTGAAGGGTCTTGCAGAAGTGTTCTCTGCAGTTAGCGATGTCCTCAAAATGGCTGAAGACATGGATCTCAATATTGAACGCTACTTAATAATAGAAACGAAAGTACATGACGCGTTTGCTTGCTATGAACTAATTTATGATGAAAAGAAGAAGTGGAATAAGCAAAGCACATTGTCATTTTCATCAAAAAGACAAAGGCTATCCCAGAAGAGCCGCAGTCTGGTCCTTCCAATAGGGAAGGTAATGATGATGTGATTGTGAAGGAAGATTTGGGTGATTGTTCTCCTGTTTTTTAGTGGCAGTAACACACAGTGCAGTTTTATAATAAGGTTTAAAAATTGACAGTATACTTATTATTGTTAAGTCCCTAACCCCTATAACTCTGATTTAATGTATCGACTTATGTCCTGCCTGCTGGAATGGAACCTGGACGTAAGTCGATGGATGATTGTACTCTTGTATCATGAACCGGCATGAAGATATCACTATTTATTTCTTGTCTTCTCTCCATGTGAACTTGTGCCCAACTTTATGTTGGAACATAGTGTTAGTGATGATTAGTCCAACAAATACTTATTTTTATTATTAGCTTTGCCATTTTCTCCAAATTTTCCAGAGACATGCCTATAAAGACCAATCCATTTATTTATTTTAATTATTAGTAATACCATCCATCATGGAGAAGGTTGTTTTAAGTTGTTAGTTGTTTTATTATACTATCATAAACCAATAATTTGCTCTATTATTAAGATTAACAATATCTAGCTCACAGTTCTGTAGTCACCTACATAAAATGATGGCGGAAAAGTGAATGTAGATGTCTATGGCTTTCTTTAGATGGAAAAGGATCTTATAGAGTTATATAATTGAACAGACAGATTTTATGGTTTCTGTAATGGATAAAATAAGCTGGACGGGCAGAGGATATGAGAAAAGGGGAGGATTAAGTCTTACAGAGATGTTCATGAAAATTTTACTTTTTAGTAGTTCTCCCTCTTCTCTTTTTGTTTTTACACTATCCTTGTAAAAACAAAATAATTTTGCTTTTACAAGGATAGTGTGTAATTATTACTTCCATAGAAACACTATCCATAGAATGATGCATTTTATCAGTTATATTGATGCTTCAGAAATAAAATGAAACATCAGAATTCATAAAATTAAGTGTAAGTAGATACATAGAAAATTTACTCTGTTTTTTTTTCTCTACAGTCGTTAGTTGTTTTATTATACTATCATAAACCAATAATTTGCATCTCTCGATTAACTCAGTTAATTAATCCCTGGATATTACCGTGTATATCAAAATCGCATTAATCAAATATAATGTTAAAAAGTACAATTCGTCCATGATTGATTACTGTATTAATAGTTTGTTTTATATGGTACTCTTGTAGAAAAGATAAAAACGAATGCAAAGTAAATGTTTAATAAATACTTGTACCTACATTAGTTGCTGCAATTTTTTTATCAAAACAAATTATCAAGAGTCGTTTGAACAGTTTTTTTTTTCTTATCGGCATAAATTCTATGATAACAAGCAAAATGACTCTCCAGACCTCGGCAAACGCACATTCTTCGATTAACATCTGGATCCATATCCATTACTTGCTGCTTAAGCGATTCTAAACTGTGAAATATTCCATTCAGGTCTTTGACTGTTATCTCCTTTGGAACCTCATCTTCACATTCCATTTGTTCGTTGTCTTCATATGTGCGTTGTAAAATTTCAAGATCATTGTCACTGAAATCTTTTGATTTGAATCCAATAATTCTTTAACATCTTCTGCATCAACACCATCAAAACCAAGATCTTCACCAATTGCAATGATTTCTTCAACGATGCTGTTCACATCATTTTGAAAACAACCTAAGTCATTAGTGCATTCTGCAAAAGGTTTTTCCAAACAGCTTTCATGCAGCTAGAAGACACTTGCTCCCACGAGTCATTAATGTTTTCAATTGCGTGTTTAATGTTAAATTTTTTCCAAATTCTTGGAGTATAATTGCATTTTCTGCCGTTGTTGTTTCTACTGCCTTTGAGAATGTCTTTTTTAAGAAAATAGGCTTTGAAAGTTGCAATGATGTCCATAGGTTGTAGCAATAATGTCGTATTTGGTGGGAAAAATAAAACTTTCACATTCTCACACAGATCATTAAGAGAATTTGGATGACCAGGTGCATTATCTAAAAGCAAAAGAGCTTTGAAAGCCAAGTTATTTCTCTTGCAATAAGCTTCAACTGATGAGCAAAAATAAGACTTAAACCAATCTTCGAATAGACTTTGGGTAACCCAAACCTTCTGATTCGCATGTCAAATTACAGGTAAAGAGTTCTTGTTACATCCTTTAAAGTCCTTGGGTTCTGAGTTCGATAGAAGCAGCGGCTTCAATTTAAAATCTCCATTAGCATTCCCTCCAAGCATAACAGTTAAGGGATCTTTTGATACTTTATAGCCAGGCTGCTCTGCTTCTTTTTTGATATAAAAGTCCTAGGTGGCATTTTTTCCCAATAGCGGCCAATTTCATCTACGTTGAAAATTTGGCGTAATCGTAATCATTTTCTTCAATAATTTTCTGTAGCTCAGCAGGAAATGTGGATGCAGCATCTTCATTGGCACTTGCAGCTTCACCTGTTTGGTCCGGCCCTAGATTTAAAATTTCCAAGCCAGCCTTTCCTAGCTGCGAATTTTGAATTGCCTTCTTTATATTTAGTCTCTTTAAGTCTTGAAAAAAGGCTTAGCGCTTGTGCCGTGATATTATAGGCACTAATTGGAATTCTCTTTTGATTGCAGTCTTACAGATCATCCATTTCAACCATTATAGCACTCTGGTTACATCTACATTGCATACCTGCAGATATAGATGCAACTTTAACTTGCTTGCAATACTCATCATTGCTTTGAATAAAATAGTCTGTATTATAGTCTAGTTAAAACCAAATTCGCTTCCGATCTTACTTTTTACTTTCGC
The DNA here is from genome assembly GCF_054136105.1 of Typopeltis vanoorti. Classification (NCBI taxonomy): domain Eukaryota; kingdom Metazoa; phylum Arthropoda; class Arachnida; order Uropygi; family Thelyphonidae; genus Typopeltis; species Typopeltis vanoorti. The sequence goes on from NC_143562.1 coordinate 32,854,160, forward strand.
CACGTTTAAATCTTTTAATTATGTCAAGTTTTGTATCTAAGGTAATTACTTTCCTCTTCTTTTTTCACTTAATGACCCGGTTGTGGGATTGCTCTTATTCTTCGACATGATTAATGGGCTGTAAAATTTACAAAGAATGTAATTTGTAAATATGTACAGCAGAACAACTGGAGCTTGTAATACACCCACTTTTAATGCTGGCAGCGAAGTAACTGGCTGGCACAGTCTCTGGGAACATGGCTGCATGGGAGGAATGACATCATGCTCATGCCACGAGGCTTGCATGTTTTTGCGTGGTAAATTTAAAAGCGCGTTAATCGAAACTCTTGCCGTGTATATCAAGGGATTGCTGCAATTAATTTCTGTGCGTTAATCAAATCCCCCGTTTAGCAAAATCGCATTATGCAAGGATACCTATACATTATTGTAGCCTTTCAGTTTTCGTAACACAAGGTGGCAACAGCCACCTACTTGAAACCTTGCTCATAAAGTTCAAATGTTTTGCGATTATGATTTTATAAAATATATATTGTGATATATATTTTTTTAAAATTTAGACTCAGACTGCATTTTCTGTTCTTAATTACACTAGGTATTTCGTGAATTTATGTATTGTTATATTCCATATTTTGGTATATTTACAGGTATATACGAAAGGAATTTGTTCCTATAAGGATCCAGCCTCTATGTCTCGTCTTAAGAGTCGTTCACTGAGGGTGAATAAAAGTACCGACCTGGTGAAAGTTTTGCACAGAGCCATTAAAGAACTTGGTGAATTGGATGGATCCAGTTTACATAGTGTTGAGAAATACATGAGACAGACCTTTTCTCTTCATGTTGAAGATGGAGTGGATCTTAGTCATCTGTTAAGTTTTGCAGCCAAAAGGGCAGTTAATAGTGGGTTGCTTGTTCAAGATGGGCAGCTTTATAAGTTAGGGAGAACTGTGTTGCATTCTGGTGGAATGGAAGTAAAAGTTGTCAGAACTGTATTAGGAAGTAGTCATCATAGCCATAGTTCTTCAGATGGAAATCCAAGCCATGTACACAAGGTATTAATTTTTACATTAGTATAATATTATGAAACTTTATTCACCATAAAGACCCTTCCCTTTCATCCTGTATAATATTTAAATTATATTTATTAATACAATCATGTAAGTAAAGTAATAAATAGTGAAAGCATGTGTGTAACATGGGATCGAAAGTAATCAGTGTGTTTTGATGGATAAATTTCACTGTATTTCTGCTTTTTTGGGTTTCAGTTATTTTACTATTGAATCAGTTTTCTTATTTTTAATGAACCATGCATGAATTTCAGAAAGAAGTATTCATCTATTTTATTGATTATTAGAAAGCTTTTGATTACATGGCTCACAGCAGCCTGTGGGTTGTAATGAGATCAATGGGAATACCCGAGCATTTAGTTCTCTCGATTAGACAGCTGTATGACAGTCAAGAAGCTTCTGTGAAAAGTCTTTGGAGAAACAGATGGTGTTCGAATGAAAAAAGGAGCACAGCAGGGTTGTATCTTGTCACCCTATCTTTTTAATATTTATAGTGAATGTATTATGAGAATTGCTAACTTAGACAAAGACCCAGCTGGAATTAAGATTAGTGACAGAAAAATAATTTATGCTATGCAGATGTAGCAGAAACCAAGGACTTAAGCAGTTGATTCTGTTGGTTAAGAGGGAAAGTAACAAAGCTGAGATTAATTTAAACATTAGCAAAACAAGTGATGTCTTCTGGCAATTTAGATGAATTTATAATAGAGGAAGATAAAATAGAAATCATTGAAAGTTATGATTTACTTGGGTCCAGAATAAGAAATGATGCTAAGTGGGAAGATGAAATTAAGAAAAAAGGATAGTCATGAAAAAAAAAAAGCTATGTTAAACTTGACAAAAATTAGAATTGTCAAAGCAATGGTATTTCCAGTATGGATGTGAAAGCTGAATTAAGAAGACAAAGTGAATTGATTCATTTGAATTATGGGTGTGGAAGAGACTATTGAGAATCTCATTAACCACAAGAATGACTAATAAGGTTTTTGAGAGTACAAAGACAGAATACTCCTTGGAGGCAGTGATCACTAAACAGAATTTGATGTACTTTAGGCATATTATGTGAGCAGTCGAATCATTGGAAAATGAGGATATAAGGAGAAGAAGACTGCAAAAGAGTTGGATGGACAACATTAAACGAACTTGTCCACTTGAATTTAGTTGCTGAAAGAAAGAGCTAGCAGCTGTTTGTAGTTTCTGCTGTAGTTGGCTTAGTGGTTTCCACCACTAAGGCCACTCAGAAACCAGCCCATGCTCTGGATACCTAGCACAGTTTTCATTGGGAAAAAAAAACCTACCTTACTCCACCAAAGCAGATTTAAATTTCAGAGGCTTTTCCTTGAATCTGCTGCAGCTCTTACCAACTATCCCAACCTAAACAAATTTGGTTGTCAAACTGCCTCTCATAGGGGAAATCCTTATCGGCAGGCAGTCAGCTCAATAACCAAGAACACCCAACCAAATCCAATATGTGGCATAATTATAGGACTTCAGGTATTTCTCCTGTTCCATCTTTGTTATTGTGCCTGCATACATGTTTAATACCAGTGTATTAATTCCTGAATATGCCAATTTACTTGTGGTGAAATATAAGAAGTAATAGCTAAATATTTTTAGCCATTATATAGTCTGTTAATTTCCTTAAATAACAAGATGCTATTGCTGTTTCTTCTTCATGCTGAATGGGAGTTTTCACTAGCTTTATAAGCACTTCTCTGTCAGAAGGTTTCTCTTTGCATCCATTTTCTGCAGATGTAACATATTCTGTATTTTTTATATACTACACCAGATATTCATTTATGCAAATTAATTTCATAATTAAAAATTAGGATATTAGAAAACAACTTCAAATTGTTTGCATTCAAGAATCTGTTAGTAGAGCTAATCTCAGGTGCTATGGTCACTTCAACAGAATGGAAGAGAGAGAACTTAGCAAAGTAATATCTTTTGCTAGAACAGAATGGGGAGAAAAAGATCCAAGGAAGACCAAGATCTAGGTGGATTGATACAGTAAGAAGTGCCTTAGATGACTGAAATATAAGATCTGATAATTATTTTGTGATGTCCATGGAGTAACAAGACTTGTGGGCAGTCAACACTGTTCAGTACAAAGCGTATAGTACCACTGTTTAAATGTTTAATCTTATACTGACCTGCAGTTTTGTTGCCCTTTCAGGCAATGCATTCCATGCTCCTACCACTCTTTGTCCAAAAAATGTACTGTAAATGATAGCTATTTATTACTATTTATGAGCACCGTTATTAACTTTTATATATATTCCTTTCTTATTCTCACTATTCCGTCTTACTATTGCATACTTAGTTTATCTACCTTTTCCACTAAGAGTTTTATGACTGGATACTAGAAAATTTATTTGATAAGACTGTGCCACCAGTATCTTTTAATTGGCATAAAACTCAGTAATACAGCCAGTTGATTTTTCTCTCTCTCTTTCTTTCTCTAACACAAATTATCACAAAAATCTAACACAAAAAAAAGAATGGTTATCTTCCATTCTTTTACGATTTTATTTATGTATATATTAAATAAAGCCGGTGAGAGAGGGCAACCCTGACGTATTCCTCTATTTATTGGTTTCCAGCTTCATGTTGAATTATTGTACTTCACAGATATTTTATTATCTTGATATATATTATATAAGGCTCTAAAGAGTTGGTTTGGTGTTTCTTATTCTTCTAGGATTTCCCATAGTTTTTCTCTGATAATTTTATCAAATGCTTTGGTATAGTCTATAAAAGCTGTGTGTTTCTATGTTCATTTCTCTGTGTTTTTCAATTAATAATTTTAACGTAAATGCAGAGTCTATGCAAGACCTGTCTTTTCTGAATCCATTTTGTTCTATTAATTTTGGGTCTACTATACGTTTAAGTTTATATGCTAAGATTTTTGCATATACTTTATAACAGGTACTAAGTATGCTGAACGCATCCAGGAATGCGTTAGCAGAGCTAATCTCAGATGGTATGGTCACTTAAATAGAATGGGAGAGGAAAGATTAGCAAAACAAGTGTTCTCTGCCAGGTTGGCAGGAAAACGACCCAGAGGAAGACCAAGATATAGGTGGATTGATACGGTACAAAGTGCCTTAGACGATAGAAATATAAGATCTGATAATGTTGGAGTCTTGACAAGTAACAGACTGATTTGGAGGAAAATTGTAGATAGGAAGTTAGTAATGATGTAATTTTTTCATGTAGTACTGTCATATCCTGTACACCCCTTGAGGGTACATGGCAAGAATTTGATGATGATGATGAAGTATGCTGATTCCAGGATAAATGTTACAAAAAAGGATAACTATTGCTTTGGTTCAATCTTGTGGGCATTTTCCTTCTTTCCAGATCATATTATAAAAGTTAAGTAACCTGAGTGAGAATTCAAGTCTTGCATATTTGATAAGTTCCAAGTTTATATTGTCTTCTCCTGGACCCTTTCCTGTTTTGCTTTGGGTTAATTCTTCTAGAGTGATGTTTTTCAAGTTATCCAAGATGTTTACAATGGCTTCACATAGTATCCTGTAAAATTCCTTTGCGGAATGTACAATATCATGGTGTAGCTGTTTCACATATCTGACTTAGCCATCTCTTTATTATAGAAAATGAGGACATCCACTTTGAGCCATGCTAATCTCCCCACTTCCCCATAGTGTCATATTTCTACCACCTACTCCTGAATTCTATTATTAACCAACATTCTCACTACCTTGACCACTAGCACCACTGGTCTGTGATTTACTACTTCAATCTTGGAATCTTCTTAAGCTTATGGTTGTTTTGTTAGTAATGCCTTCAGTTAATTGCTTGCAATTTAAGACCGTTTGTTTGTGCAGTCATCTCTTGTCTTAACTTTTATAAACATTGATTTGCTTTGCTACCTCTGTCTTGGAGCCTCCTTTATTGTAACAGGGCTATCTGTCCTTTATTTCCTTGGAACTCTGCCAGTCTGCAACTTAAGCAGCCTTGTTTGGGACACTATTTCTCTTGCACTTTTTGCAATACTGGACTTATATCCCATTCGTTCCCATTAGTTGTATTCGTACTGATGTTTCTTAATATCCTAAAATACATCCTACCATTTCTCTCTATTCATTGATCCATGTCATGTTAGTCATTGCATTATCTTCACAGATGATACACACTTCCAAAGTGATCACTCAGTAATTCACCTATTTCTTTTACTTCTGTTGTCTTCCCACTATCAGTGTTCATTAGTTATTTTTACTTTTACTTGTCATGTGGCAAAAGAACTTTTTTTAAAAAATTTTATTTTTAAGTGTGATAAGCCTTATAAACCCAACAAGCTATGTAGGCTTGTTGAGTTTATAAGGCATTTACACACATCCACGTGTTATGCAGGAATTGAACCTAGAGCTTGTGGATCAGAGCAAGCATGCTATCCGCTCAGCCAACCAGTCCTCTTATAATCACATTTTTAATACTAACCCTTGGTACTCTCATGCTGCTACTTTTCTTAACTAGCCTTTGACCAATTTCTGTTCACTAAGGAATTGCATTCATACCATTTTTCAAAGCCTGTCAACATTGACATATTATTAAATGAGATAAGCTGTTTATTGACTAAAGAATGATAAAAAATATTGGAGTAATTCACTCAGAAGTATGTATCAATACTTGAAGAAAAAACCAAAAGCTGAAATGTAGAAAGACAGCCATAAAAATGATGGATGATATGCTCATAAGGGTGTGGTTTTTTATTTATTTATTATTTTTTTTTTATAGACTCCTCCCCCAATAAGAAATGCTGCCAAACCTATCAAACAAGTGTTCTATGCATTTGCGTGAGCAGGTGGTAAAGGTTGAAAAGCTGAGGGTTGAATTCATTAGGAGAAAACAGTATGGTAAAGTTTTTTCTAGATACTATAGGTGGACTGAAGGAAGGAAGAAGACATGGAACTAAACTGCATGGATGTAGACCAGCAGCTCCTCATGTTTTTACATAGAGAAAAATGGGAGAATGGTGGGAAGAAACTAGAGCCTGTATTTTTGAAATGCAACGAGGCAGCCACTTCACACCTGATAAGCTGGGGAGTGGTATTTTTCAAGATTGATAGTCATTTGTCATCTAGAAATCTAGCTGATATTTCTTTCAACAGGAGTAGATATGCTTATAAGGTAACAATACTTGACTCTCCGAATCAACACCCCACCATCAATATATGGAAACAGACCATACAAGGAAGCAAAGCTGAGTGAGAGAAACTATATATTGTACACCACCAGCCGATTAATGGTTCCCAGTGGCTGTGTTGCATAACTGAAATAATTGTGTTAATAATTTGTGTATTTTTATATAGAGGATATTCATAGATATTATCTTAATATTTAATCTTACCATAGAGATGATCTCTGTTTCTAACAATTATTTTTAATTTATTTATTTCCGAGTGTACCTATATATTATTATATGCACAAGGGTTCACTCCAATTGGTGCAATGATCTTAACTCTTTCTTTCAGAATCCAAATAACCACTGACTCAAGACCAAAATACAAAATAAACACATTTAACATAACAAAAACAATATATATATATATATATATATATATATTTTTTTTTTTTATTTTTTTTTTTTATTTATTTTTTTTATTTTTTATTTTTATTTTTTATTTTTTTTTTCAAAATTCATTTTTACTCGGTTGGAATATTATAAAAAAAAAGATTTAATGACTGTTACCGAGAGATAAAAAGATGACAAGATATATTTAAAAAAAGATACTACTAGTTTACTAGTTTTGTTACATGAACATCCTCAGGTATCACAATCAAAGAAGTATATAAAAAATTACAGAGACTTAAAATTGTACTAACAGAACAAGTATAAGAAGACAGTAGCATGTTTGAAAAAAATGCAAGTATGAGTTCCAAACAAACGAATGCTACGTGCTGTCGCGAGTGCGCCAGTACTGAACAGAAGCAACGTGTGCATCAGAGAGATTGTAACTCAGGCTGTTGTTGATATGAGAGGAATCTAGAGAAATTTCCCTAGATTCAACAATCTTTCTTTCGAGTTCATCGTAGCACACATGGATGTTAGAAGTTTGAGTCCAGTTTACAATGTGCTGGCGGCCTTCGTCTGAGTTAGCTGAAAAGAGAACGTGGCTAGAGAGAGAGAGCGCTAGCTCTAGTCCTGTTATAGGAGATATCTCTACGGTGTTCATCTAAACGTAGAAGGATGGATTTAGCAGTCTGTCCATAGTATGGCTTTCCGCAATTACACAAAATCTTGTACACTCCTGGAAACTGAGTAGGAAGATGTTTATGTTTGCTAAGTAATGAACGAAGTTTTGGAAGCGTAGTGAAGCACTCAACTACTTCTGAAGATCCCTCCTCCCCAAGAGCCTTCATCTCTTTGCCTTACATCAGCTCTTTCACCAAAACTGGCCAAGATTCTCAAGAAATTCAACTTCAAAACGTGCTTCACTACACTTCCAAAACTTTGTTCATTACTTAGCAAACATAAACAGAAACATCTTCCTACTCAGTTTCCAGGAGTGTCCAAGATTTTGTGTGATTGCAGAAAGCCATACTATGGACAGACTGCTAAATCCATCCTTCTACGTTTAGATGAACACCGTAGAGATATCTCCTATAACAGGACTAGAGCTAGCGCTCTCTCTCTCTAGCCACGTTCTCTTTTCAGCTAACTCAGACGAAGGCCGCCAGCACATTGTAAACTGGACTCAAACTTCTAACATCCATGTGTGCTACGATGAACTCGAAAGAAAGATTGTTGAATCTAGGGAAATTTCTCTAGATTCCTCTCATATCAACAACAGCCTGAGTTATAATCTCTCTGATGCACATGTTGCTTCTGTTCAGTACTGGCGCATTCGCGACAGTGCGTAGTATTCGTTTGTTTGGAACTCATACTTGCATTTTTTTTCAAACACCTACTGTCTTTTTATACTTGTTCTGTTAGTACAATTTTAAGTCTCTGTAATTTTTTATATACTTCTTTGATACCTGAGGATGTTCATGTAACTAAACTAGTAGTATCTTTTTTTAAATATATCTTGTCATCTTTTTATCTCTTGGTAACAGTCATTAAATCTTTTTTTATATATATATATATATATATATACTTCAAACAAATATTACATAACTACAAATTAATTGGATCCAAGGCCTTTTAAAAATAAACTTGCACTTAAGACTAGACTAAACACTTTGTTTGCACAATCACAAAATGTTCATAGCCAGTTTCTGTCTCTGTCAAGGCCCTTTTCCAAAGATATGTGACTTTATTCTTCATTTTCACAGGATCCTTTACCATCACCTACTGAGCACATATTAATTCTTCCTGACTTAATTCTGTCTCTTTTCCAGTAGAAATAATAGTTAGATCTGGCATCTCCTTAATACAGCTGAAACTTCCTAATCAGAGTTTTCTAGAACATTCCTTTAGAACGTAAATAGCGAATTCTTCTTTTATTCGCTAAACGCTTATTGACTGTCTTAACTCTTCCAATAAAAAAAAAATTACAGTTCTACGATTCCCTTTTCAGAATCTCCTATAAATCTTCCAAGTAGCGTTTCCTCCAATATTCCTTTTAAAACGCCTATAGCAATATTTCCCTTTTATTTATCAATACTTATTCCACTTTAAACTTAATAGTTCCATGATTCCTTTTTCGGAATATACTATTAATTTTCCTCTGACTGTCACAAAAAAAAACAACTCAAGTTCCTCTGAATCTAAATGTCTGACGGCCTGTGTTCTCAAATCCTCCCGAATGCTATCCTTGTTTACTCTCCCATTGCTTCGATACCGAACTTGTCAGCTGTCAATCACACATCAAACTTCTCGGCGAGCATGCACACTCCATGAAACTGGTAAGTAAGAAGTTAGGTATAAATAATGGCTGACACATCTCTGTTAGCGACAAGAGAATGTCTCCATAAAACACAAAACTTAACATTTCAAACCACATAAATTTGTTTAAAGTAACACGACTATTCAAATCTGGTAAGTACATAAATTTTTAACTTTTGACAAAACAATTTCAATAAAGGGCACATCGTAAGTGCCGACAATGCATGTTATGAAACTAAAACTAATAAACATTCTAACATAACCAATACGTAAAAATATTAAATTATGATTATTTTTACAGTTGAATATCAGATGATTGAAGTTGAGTTCTTAACCGGCCAGTGTGGATGAAATATTCAACACTCCCTAGCTTTTTTCATGGATCAAAACTTCGTCGGCATTCTACCTTTTATCATGCCATTACCTTCCTCTGCCGTTAATCTCGTTACGGCTATTCCATAGCCATTAGTGGATTAACTGTTGCTGAGTGACCTTTGTGTCCCCCCCCCTGTCTTTACGTCTATTGTGTTGCTTAGAATTTCATTTACTGTCCTAAGTTATTTGACCTATCTTGCCTCTAAAATGATTTATTGTGTCTCTTCCCAAAAATCGAAACGAATTTCACATATGCGAAAAAAATCGATCCTGAAATTACCACTGATCAGCTTTTGCAACGAATCTATTTAGTGATAGTAAATTTGGTGTATTTTATTCTACAAATCAGTACATCGGAAGAGTTGCACTGATTGTTCTTTCACTTTACTTATAATAATTGAATAATTTTTTTTTTGAATTTTAGAATTTTCAAATGTTTGCTTTGAAAATATTATGTCAAATATTTATATTTTTAAATAATATTTATTGAAATAAATATGTCCTTTTTCTTTCGTTTCTAGCCAAGTAGCATTATATGGATCATCACATTTCAGAATTAGATAAGATTTTTTGTTATTCATAAAGACAATAAAATTAAAAAATGTTAAAATGCTAAATTGCATTACTCGGTTTCCAATTGTGTGTCTTTTTGGTATCAAAAATATATATCGAGTAATATTTTAGCAGTGATTCTTCGCCTTCATCATTTATTTATTTATTTATTTGTATTATGCATATTACGATAATATCTAGTGCATATCCTCGTAGATACGTTGAAAATATGATGTGAAAAATATCATATACGGAATGATTCAACATTTTTGCTCATTTTGAAGAGTTTCTAATGCCCCCCCCCCCTTATTCTCTCCTGGAACTCAATTGCATAACTACTCTAAATTTCTATACAGGTTTGAAAGCTTTTCTAGACAGCATTCAAAATCAATTACTTCATTTTACCATTTTGACAATAAATATACGGCAATCAGATGGCATCGTGAAGCTTCTAAATCTGTTCTATTTATTTGCAATCTAAAACCAGCTGTTCTACTGTCCGCTGAAATTATGTGAAATTTTAGAAATAATATGCTATATTTTCACTATGCAAAATTGTTTATATGCATACCACACAAAAGAAAGTTCAGTAGTATTATTTTTGTTTGTTTTTCTTTAAGAAAATCTAAATATTACTTCTGCTGCTGGAAGCTATTTCTGAAATAATCTATGTCTTGTAAATACTTGGTAATATCCTCTTAGCTGGAGGCTTGAAGGCTGAAAAGTTGAAGGCTTATTACTCTCAGTGCTATTGAGAAGAAAGGGGAGAACACTAAAGTGCCTCAGGCTGTAGTGCAGAATATGTCAAGAATGTCTTGTTTCCTTTTCGATTGTTGATTACAGATATCCTAACAGAAATACTGACATTTCGTTTACATGCTTATACATTATTTATGCCAAAATAATTGCTTAATTTATAATGATCAGTTTCACTTATATTATCAAAAATTAGAAATTAAATCATACAATTATCTTGAAAAAGAGGATTTGAATTATTTTCAAAGAAAAGGTGCATATGCGTTTCATAATCTTCTTTTTTTGGGGGGGGGTATAGACCTAATCAATCTGCGGATATTTCAGATAATTTATTTCATAAATCGTTCGCAAGACAGCTGTTACAAACGTAAATCACTTGGGGAACATACCCATTCATTTTAGTGTAAAATAGTAGCAAAGGTTCAGTTACTTTAGATATGTAATCTAGAAGAAAATTATGTCTGCTGAGATTAGAATCTTACGTGAATAATTTTTCTGACATGATTTCTGTATTCGTTATAATGTAACAAATTTCCAGATTTTTTTCCCTGCAGACTTCATGTTATATGCAGTGATTTCTTCTTTGTACTTCTTCTTCTTCTGCAGCTTCTCCCACTTAAGTGGGGTCACTGTTTCTTATGAGTCTCCTCCACACCTTCCTGTCTTGGGCTGTCACCACATCCAAGTTCTTCATCTTCAAGTCCTCTTCTACCAGCTCCCTCCATCTCTTCTTTGGCCGCCCACGCTTCTGCCTTCCTTGCACATCCATCTGCATGACCCTTCTTCCCACATATTCGTCCTCCCTCCTCATCACATGACCAAACCATCTCAACCTTGCCTCCTGTATTTTCGCTCCTAAGTTCGTAACTTTCACTGTTCCCCTGACATAGTCATTTCTCAGATGATCCTTTCTGGTCACACCGCACATCCACCTAAGCATTCTCATCTCTGCTACTTCCATCCTGCTAATGTTATTTTTCCTCAGGGCCACAGTTTCTATAGCATATGTCATAGCTGGCCTCACTACTGTCCTATAAATTTTGCCTTTCAGATTGATCGGCACCCTCTTATCACATAACACTCCAGCCATCTCCCTCCAGTTCCTCCAACCTGCTTGTATCCTGCATCCCACTTCCTTCTCAGCTCCTCCATCTTCTTCCACTGTCGAACCTAAGTATCTAAAGTCTCTCACCTTCCTGATGACATTTCCTTCCAGCTCCAGGTCTGACTCCTGGCCACCGCCCACTGCGCAACACATATACTGTCTTACTTCTGCTCAGTCTCATACCTCTCTCTTCCAGTACTTTTCTCCATCTTTCCAGTTTAGTTTCTGCTTCTTCTCTTGAATCTACACACAGCAAGATGTCATCTGCATACAACATTGTCCAAGGTGCATCTTCTCTCACCTCCTCTGTTACCACCTCCATCACAATATTAAACAGAAACGGACTTAATGCTGACCCTTGATGCAAGCCAACTGTTACTTGAAAACTTTCTGTCTGTCCCAAACAGGTCCGAACACTTGTCTTCACATTTCTGTACATTTCCTGCACCAACCTGACATATTTCTCCGGCACCTTCTTCTCCCTCAGACACCTCCAGACTTCTTGCCTTGGCACTCTATCGTATGCTTTCTCCAGATCAATAAATACCAGATGTAGCTCCCTTTGTTTCTCTCGATATTTTTCCATCATCTGTTGTAACCCAAAGATAGCATCTGTTGTTGATCTACCAGGCATGAAGCCAAATTGTTCCTTTGCAATCTCCACCTCCTCCCTCATTCTACCATCAAGAAGCCTTTCTAGGATCTTCATTGTGTGGGATATCAACTTTATTCCTCTGTAATTTTTACAGTCTTGTGCATCCCCTTTACCCTTGTAGATGGGAACAAGAGTACTCTCCCTCCATTCCTCGGGTATATTTTCCTGTTGGCAAACTTTCATGAACAGGTCCCACAGCAGGTCAATTCCCTCTTGCCCCAGTGCCTTCCATGCCTCCACTGGAATTCTGTCGGGGCCCACCGCTTTTCCATTCCTCATCCTCTTCATGGCCTCCGTCACTTCCATTCTACTGATGTTCTGCACCATCCCCTCAGAAGGCTGCCCATCTCCTCTGTGAGTCCTTACATTTTCCTCATTCAGAAGTCCCTCAAAGTATATTTTCCATCTGTTTCTTATGTCCACATCCCTCCATAATACTCTTCCTTCAGCATCTCTGATCTGCCTCACATGTAAGATGTCCTTAGCTGCTTTATTTCTACATTTCGCTAGTTGGTAAATTTTTCTCTGACCTTCCTTTGTTTCTAATTGATCATACAGATCTTGATATGCCATGGCCTTCGCCTGTGCCACAACTCTCTTGGCTTCTTGCTTTCTCTCTTTGTACACCTCTCTGTCCTCTTCCACTCTTGACTCATCCCACTTCTGCTTTGCCTTCCTCTTAGCTGTCACTGCCACTTGTACATCATTATTCCACCACCAACCCTCCATCTGCTCTCTAATCTTTCCAGATGTCTCACCAAGCACCTCGATTGCACAGCTCAGGATTACTTTTGAATTATGTTTCCACCAATGTTGTTCACTTTCCAGTCCATCCGAAATCCTCTCTAACACTCTCTCCCTAAAACGATTCCTCACACTCTCTTCTTTTAAGCGAAACCACTTAATTGTCTTCATCCCATGGCAACCAGAAGTTCTTATCTTCGATCTTAATTTAAAGTCTGCGCACAGCAGTCGGTGTTGTTGTGCTACTTGATCTGTTGGAATTACCTTACAATTTGTCACAACCTTAAGATGTTTTTTTAAGGTTGTGATTTCTTCTTTGTACTAAAAGAAAAAAAATCAGATAACAGGAGAAAAATATCTAGTATTTTCTTTTCCACTGGCTGAATTTACAATGTTCTTTCTTTGTGTTTTGAAGAGAAAGTGCGAATGACTTTTTTCTTACTATTTTTGCCATTATAACATCTCATATAATTATAAGAGTGACATTTTACCGTTTTTCTCCCACACGAGAAACAGAAATAAGGTAGTAATAATATTGTTGATTCTGCCAAATTTCATTGTAGCAGAAATTTTTATTACAAAACTTTGTAATATATATATATATCTCTGAAGCAAGAAATTTGGAACCCATATCACATCAATGTTGAGTGTTGGCAAGGTGAAAATGTTCCCGTTATTATTTATATATTTCATTTATTAACTAGGGGGGCTATGCCCAACCTTCCGTGTTCCGGTATGGTAGGCCAGTTCTCCTTCATTTGTGATAACTCGAAAGGGAGTTCCGCCCCTGAATTCTGATGACTCGAATTTTGAAGGCTCAACACTCAGGGTAGCCCCTGAGTTTCAAAACGTTTATTTATATATATATATATAGGGTAGATTTTATTTCATTATTTTTTATTGTTTTGATGAATTACTTTACCTGGAATACTCTTTCCAGTTTCTCTGTGTCATAAAAATAACTTAAAAATTAGCCTTCAGGATGATAAAGAAACAGTGCATTCGGGTATCCCTCTATCAATATTTGTAGTTCTGAAAAGGACTGTTTTGATGGTCTTGAAAACAAACATTTTTTATTTCATACTGTTCAGAATTTAAAATTCTTGAACAGCGTGGAACACCTTGAAGCAAGGGTAAACACACAAAGCAGTTTTACACTCAGGGCACCAGATTTTTGTTTCCTTTCTGATATTTTTTTATTACATACATAATATTTGCGTGCAGGTTTTTTTTAATTAGCCGTTGGTGGTAGATTTTCGGGATAATGGTTGGAGTTAGCAGCGTTCAACCTCAGATGTCTGGCAGGATTTCCTGTTTTTCTGCTTGCTGAAGAAGGTGCATGTGCATGCAGCAATGCTTTCGCAATTTCTATTCTGTATTCTAGATATGTTATGGTAGACAAACATTTTTTCTTGTACAGGAGGAAACTGTTCCAAATAACAAAATCCAATACATATCCAAACACTTTTTTGCGTTATTTTTATGCTGTTTCCTCATTACAGAGTAGAATGATAGCTGCTGATCGCACCTGTCGACTCCACCCATAGTGTCGTTGTATGCACACACACAGCAATGGGTTTTTCTTTCTTCAAACCATGCTTCTCCACGGATTCCGTTGATGGATTGTGCAGGGAAGACAGCAGAAAAACATCTTTTTTATCTTTCCAATGTAGTGCAAAGACTTTCCCTCGCTGATAAGTTCGGATTTCCCTCTTCGATAGCTTTCCTGAAGCCAGATCTGGAGGCATATCTCGCCTTTTTGCATTTACAGTACCATAACTATCTATACAATGCTGTAAAAGCAAATCAGCGAGTTCAGGACACATATATAGTAATTATCCATTATAATGCAGTAACCTTTCCCCAGTAAAGGGTCTAGTAACTGCATTACTGCACACATCGACAAGGGGAGATCCGAATATTTATCATGCTCGATTGCAGTTTGCTTTCCCGTATAAGGGCTCGAAATCCCAAAGATATTCACTTTCCGATTCGCAAAGCATAAAAAATTTTACTCCATACTTCGCTTTCTTTTTGGGAATATACTACTTACATTTCAGTCTACCTTTGAATGGCATAAGGCTTTCATCGATACTCAAGTCTCTCTCAGGAATGTAGAGTGATCTACATTTCTGATGGATTTTCATCAGAAAATCATAAATTTTGTTGAGGACTGGGCAAGAATGTGTTGCCTGATCGTATTCCTCATTATTCTGAAAATGCAAATACTTCATGATGAGACTGAATTGTTTTTCAGTCATAACATCACGAAACATTGGCGTGTTCAGAATCCAGTCTGTAGACCAATACATTTCGAGAGCGGGCTTTCGAAATGTATTTCGAAACTTCGGGTTTTCCACTTTCTTTATTCTGATATTGCATTTGAAGGATGACAGTGATTTTAAATATTAATTTCGCCTATATATCCGAATATCACATAATTTCCTGATTTATAATAATCAGGAAATATGTATATTGTCTGATTTATAATTTGCTAATTTATAATAATCACCACATAGTTTCAGTATCGAAAAATTAAAATTATGTGGAACAATTACTAGAGAAAAATAACGAATTAAATAAAAACTGTACCTATGTTTCATAACAGTTTTCGGGTGTGTGATAGTAATGCAACGGGGAGGGGTTAAACTATCAGAGGCGAAATAAAGTTCAATTCTATTGTAAAAATGTGGAAATGAAATTTCGCATTTGATATACATATTTTGAATGATAAAAATAACCAAACATATCGCTTACTTTAAAAATTGGAGAATAAAATATCTGAATTATGCAGAAAATATAAATTTAAATCATAACTGTTAATTTCATTTTGTAATGACCAATTATACAAGGAAACCAAGAAAGTGAAAGTACAGATTACTATACAACATGAAGAAAAAATTTAGTAATATGTTTAAAGAATTTCATGTTATTCTCTGTAAAGCAAAGTTGCTCAAGCGTGTCCTAAAGGAAATGTGTAAAGTATTATTCGATTTCGATGGTTTTGTACAAAAATAAAAATAATATAATCTGGAACATCGGCAGCCGGTTTTCTTTTCTTTTTTTAAAAGAATATTTCAAATAATTATCGTGAATTAATTTCTTTGAGAACAAAGAAAAATCTTTTGTCTAGTAAGCGATTAGAAAAAATTTAGCGCAAAAAAATAAATAATTAAATTGATTCTCCAAGGTAAGGCAATATTTCAGTGAAGAAATTATGTAAGACCTTTATTTTGTCCAGAAATTAAAATTGTATTGTACAATAAAAAGAGAAAACAAAAATATAAATAATTTCTCTATTTTTAGTTTATCATATATAACTAAAATCCAGTTAACCAGCATGGAACAAGAAAGTCAGTTTCTTGTTATAGGCAACTGAGAGGCAGCTACGAATGGGAGATAATCCGATTAACCGTTCTCTTCAGCGTGAGAGTTTATCACACCTTCTAATGGACATGACAGTCAAATTGCACTTCTTATCCAGGTTCTTTAAACAGGTGGGCTGAAACATATCCAGATTTAGTTGGAAGTCTATAGACGTCCTAGCCGGTAGGGAGGTTAATGCCCATTTGCAAAAATGGACTAAAACTAAATGTGAGAATTTGAGGAATTTCTCTGCTAAGTGTTCAGGATAAGTTGTGTGCGAAGTATATGTGAGAAGAGGCTAAATTTGTAATATAACATGGTAGATTTGCCAAATTTTTACTTTAAGACAAATATCAAAGGAATATATGTATAATAAGCATGAATGAGAGAAATTAGTCAGGACACATCAGATTCCCAGCATATTCTTCAAGGATAATGTACAGAAAGTTGATAGTATCACGTGAAAAGTTTACATATTACTAACTTCCTGTTGAGAATTTTTCCTCCAAATTAGTCAGACCTAGCAGGACTCTAATATTGTCAGATCTTGTATTTTGGTCTTCTGAATCATTTCTAACTTTTTTTTTTTTTTTTTTTTTAATGTCATCAAATACCTATTATGCTATTTCTTCTTCCATTCTGATTAAGTGATCATACCATCTAAGATTAGCTCTGCTCACTCACACATTTCTGAATGCTAACAGTGCTGGGTAGCTCTTTATCTTTATTTATGATTCTGCCATTGATGCCATTCTGTTCATCTGCTGAGCAAACCATCACCTAATTCTTCTCATTATCTCTGGCTTCCAGTCTTTGATTAGCTGCTTTATTTCTAACCTAGCTTTTGGTTTGAACACTGCCTTGTATATAACTACTATGTTTCACTAATTTCTGTTATTCCATATAAGTTTATTCATTTGAATCTCAATCACCATAGCAGCTGTGCTTATTCTCTTATCTCTTTCTGTATTTACCTAAATAGCTGAAATGTTTTACTTGTTCTGTAAGTTTTCACATTCTTTTTTTATTGCTGATTTTCATGCCAAAATTGTTATAGCAGTTATTAAGGAATCCTTTACAACCTGCATATTGTTTGTGCATAACATCAACTGAAGTAGAGCTGAGATTAAATTTCCCAATTTTGATATGAGGTTTAATGGCACTTCATAATGTGATTTATATTGATGATGAATAAGAGTGGAGCTAGTGTACATCCATGTGTCAAACCTGATTTTACATCAAAACATCTTCCTGTGCCTCCTTCAATGCTTCTGACTGACAAATATAGACTGGTTTGATATATATCAGTGTTTCTCAACTTTTTTTTAATTCCCATTCCCCAAAGGGTTTTTCATTTTTTTTTCTCTAATCTATCATGAAATTTTAAACAAGAAAATACTTTATACTTTTTTTATTCAATGGAATCTCTGAGTCTTGACACTTCTTAGCTAAAAGTTCAATGTTCAGTATGGTGTCAGTAAGTTTAATTCTCTGATGTCTCCTTTTGAATGTCTCAATTCTGTTTCTTTCCTTTGTTAATATTTCATTTACTGAAGTAAAACCACCTTCAACCATATGAAATGTCACTACTCTTATTTCATATAGATGAACTAGATAATACGTTTAATCAAAAATTGCACCTCTGAAGCATGTTATTGACTAATGGAATTAGATCTGAACCTTTTGATGTTAAGATGAATGAAGCAAGAAGATGCATTTGCCCACCTTTTTTTAATTTAGCATTAGAAAAAATGTATTCAAGAAACTGTGAAAGATAACAGAACAGTAATATTAGCATATGCAGATGATACATGCCTTGTTAGAGAAAATGCTGAAGATGTTAGAATAACGTTTAGAAAACTCAAAACTGCTGCTGAAAAACTAGGATTACAAATCAACCAGGATAAAACTAAATGTTTAAATATGTGTAGAAATTGCAGTTGAGGAGGAAATGACCGGTGATAACCTGAAATTTAACAGCTGCTTCCTTTAAATATCTTGGAATATTGATTATTATCTTGAGTAAACTTAGTACAAAAATGAAAACTAGAATACACAACTCCAGTAGATGTTATCATTCACTACATCATTTACTATCTTCCAAAATTTTTATTAATATAGAAATTCTATGAGGTTTGCATGTGTATTTCTGTGAATTTTGTAAAAGTATAAGCAGATTCTTTCAAATTTGGTAATTTAAAGTAAATTAATTAAGCGAGATTATAATTATAGTAGGTACTACCGACTTAACTAGTGATAAGTTCAGTATGAGAGGATATGAAAGTGTTGTTGGAAGAAGCAAGAGTGAGAAAGTGAAAATCATAAGTATATTATCTCGATATGATAAAAAAAAAAAAAAAAAGGATTAAGTAGGGCTATGCTAGCAAACAATTTGATGCATGGGCTGTGTAGAAGGAATGGATGTGTGGAGTGAGTGAGTGAGTTTGAGGAAAGATTGGATTTGTGTAAGAGGTGCAGCCTACACTTGAATGCATTTAATATCAGGAGTCTTGAAGAACTAATTGCTGGTATGAGACCTAACACAGAGAGTCAGGGAAACTAAATTATAATAGAGGAATAGTGAGAATGTGTGCAAGAGCAACAATGTTGTGTGCTGTAAGCCCACAGATATGAGACCCTTCGACACTTATGCACATGTCAGAAGGAGATTCCATTCCGATAATAGGGTAATCAGTCCGTCTTGTGGGGCGAGTTGTTTATTATTACATGTCAGAAAATTAACTTTTTTTAATGAACATTGTGGTTTTTAAAGTGGTAACTATTTTGCTTGTATAACAGTTGGAAAATTTTGCGTGTTGGTGACCAATTCATACATCAGTTTATTTCCTTTTCCCCTTCAACATGAATTGACTCTTCTCGGCAAGTTGCCAGACTAGGGTCTCAGATCTGTGGTTGGACATTAACTGTGTTAATAACAGGAATGGCCATTATCATGGAAATGATTGAAGAGAGAAAGATTTAGAGACTTTGCGTTTGTCCAGTTCGGACCCCTCAAATGTGTGCAAAGATGTCTGCATATATAAGGCACCAGAGAAGAACAGAGATCTGCAAGTTGTCCAACTGTGTCATGCAGATTACAGATAAGAGTATACAAAAGAACATGCAGGTAGCTTATGTCTGTACATAAATGCTAGGAGTATCAGAAACAAAGGGATAGTTTGTTGCATTGGTCAATATGTTGGGACCTCAGATTGTAAACACTAATGAGACCTGGCTGTCAGAATCAGACATACTAACTGGTATTAAGTAGTATTTTTAGGAAAGATAGACGGGATAGGAGAGGAAGGGGAGGGTCTGCTGCTAATGATATTGATGACTTGAATTCAGTTAGTATTTGAGACCTATGATTGTAATAGTAGTAACAGTTTCATGTGGCAATGAGTTTGAAGGTGTGAGGTGGAATCTATCAAGATCAAATATATAGTTGGATGTTTTACTGACCTGGTGGATTGGTTGCTAGTGATGAAGAAATGCATCTCCAAATAAAGATGATAGGCATGAAAAGAGTAATCATAATGGGGGTCTTGAATTATCCAAACACTGACTGGGCAGCTGTAAATCTCATGAGAGGAATGAAACTGAATTTATTGAGCTCTTGTGAGACAACTTCTTCAATCAGACAGAAGAAACTCGAGGTCAGTGTTAGACTTGATTATAGTGTCAGAGGGTGTTTCAGTTAAAGATGTAGCTATTCTCCATCTGGTTGGTGACAGTGATCATGTGTGTATCTCAGTTTCTGAATATTCCATTCAGAAAAGTTTGCATTCTGAACTACAAACCAGGACCAAATAAGGAGTATGCTGAGCTCAATCGTATTGGTTGCTGGATGGGAAGCATTTAAAAAATGTTTAAATGATGCAAAAATAGAATATGTCCCGAGAGTTTGAAGAATGAATAGGGTAGGAGTCAAATGGATGTGTAATCTTATCAAGCAAGAGATTCATAAGAAAAGGATGATGCGGAAGAAATACCATGTGCATAACGATGATGTCTGTTATGAAAATTATAAGCAGCAGGCCAGAAGAGTCATAACTGTTGTATGGAAAGCTAAGTCTGAGTATGAAAACAAACTGGCTCTGCAAGCTAAAGATAACCCCAAAGAATTCTCTTGATATGTTGCAAGTAAAAGAAAGAATGAATATGAAAGAATAACTTTCTGAAATTTTCATGAAAGAATAATGCTTTTAGCAAAATGGCCACTAACGAGTGCCCATTTTGTTAAAAGCTATCAATTTGGTGTATGCAACATTGAGTTCACTGCTATCTCTTCACTCGATGAGGAAATTTAGGTGTATGAAGAAGAGGTATTAGAGCTATTGCACAAACTGAATAAGAATTCAGCAATAAGGACTGATGAGATACCAGCACAAGTGCTAAGTATTCAGCTGAATTGGCTATTCTTTTAACCAGACTATATAGTTTGAGTCTCAGAACAGTTAATATTCTGCAGGAATGGAAAGAATGTATGGTAATCCAATTGCACAAGGGTAGTACAAAGACTGATGTTTCCAACTATCGACCAATCCGTATTTCAGGAGTGGTGAAGATTTTTGAAAAGTTGGTTTGGGCTTGCATTCAGAAATGGGAATTTCTACTTTGCAATGAACAGCATGGATTTACTAAGGAAAGGTCATGTTTTAGCAACTTGCTCACATTTTATAATAATGTTACCCTTGTCTTTCTCAGTGATAACAACACTATGATACTTTTGGATTTTGCTAAGGCTTTTGACAGAATACAGCATGGAAGACTGTTGTATAAATTGGAGAATATAGGTTTGCATTATAACCTATATTCTATAATCCCATATTTGAATTATAACCCATATTAGTACCACAAGGACGTCCTTGGTCTACTTTATTCAGTCTGTACATTAATGACATTGGGAAGGATTTGACAGTGACATACAGCTATTTGTTAATCATGCAAAGATAAATAGGGTAATCACAAATGCAGCTGGTATGCAGTACTTGCAGAATTATTTGAATAGGCTGGAACTGTGGCCATGAGAAAATGGATATCAGTAAATGTAAAGTTATGCCTTTTGGCATGATTAGATATTCAATGTTATATTATATTTGTGAGATTATGCTAGAAGAAAACTGATCTTGGAGTGTTAGTAGATAAGAAGTTGAAGCTCAGGAACCATGTAGCAAAGAATGCAAATACAGCTCAAAAGATAATTGCAATTCTGAAACACACTTTCTTATATAAAGATAAGGATGTCATTTTGCCTCTTTATAATGCCTCGATAAGACCTCACTTGGAATATTGTTGCACATGTCTGGTCTTTATTGTGATTCTGATAAATTGGAGAGAGTGCAAAGGAACGTGCTGAAAATGATATTAGGATTGGGGAATACTGATTATGAAGACAGGTTGAGAATTTGTAGTCTCTGCAGATACCAGCAAATGAGTGAAAGTGGGATTATATAACTTGTAAAATTTTGAAAGGGTCATACAGGATTTCAGTTGATGGAATTTTTTATTTTATGGAGGGTGGGGGAAAGGACCAGAAGGCATCTTGGAAGCTGGGAATCAATGCCACTAAGAAGGGGAGTGAGATCTAGATTTTTCTCTGAGTGGTGCATGATTGGATGTTACAATTCATACACAACATTCAATGATACTACATTAGATGTTGTGTATGAAAGAAGTGTGAATGAATTCAAGAACAAGTATGATAGCTGGGAAAGGACCAGAAGGCATCTTGGAAGCTGGGAATGAATTCCACTAAGTAGGAGGGGGGGGGGGCTGAGATCTAAGTTTTTCTCTTGGAGTGGTGTGTGATTGGAATGGATTGCCATTGGATGTTGTGTGTGAAAGCAGTGTGAATGAATTCAAGACAAGTATGATGGCTGGTGCAAGTAGTATGTGGCCTCTGTGGATGAGTCCCCTCTTAAGTAATTATAAGTAATTAAACTTGTTTAATCTTATCAGAATGACTATTAGAGTCCATGGGGAAACTAAATAGTCATTAACACGGCAATAAACAAACTTATTCAATGAGCAAAAGAGCACATGGCTCTTAGGATGCAAAATTAAATAAATTATATAACCATTATTTCATGACATCTCGAAGGGGGACACTCTACAACTCTGTCTTTACTACTTGATCCACCAACTGTGCAGAACACCATTACCATTATCATCCCAGATAGCATCATCTATTGCCCAGCACCACCACAGTTTAAAAAGAAGAATTTAGTAAACCAAAAATGAAATTAAGTTATGCTATTTCTATTGAAAATTTTTCCACTTTATGATATAATTAAAGATGCCAAGAACTGATATTCTTGGTTTAATCCTTTATTCAAGTGTAAGCAAACAAAGTTTACACCTGAAGTAACTTCACGACTGGACAACTCATATATATAGAGGCTAATTTATTTATTTATTTTGTGTGCAAACTACAGAAAATGTAAGAGCATACGTATAAATGAGTAAACGCATAAATTTAAAGAAATTGGGATTAAAAGCATACATTAAAAGACAAAAATGCCACTTGTATGAAATATTAAGTGAAAATGTAAAATGTCAAATTTCACTTATTCAGTGACTAATATACTTTAAAGCTTTTTCATTACACTGCATTAAATCTTCTCGGGTACATATATTATTAATGTATGTTAAGCAGCATTGCAGAAGATGATCCATGGTTGTGTTTCACCACACGAGCAGCTGTCATTGTCTGTGTAGCCCATCTGGCCATATTCTGCTTTGATTTGCCCATTCTGGAACGAAGTCTATTCAGTGTCTTCCATCTTTGCCGGTCAAGATGTAAGCTGGAAGGAAGAGATTCGTTTAAGTACAGAGCCATGGAATCCACTGAGTGAATAAAACTTTCCTTGATCTTATCTTGTTATATACTGCAACATGTTCATACAAAGGATGCTGTTCATCATTTAGTTGTTGTTTCCACTTATATCTATTCTGTGTAGTCCTTCTGATGTGAGAAGGTGCAATACCAGACAGTGAGGATGGTCAATTTTTGTAGGTTTAAGGCAGCCGACATGTTTTATTAAGAACCTTATCAATAATTTTGACATGTGATGATCTTTCCCAAACAGGGCTAGCATACTCGGCTGTCGAAAAAGCAGTGTGCCAGTGCAGAGGTGTGCAGTACTTGTGGATTTGCACCCCACTGAGATGATATTAATTGGTGCAGAATATTATTACGTGTTTGAGTTTTAGCTGCTGTCTTCTCTATGTGTCGCTTATAATTTAAGATCCTATCTAGTGTAACACCTAGGTAAGTTGGATTTGGATAATTGACCAGTTTCACACCATTCCATTCTATATTCATCTCTCTCTCTCTCCTCGCCTCCCTATTATTGAGATGGAAAAGACACATTTGGGTTTTACTGGGATTTGGTTTCAATTAGTTTTTCCTTATAGTAAACTGTAAGGGTTTCTAGCTCTTGTGTGAGATGCTTCTCAATGTCATCAAAGGATTTTGCTTGATAAGCTATTGCCCGGTCATCTTCATATAAGAAAGTTCTTGACTATGGGTTTATAGGTTGGTCATTAATATATATATTGAAGAGGAGGGGAGATAGCACTCTTCCCTGAGGTAGACCATTTTTCTGGATATGCCATCTACTCTTTTTTCCTTAAAAATCAACAAAGAATCTCCTGCTGAACACATGCGACCTAAATATCTCCACTAACCAATAGCTGTTTGTCATGCTGTAAATTTTGACTATAAACTTTATAAGATTTAGTGTGTCATATGCTGCTGTCAAATCTATAAATACAGCTCCTGTTGCTAAACCCCTTTCAAAGCATTCCTTAATAAGCTTAAATTTAATATTTGTCTAGTGCATGATCTTCCTGGTCTAAATCCTGCCTGTTCTTTTATCAGCACTTTCTCTATTTCTGGACTTAGTCTGTTCAAGATTAACCTCTCATACAGCTTCACTGTTGTGCATAGGAGAGCTATAGGTCTGTAGCTCTTTGGATTCTCAGCAGGTTTACCCAGTTTCAGGATAGGTATCACTTTTGTTTGCCTCCATATGCAGGGTATTTTAGAAAAATTCTAACAACCACTGTTGCCTTTTTCTTCCAGATTCCTTAGTATCTTGTTTCTGATATCATCTATACTGACAGCTTTTCCTGGTTTTAAGACTTTTAGGGCATTTTCTAGTTCCTCTTTAGTAAATGGAGCTTTGAAGAGATTATTTTCTGAATCCCTAACTTTTTTTTTAATGTAATCTTTAGGTATTTTTCTTTCGGTACTTGGTTTACTATTCAGGGATAGCAGAGTTGCAATTTGATTTGCATTTATATTAACTTCATTTGCTGCTGTTGTGGGGTCACCAGATAATTTTTTGAGTAAGAGCCAGGTCTTCTTGCTACTGTGTTTCATATCTAAGCTTTTAATTTTCTCTTCCCATTGTCGACTTCTTTTTTCAGACAGTGCTGCTATAAGTTCCTCTCCTGCATCAATTGATTATGGGATACTAAGGCAAGTATCCCATAAACACTTTGTAAAATACAGTGAACTGATTTCAAAATTTATTTTGGTATACTTCATTTTTAAAAATATAAACTTGGACAGTATGCACTTCCAAAAGAGACTGATTCTGTTTTAAGAATTTTGTTTCTTAGAGAACATAGAGAAAGTTTCTATTTTTTTTTTTTTTTTTTTTTACTAATCATCCCATAATGCAAAGCATAACATTATACATGTCTGTAAGGATATTTGCTTTGCATTATGGGATACTAAGGTAATTGATGTGGAGTCATTGGCCTCTATAGACAAGTAGCCCAGTCGTGAAGTTACTTCACGTGCAAACTTTGTTTGCTTACACTTGGATAAAGGATTAAACTGGTTTTTCCCTTTCAGTTGTTTCCGACCATAGGCAGCTTTGTAAGCATTGCTCACAAAATATTCCTGGTGAGATTTTTACAGGGTAGTTCACCATTGCTCCCCCACCCCCTCCATTTTATCTGGGTTCGGGACTGGCATATGGCTGGGACATATTCATGACTGTAATCCATGTGTGTTCATGGGGGCTTTCCTGTTCTGGGGGATGAAAAACCTCAGATTCAAGTGAAAAATCCCCTTACCTTCATATGAGACCGGCTAACTCATCTTTAGTCGAAAAAGATCAGATAAAGGTTCCTCACGTCACTGATAGGAATCGAATCCAGGTCTTTCTGACCAAAAGACTTAGTCTATGCTGACTGGGCTACAGAGGCTCTAAAAGGATTAAACAAAGAACATAATTTCTTGGCATCTTTAATTTACAGATATTAGAAGGATGATAATGTGCCCCTGGTTCTTTCCAAATCAGAGCCTGTCTGGTATTACCGTATAGAGTAAATCAGAACTCATCTGTATATAGTATAGACCTTCATTGCTCTTGGATCCAATTGACAGAGAGCCTGGCCCATTTCATATGTTCTCTCCTGTCCCATGAGGATAGGGGCACGCAGACTACAAGCCATCCAGCATACAGATCAACCTTTGTGAAGCCTTCTGCACACAGTAGTAATTGATACCAGTGTTCTTGTAGTCATTGCGAGGTCAGATTATAACTGATTAGGGGTATTGCTCCTGTTTCAGTGGGTAGATAATTGGAGATATTGGTCACTCATTGCTGTAGTAGACAATGGCTCTCCCTCACTATATCTCTGGGATGCTGTTTGTAACTATTGGAATTGGTTCCATAGTAAGGTATGGAATTAATATGTATTCTAAAGGTGATGCTGATCCTTAATATCCCTTTAGATTTGTTTCTTCCACTATATACCAAGTAATTCTCTTTCATCTTATTGTGTGGCTTCTAGAGCATGATTTGCTAGATGACACTTGTCCTAGCAATAAGAACAAAGCATTTTATAATATATATCTAGATGGATGAAGTTGCTTTTGTCATTTCTGCCAGTATCTAAAATAGGACTTACTTCAGGTTATATGTTCCAGGTTTAAAGGTTCTAGAGAGAGCAGATAACGTTTGCCAGTTTTGTGTGAGGTGTGAATGTGGTAAAGAAATTGTTTCTTAATCTTTGCTCTTTCTGAAGTGTTGTGATGTGTAATTTTCATTTTTTTTGGGGGGGGGGTGATGTCGTTAGTGCTAAATTTTAGTTTTTGGCTTAAAAAGTTTGTTTACTAAATGCTTTGTAAATGACACTAAACTGATTTCAAAATTAATTTTGGTATACTTCATTTTTGAAAATATAAACTCGGGCAATATGCACTTTCTAAAGTGACTATGATTTTGTTTCTTAGAGAAAAAGAAAGTTTCTCTAATTTTTTTTTTACTATACTAACATTTTCTGTGAAAATATTAATTTACAGAAATCGTCAGGATGTACACATATACACCTGTATTTTGCAGAAGTAGTTTAATAAGGGTGTGCAGAGGCTGAATTTAACTCTGAAAGTTTAGGCACACTAGTCTGATATTAGTGCATTATCTGTTAATGCATTTCACAGACTTGAAGAATAAGTTAATTCCCTCTGAAATTCAGATATTTATATAGTGTTTTTCTTTTTAAATCAACACGGATATCCAATTTACCTCCTTTTATGAAACTAGTTTTTTTCCATTGCTCAGCTCTAACGTGTTTACTTCCACACAACCATTGAAAGTTTTTTACATTTTGTTGCATTTGATTTATTAGTGGTAATGAATTATTTTCTCTTTGAAGACTATTTATTTTGTAATGTAACATATATTAAAGCTGAAATCCTTGCTAAGAGAAGTTCATGTAAATTATGTACTGTTTTTCTACTATAAAATTTGTTTTCTCTTTTTAATAGAAAAAATTTGAAACCATTCCAGTATGCAGCATTTGTGACACAACAAACAGCAATAAAACAGTGCGCACAGAAGAAACACTATGTTGTTCAGATTGTGGTGTCAGTGGTAAGTATTTGTTTTGGCTGTCATGCAGAAAAAATTCTTAAACATGTTCATACTAAAACCTTCACAAACAGTTGTCGATAATAATCTTCTCCACATAATTAAGTTGGTAGATTTGTAATACTGAGATGAGTTAAGAGCTTCAACTTTGAACCTTATTAAAAAGAATAATAATAATAATAAATCCATTATTCCTTTTATACCAAGTGGTTGGTCAAGAATTTATAGAGTTATAAAACCTTCTGCATGAGTTAACTTGTTATTGCACCACTCAAAATGTGAATTCTGTTCATATCAAGTCTCTTATTAATGCTTTCAGTTGAGGCTTCACTGGTCTGCACAATTAGGTCTTACCAAAGATAGGACTGAATGTAATTTATACTGTTCAAAGATAGGAAAAATCCAAAATACTGCAAGAGTTGAACGTTATGCATTTTTCATAGTTGAACTCCAAATAATCAAAGTAAATATTTAGTATATTTTAAACATGTGCTGTCTGTTTTCTTTAACATTATTTTGATGTAATACAGATAAAAACAGGAAAAGCTAATATTTCTCTAGTTTAACTACACTGTGTTTGCTTTAATGGTTTGTATTAAACAAATTAGCTGCAATGTTTAATAAACAGGTATTAACTTTTTTTTAATCCATTGTCATCAATAAAATAGATAAAAAAAAAAAAAACACAGTTTAATAACTTTATTAAACCTTCCTTTTATCTGAAAATTAGGATGCTTCTTATAAACCGGTGTATCTTATGGTGTGTGTTAAAGAAAGCAATGTTTTTTTTTTATATATATGTACACATATATAGTGCATCATTGCTTATCAATAATGCATGATCAGTTTGAATAGTTGTACAGTCTTTAATGGTCACACATTTAAACTAGTAATCAATACTTTATTATATTTAATTATTTTTATAACCCATGGATTTTAGAAAGCACAGACATAGCTGTACGATTGCATTTAAGCATAGTGTGGTTGAGTTTTGCAAAAAAGAATGGCAATAGGGCAGCAGAGTGGCACTTTGGTCCACCACCTGCAGAAAAAATGGTACAAACTTAATGGTATGTAATGGTATGAACAGATTCATCATAAATGCCAGAAAATGATAATTTTGAACTTTCACAGATAGCTAATATGGATGAAGTGCCTCTGACTTTTGATGTGCCCTTGAACAAGACTGTTCACTCCAAAGATTAAAAAAAAAAAAATTGTTGAAACTTCTGGTCATGAAAAAACCCATTATACTGTTGTTTTGTCGTGCTGTGTGAATGGAACAAAATTGCCACCTCCTTTAATTTTTAAAAGAAAAACAATGCCCAAAGAAAAACTTTCCAAAGGCATTTACATTCATATTCATTCAAATTGATTGATGAAGTTATGGATAAAGATGTGATCAGGACATCCTGGCAGATAATGTGTTGTTTTAAGCTTTCCACGAACTATTGAGGTTCTTTAGTTGTGGACAACCGCGACCATCTTGAGGATAAGGTGGTTGGCCCTATGCCTCCCTGTGTGTCCTATATATATCTGTAGAAGCGTGTGTTCACAGGGTAAGTTTGCCTGTTCTGGGGGACGAAAAACCTGAGTTTCCAGATGAAAAAACCTTTTGAGACCGGTTAACCTAACTGACCTTTAGTCAAAAGAGACCAGATAAAGGTTCCCTCACATCTTTCACAGGTCTTTCCGACCAAAGGGCTTAGTCTATACTGACTGAGCTATGGAGGCTCCCTGGCAGATAATGCATATTTTAAATTAAAAAAAAAAAAAAAAAAAAAATATATATATATATATATATATATATATATTATTATACTTTCTTGGGTTTTAGTCAGTTAAATTTATTTTTATAAATATATATACAGGGTGTTCGGGATAAATTTGACAGTTTCGTAAGGAAAAAGAAAATCTTCTTTGTATCTATTAAATTTAATGAATTGACAAAAAAACATTACAGGCAGAGTTAATTACAATACTATCAACAAGATTTACTCAAAATAACCACCATTAGCATCGATCACAGCTTCAATTCTGCTTCGGAACCTCGAACAAGCTGATGCTACAGTCTCCCTGGGAAGGGCCGCAAAAACTGTTTTAATTTTATCCATTAACTGGGCTTTTGTATTACTGGAAGTGCGATTGGTGTCTTTTTCAACTGCGCCCCATACAAAATAATCCATGGGGTTAAGGTCTGGGGAGTTTGGAGGCCAAACATTTGGACTGGTGAAGTCGTAGAAATTTTCAGACAACCATTTTTGACTTTTCCCAGAGGTGTGGCAAGGGGCCGAATCCTGCTGCCATACATACGGCCTACCATTGGCTACCCTTGTTATCCAGGGCTTGACTACAGTTAGCAACTCCACGAACAAAGCCCGAATTCCAATGCCAGGGTTCTTCAACACCTGTTCTTGCAGATTTGCGAGGAATTCTGCTGTACGAACGCAATCAGATCGTCTGCTAGGGATCTTTCTTCTTGCTACATCCTCGTAGTCACCATTGCAAGTCTCTAGTTCATGCCTGATTGTTTTTACTGTATTCAGGGAGCATTGGGCAGCAGTCGTAATATCCTTATTTTGATGGCGGGCACGAATCATCATGATACAAGTTATTCTCTTCCATGATTCAGGTGGGTTCCAGCTATCCATCCTTTCTGACATCTTGTATATGAATGAAGAAGGGTCCAAACTTTTAAATGAAGAGAAGTGTGTGTTAATACATGTAACTTACGGAAAAATATAATTAATTATAAATATGTCAAATTTATCCCGAACACCCTGTATATATATATATATATATTTCCATGAAAAATTTCATGCATAATTCGCACGTCTTATACTGAGAAGAATGTACAAGTTTTTCCAAAAATTCATCATCATCATCATCAAATTCCTGCCATGTACCCTCAAGGGGTGTACAGGATATGACAGTACTACATGAAAAAATTACATCATTACTAACTTCCTATCTACAATTTTCCTCCAAATCAGTCTGTTACTTGTCAAGACTCCAACATTATCAGATCTTATATTTCTATCGTCTAAGGCACTTTGTACCGTATCAATCCACCTATATCTTGGTCTTCCTCTGGGTCGTTTTCCTGCCAACCTGGCAGAGAACACTTATTTTGCTAATCTTTCCTCTCCCATTCTATTTAAGTGACCATACCATCTGAGATTAGCTCTGCTAACGCATTCCTGGATGCTGACAATGTCAAGTTCTTTCCTAATATCCTCATTTTTAATATGATATTGCCATTGATGCCATCTGTTCACGCCTCTAATCTTTCTCAGGACTCTCATATCTGCGGTTTCTAGTCTTTGGTCAAGTGTTTTACTTCTGACCCAGCTCTCAGATCCATAAGTTAAAATTGGTTTGAACACAGTCTTGTATACAGCTAATTTAGTGTTCCGACTAATTTCTTTCTTATTCCATATGAATTTATTCAATTGACTTCCCACGATACCAGCTTTGCTGATTCTGTTGTCTATTTCTATATTTAGTTTACCATCTTCAGTAAAAATTGTGCCTAAGTAGCTGAAATGTTTTACTTGTTCCACAGGTTCTCCATTCACAACACAGTTGACATTTTCAATGATTCTGCCTATTTTTATTGTCTTTGTCTTTTTATTGCTGACCTTCATACCATATCTATTACAACAGCTATTCAA
Source organism: Typopeltis vanoorti (assembly GCF_054136105.1). Classification (NCBI taxonomy): domain Eukaryota; kingdom Metazoa; phylum Arthropoda; class Arachnida; order Uropygi; family Thelyphonidae; genus Typopeltis; species Typopeltis vanoorti. The sequence goes on from NC_143562.1 coordinate 32,885,201, forward strand.
TTTAGTCAGAGAATCTTGCAGACTTGTAGCGGATTTATTTAGAAGTATAACATCATCCGCATAAAGCAAAGAGCTGACATTAATATCTCCAATTTTGATATCAGGTTTAATACCACATTCCTTCATAATGTGATCCATATAGATAATGAATAACAGCGGGGATAATGTACATCCTTGTCTCACACCAGATTTAACATTAAACCATCTTCCTGTACTTCCTTCAATTCTAACTGCTGACTCACAACTCAAATAAAGACTAAGTATTGCTTGATATAATGCCCCATTGACACCATATAACTGCAGCGTATTGAATAGCTTCTCTCTTGGCACCTTGTCATATGCCTTTTCCAAATCGACAAAACTTAAATACAGATCTTTGTTATATTCCCATGCTTTCTCGACTATTTGTCGTAAAGTGAAGATCTGATCCTGACAGCCTCTATTTGGCCTGAATCCAGCTTGTTCTTCACCAAGCTTTTCTTCCACAATTCTTCTCAACCGTTTCTCAAGTATACTTGCATAGATCTTGCCAGGAACACTCAGTAGGGAAATACCTCTGTAATTCTCACATTCAGTTTTATTTCCCTTTTTATATATGGGTACTATGAGAGCTCTACTCCAATCATCGGGAATTCGTCCCTCTGTCCAGGCTTTCTGAACTATGCAGTGCAGCCACTGTAAGACTCTTATACCACCATACTTCAGCATTTCTGGTCGAATATCATCTACTCCTGCTGCCTTTCCACATTTCAAGCCTTTGATGGCTTTTTCTACTTCAAGTATGGATATGTATTCCTGACTGCATGCCTGGTCAGTGTTTTTTATCACTGTGCTGTCATCACTGCTTGTTTCATTTAGCAGTTTTTCAAAGTAATTACTCCATACTTCAAGGATATCTTTTTCTCCTGTTTTCATTTCACCTTTATCATCTCTAATTCCTTTTACAGCACTCTTTCCTCCATTCCTAAGCTTCTTCAACAACCTCCAGAATATTTTGCCACCTTCTTGATATTTATTTTCTATATTCTTGCCAAAGTCCTCCCATGACTTTTGTTTAGCTAGTTTTACACACTGTTTAGCTTTCTTACATTTGTCTCTGTATTCTGTAAGAGTAAAAGCTGACTTATTTGCCAGGAACTTTTGATATGCTTTCTTCTTTTCCTTCACTGCCTCTTTAACTTCCTATGTCCACCAGGGAGTTCTGATTTTTTTATCTTTGCACACAACCTCACCACATGCCTCTCTGGCAGAATCAATCAATGTTTCCTTCAGACTTTGCCACTGAATCTCCAAGGTTTGATTCCTGTTCTCAAACTCTTTCATTTTCTTTTCAATAATTCTGTATTTTAGTCTACAGTTTACATCTGAGAGCTGCTCAACTTTTATTCGCTTTAAAACTTTCTTACATGTTATTCTTTTCAATATGAAATTCAATTTTATCCTGCTCAAGACTAAATAGTGATCACTTCCAATTTCAAATCCTCTGTACACTCTGGTGTCCTGCACCAGGGAGAAAACATCACTATCAACAATAACATAGTCAATGAGACTTTTCTTATTCCTAGCCTCTTCTCTCCATGTGAATTTGTGCACATTTTTATGTTGGAACATGGTGTTAGTAATAACCAGTCCATGTCCTGAGCAGAAATCCAACAGATATTTGCCATTATTATTAGCTTTGTTCTTTTCTCCAAATTTTCCCAAAATATTTTTGTATGTCTCATAATCATTTCCTACTCTACTATTTAGATCCCCAACATGGACCAACTTTTCATTTTTCATTGTGTCAGTTGCTTTTTCTAAAGCCTCAAAAAATTCCTCCACTTCTACCTTAGTAGAACCTTCTGTGGGACCATAGGCACAAATAAGTCTCATTGTCCAGTTCCCCATTCTCATATTTGCCCACATTACTCTACTTGAGACTGACTGCCATTCAAGAAGATTAGCCTCGTATTTTGTGTTGAATACTATGGCTACTCCTTCTTTTCCTTGATTGTTATTGCCTGAATATAACATTTTGTATTTATTGCTCAGAAAGATCTCACCAGTTTTGGTCTCTTTTGTTTCAGTCACCCCTATTATGTCGATCTGGTACTTATCTAATTCCTCAGCTAGCTCCATTTCTTTGCCATTCAGGCTTCTTACGTTGATAGTACCGATCTTTAACTCTGGTAATGTTGAGTTGGGGTTTGTTTTCAGATTTGTTCCAGTAGCTGACTTTTCGCTGTTCGCCCTGGTTCCCTGGCGAAAACAACGGGGCCTTGTTTAACCGGGCGACGCCCCAGCCGGCATGAAATTTTGTCATGTTGTACCATCATTTTTTATTTTGGTTTAACCAATAAGAATACAATTTGGTCGGCTAAATCCCAAATTGCCAGCCCATCCTCGTTCGTTCAGTATCAAAGTAGATACCCAACAGGGTGCACCACGAGAAGGTGAGGATTGGACATTAGGTCAGAAGCCCTGGTCGGTTCTCCGCATTCCTTTAAAGGCTATGTGGAGGTCTCCTCTCGGTTATACAGCTTTGACCCTTAAGCACCCCTTTTTCCAAAAATTCTACATGAAAAATGCGATGCGTCCAATAACGATGTGTCTTATAAGGCAAGATACAGTAAATCTATCAGCTGATTCATGAACTCGCTTTTCTAATTCTGTTGTCTATTTCCAGTTTAATTTCGAGCAAAGTGCAACACCTGCATTTCATATATATATTAGATGATAAGCAGTTTGCTTGCACACAGTGGACTCTGCTTAAATAGCCAACTTGGCATAAAATTAAGTAATATCCTATCAAGACTTTATAGAAAACATTTTTAATTTTTTAATAAAAAATATTTAAGTTCATTGTATTGTACGCATTCTAATTTCAATAATTTGCAAAAAATGTTCATGAAATTTACATCACAGTTCATCTTTTCCTAATCTTTCTTTGTAACATGCAAAGATACCTTTCCTTATTTCTTTGGCAATACAGAAAATATCGCTGTTTAAACTTTGACTCTTTCTGTGAAGATGAGAAACTTGATTTACCTTCTTCATAAAACAGTGTCAAGCTTCTTTTGAAGCATATTCTGTACATGTATGTACTGCTCTTATGTTTCTTTCCTTTTTCTTTAGTGAAACTATTTCTTTATCATATTCTAATAATATTTATTTATATAATTTGTCATCGTCACTAAAATTTTAGTGTAAATAGCTAAAATGTTTTACTTGTTCTGTAGGTTCTTTACTTAGGATGCAATCAAAGTTTTCAGTGTTTCTACCTATTTTCATTCTATTTATTGTTGCTTTTCATATCAAATTTATTATAGCAGTTAATCAATTTTGCTAGGTAATCTTGCAAACGTACTGGATTTATTTAGAAGTATAACATCTGCATAAAGTAGAGTTCAGATTAATATTTCCATTTATGAAGGAAAGTGGTATCATGTTTAACACCACTTTATTTGATTTGATCCATATAGATGATGAATAACAATCTACAGGTAATATGTATCTTTGTCTCACACGTGATTTACCAATACAACGGTGCATCTTATAAGGCAAAATACAGTAAATCTATTCATCTGATTCATATTAAACCTGCTTTTCTAATTCTGTTGTCTGTTTCCAGTTTAATTAACATCGCACCATCTTCTCCTACCTTTTCGTTCTAACTGCTGACTCACAACTCGTATATAGACTATATATATTTTTTACTTGATATAATATCCTATTCATACCATATGACTAGTGTTTGAACAGCTCTTCTCTTGGCAGTTTGTCATATGCCTTTTCCAGATCTACAGAACTTACAGAACCTCGTTATGTTCTGATGATCACTTGATTGTTTTAAAGTGAAATATGATCATGAAAGCCTCGGTTTGGCCCCTGAACCAGATTGTTCTTCTCCAAGCTTCCCTTTCACAATTTTTCTTACCCCCCCCCCCCAAGTATTCTTACTGAGTACTCCAGGAGAACTCAGTAAGGAAATTTCTTTAATTCTCACATTCAGTTTTATTTCCTGTTTTTTTTTTATTTTTATATATATATATATCATCATCATCATCAAATTCCTGCCATGTACCCTCAAGGGGTGTACAGGATATGACAGTACTACATGAAAAAATTACATCATTACTAACTTCCTATCTACAATTTTCCTCCAAATCAGTCTGTTACTTGTCAAATATATATATATATATATTTTATAGATGTGTACTATGAGTTCTACTGTCACCATCTGGAATTTGACTTTCTGACCAAGCATTCTGTATTATGCAGTGCAGCCAGTGTAAATAAACGTCAATATTTGAGCACTTCTGGTTGAATATCATCTATTTTAGCTGCCTTTCTACATTGCAGGTTTTATTTTTTTAACCTTAAGTATTGATATTCTCCCACCTACTTGAATTCCTCTTGAATGTTTTTACAACTGTGCTGTCACTACCTGTTTCATTTAGCAATCTTTCAAAGTACTTACATCAGACATCTAGAATATGTCTTCAGTTTTCGTGCCACCTCATTTTTGATCCTTTTATAATTCTTTATTTATTTTCAAGCTTTTTTTTCAATAGCTTCTAGAATATTTTGTCACCTTGATATTTATTTTCTATGTTCTTATCAGTGTTCTCATTAGCTAGTTTTTACACAGTGCTTCATTTTTCTTATATTTTTCCCTGTTATTCTCTTAGAGCACAAGATGAATTCCTTGCCAGGAACTTTAATATACTTTCTTGTTTTTCTTAACTGCTTCTCTAACTTAAGTCCACCTGGGGTTCTGATTTTCTATTCTTGCAGACAACCTCACTATATGCCTCTGTGGTTGAATTAATCAACAGCATCTGCCTCTGAATCTGCACAGTATGATTCTTGTTTTTAAACTTATTCTTTTTTTAAATTGAAAAATATTTATGTATTTGAGTCTTGAGTACAATCATTTCTGAAAGTTGCTAGCTAAAGTTTGATTAATTTTAAGTTTCTTACAGTTTTCTTTTCAGTATTATATTCAATTTATCTTGTTCAAAACTAAATGGTGATCGTGCCAGATTTCAAATCCTTTGTATACTCGTGTATCTTGGACAACCATGACTATATCACTATCAACAATAACAGTCAATGAGACTGTTTCTTGCATATTGTCTCCATTGGATTTGTACTTATCTTTTTTGTTGGAGCATTGTGCTAGTAATAACTAGTCCATCCTTGAACATAAATCCAGCAGTAATCTGCCATTTTTATTTGTTTTGCTCTTTTTTCTAAATTTTCCCAAAACATTTCTATATGTCTGGTGATCATTTTCCACTTCTTCCTTAAAAGAACGTTCTATGGAACCATAGGCGTAAATGTCTCATTGTCCAGTTCCCCATTGTTGAATATTATGACTTCTCCTTTTCCTTGTTTGATCCTGGTCTGTACTGCCTGAATATACTATTTTGTATTTGTTGTTTAGAAAATTCCCATCTGTTTTTGTCTTTATTTCAGATACACCTATTATGTTGATCTGGTACTTATCCAGTTCTGCTTGTTCCATTTCCTTTCATTGAGATCTGTTTAGAGAGCGGATATGCTAACCACTCAGCCATTCGGGCCTATATACCAGTTGTATTATATCAGTTGGGTTTGGGCAACTCTTCTTTTTATTATTCTTTCAAAATTCTAGTAGCAAGGCTTATACGTTGGTCATACATAACTGGTAATTAGTTTACGGAATTAACAACGCATATAAAGTATATTAATTAAAGGTAACTTTAATGAATAACTTCTATATTTCGGCAACGTCACGTTGCCATCTTCAGGAACATAAAGATATGGTATGAGCACGCAGGCACTAACAAAGACAAATGAGGAAGAAAGCAAGAAACTAATATTGTTCCTAAAGTCCTAATGGTGCCCTCTGGCAGGCTAATTTGGTTGTTTTGGCAGTTGGGCTGAAGTTCTCATAATGTAAGTCTCCCAAATTTGGGGTAGTTTCATGCACCCAAATTTGTTGAGGTTAGGAACGTTTTTTAGAGCTGCTGCTGATGATTCCTTGAATAATCTTTCGTATTTAAACTTGCTGCGGTGTATTATTCAAGGAATCATCATCAGCAGCTCTAAAAAACGTTCCTAACCTCAACAAATTTGGGTGCATGAAACTACCCCAAATTTGGAAGACTTACATTATGAGAACTTCAGCCCAACTGCCAAGACAACCAAATTAGCCCCCCAGAGGGCAGCATTAGGACTTTAGGAACAATATTAGTTTCTTGCTTTCTTCCTCATTTGTCTTTGTTAGTGCCTGCGTGCACATACCATATCTTTATGTTCCTGAAGATGGCAACGTGACGTTGCCAAAATATAGAAGTCATTCATTAAAGTTACCTTTAATTAATATACTTTATGTGTTGTTAATTCCGTAAACTAATTACCAGTTATCCTTTCAAAGTTCTAGCATAAGTACAAATGTTAGTTTCCTATCCTGGTCTTTATCATAGATGCATCATCCAGATCGGATCTCCCATCTGGGTTTGAGTGAATTCCATCACTAGTCTGAGAACTAGATATCACATTCAAGGTAACATGTGAATCGTGATCTTGGCTATGGCCTTCATTTATTGGGGAGGAGGATCGTTCTTCAATCCTCCTATGCTAACCATGTGTTTTAGAATTCAGTGCTAGGTGAGGCAAATATATGACAGAGAGGGCAGCCTCTCATTGCATGAGACAAAAATATAGTAAAATAAAATTTGCACATTCAAGGTAACATTTCCATTTTGATCTTGGCTCCTGTGGCTTTCATTTATTGGGGAGGAGGGTCTTTCTTCAATCCTTCCTTGCTGACCAGATGTTTTGGAATTCACTCATCATCATCAAATTTGTGATGTATACCATTATGGGAGGGTGTACAAGATCTTATGATAGTATTACATCATTATTAACTTCTTATCCACAATATTCCTCCAGATTAGCCTGTTATCTGTCAATATTTCAATACTATCAGATCTTATATTTCTGTCTTCTAAGGAACTTCTTACTGTATCAATACATCTATATCTTGGTCTTCCTCTGGGGTCTTTTTCTTGTCATCTTGGAAAAGAACACTTGTTTAGCTAATCTTTCTTCTCCCATCTGTTTAAGTGGTTATACCTCCTGAGATCAGCTCTGCTAATACGTTCATGAATGGCTAACAATGTAAGTTCTTTCCTAATAGCCTCATTTTTAATATGATACTGCCATTGATGCTATCTGTTCAGTCCCTGTAATCTTTCTCAGGATTCTCATATCTGTGATCTCCAGTCCTTGATCAAAAGTTTTATTTCTAGCCCAGTTTTCACATCCGTAAGTTAAAATTAGTTTGAACACTGTCTTGTATATATACAGCAGTTTAGTGTTTTGACTAATCTCTCTTATTCCATGTAAATTTATTCAGTTGACTTCCTACCATACCAGCTTTGCTAATTCTGTTGTCTATTTCCAAATTTAATATGTCGTCTTCACTAAAAATTGTGCCTAAATAGCTGAATATTTTACTTGTTCTATAGGTCCTCCCAGGATGCAGTTGATGTTCAATGTTTCTGCCTGTTTTCATTATCTTTGTCTTTTTAATGCCGATTTTCATACCAAATTTATTACAGTAGTTGTTCAATTTGGTCAGGAAATCCTGCAGACTTGTCCTGGATTTATTTAGGAGCATAACATCACCTGCATAAAGTAAAGAGCTGAGACCAACATCTCCAGTCTTGATATCAGGTTTAACACTGCTTTTCTTCATATGTGATCCGTATAGATGATGAATAACAGTACAGATAACGTACACCCTTGTCGTACACCTGACTTAACATTTAACCACTTTCTGTGTCTCTTTCAAAAAGTTCCATGTAACTGGAGTGTTTTGAACTGCTTTCTTCTCAGCACCTTATCATATGCCTTTTTCATATCTAAAAAGCTTAAGTACCGATCTTTGTTATATTCCCATGATTTCTCAACTATTTGTCTTAAAGTGAAAATCTGATCCTGACAACCTCTGTTTGGCCTGAATCCAGCTTGTTCTTCTCCAAACTTCTCGGCCACAATTTTCACAGTTTCTTAGCCGGTTCTCAATAATACTTGTATAAATAAATCTTACTAGCAACACTCAATAGAGAAATTCCTCTGTAATTTTCACATTCAGCTTTATTCCCATTTTTATAGATGGGCACTTTGAGTGCTCTACTCCAATCATCTGGAATTCAACCCTCTGACCAGGCCTTCTGAATTATGCAGTGTCTTGTCTTAAGCTTTTTCACGAACCATTGAGGTTATTTAGCTGTTGACTTCATGACTGCAAGTATCTCGAGGATAAGGTGGTTGGGCCCTATGCTTCCCGGTGTGTCCTATGTCTGTAGATGCAAAAAACCCGAGTTTATGGGTAAAAAACCCCCTTACCTCTGTATGAGATGGGCTAGCTCACTTTTAATCAAAAGAGACCAGATAAAGGTTCCTCACGTCTTGGACGGGAATTGAACCCAGTTCTTCCAACCAAAGGGCTTAGTCTAAACAGACTAAGCTACAGAGGCTCTGAATTATGCAGTGTAGCCACTGTAAAACTTTTATACCTCCCATATTTTAGCATTTCTGGTTGAATATCATCTACTCCAGCTGCCTTCCCATGTTTCAGGTTGGTGACAGCTTTTTCTACTTCAAAACTGGTAATTAGTTTATGGAATTAACAACGCATATAAAGTATATTAATTAAAGGTAACTTTAATGAATAACTTCTATATTTCGGCAACGTGACGTTGCCGAAATATAGAAGTTATTCATTAAAGTTACCTTTAATTAATATACTTTATATGCGTTGTTAATTCCGTAAACTAATTACTAGCTATGTATGACCAACGTATAAGCCTTGCTACTAGAATTTTCTACTTAAAGTACAGATAGCATGCCTGTTGAGTGTTTTCTACCACCATGCTGTCATGCTCATTTCATTTAGCAGTCTTTCAAAGCAATTACTCCATGTATCTTTATCCTCAGTTTTCATGTTCCCTTTATTATCTAATTCCTTTTACAGTATTCTTTCCTCTATTTCTGAGCTTTTTTAGTAGCCTCCAGAATTTTACTACTTTCCTTATATTTATTTTCAATGTTCTTACCAAAGTCTTCTCATGAATTTTGTTTAACTAATTTTACCAGTGCTTTGCTGTCTTATGTTTTTATCTGTATTCCCTAAGAGCACAAGATGACTTACTTGCCAGGAACTTTCGATATGTTTTTACTGCTATGTGCAGCAAATATCTGACAGAGAAGGCAGACTTCTATTGCATGAGACAAAAATACAGTGAAATGAGATTTTTACATAGCCCTCAAATGCTTTAATAGTATTTGTAGAATCAAGAAGAAAAGGAATATGATTATTTATCTCCATAGAAGTCACGAATCGACCTAACTATTGCATACTACTCTCATCTGGGGTAGTGCTCTCCCTAGAACTTCTTAAAAATACTTCATTGCAGAAGAGCAGTTGAATCGATTAATGACTCATCTCTCACTTATTCACTTCGTGCACTCTCATGGAGGCATTCAATTTCCATTGCTTTTGCATCTACTAATACTTTCACAGCCTGTTATTCATCTGAACTGATGTCTCTAATTCTTCCACCCTTTGTTAAACCATTGAAGCATGTGAAGCTATCAATGCTCCTTCACAGTTCAATTCCAAACTTCCAGAACAAATTTATCCTTGTTTATTACAATAAAAGATCAAATTTATACCTTCTATTGTTGCCATCTGAAACAGGGTCCCCTCATATGTGTGTTACTAACTATAATCCTCAATTCCTTGCTCATCCACAGTATCTAATGTATTGAATTGGACAATCTCTCAAGTATGGGATTAACATGAAAAAATATCCTTGCTATAATAGTCATAGAAGCCAAAGGTATATAGCTTTCTTATGGGATTAAATTTTTTTAATAGTTTGCTGTAGTGAGTGTATTTCACTATATGGTATTTAGTAATATAGTAAGAGTTGGCATACAAATTTTCTTTAAGGAAAATGCTATTCTTTGTGTTATATCTTACTTCATTTTATTGTTTCAGATGAAAATGCAGTACGTCCACCAACCACAAAGTGGAGGTGTGGCAAGTGTAATGTGTGTAAATTGTGTGATCAGAGAAATCAGTCAGTAAGTATTAATTGAATTTTTTTAAGAACTTTTATATCACGAAGAAAAGATTTCTGTGTATTTTTATTTAAAATTTACCATGTACATTTCAGTTTATTCAACTTATATGTTTAAAGGGTGCTTAAGGGTCAAAGCTATATAACTGAGAGGAGACTTCCACATAGCCTTTAAAGGAATACATACAACTGACTAGGGCTTCTGACCTAATGTCCAGTCCCCAGACCAGATATAGGTGGATTGATATGGTAAAAAGTGCCTTAGAAGATAGAAATATAAGATCTGATAATATTAGTCTTGACAGGTTAACAGACTGATTTGGAGGAAGATTGCAGATAGGAAGTTAGTAATGAAGTAAATTTTTCATTACTATCATATCCTGTACATATTAGGAAACATGTCAGGAAATCAATGTTGATGATGTGTTGTTAAAGGAATTTTAATAGCAACTGAAGCATTGTCGAGGGCAAAGATAACATGGAAGACCAAGAAATTTGAATAAGAATGTAAACATCAATCAATCAAGCAGGCATTCATTTATTTTGACTACACACTCTGGGTGTGTGTGGGGGTGGGGGAGTGGTGGTCAGGTTTTTTGATATAAATGCAGAAATAGTCTCCCAGATGTTTTTTTTTTTTTTAAAGATATTTAGGCTAGGAGCATTCTGCAAAGCATGAAGAGATTCTCCAGGGTAATCTCTCACTTTCAAATTGTAGTCTTTTTAAGTAATGGTCCTCCGTTACTGCATTTGGTGTAGTGAACACATTGCCTGCTAATCTACTTTGTCCATATTAGTTCATAACTGGTTCAAAGGAGTATCTGGGGGAAAAAAATTTAAAAAAGCATTTAATACATATTAATCACAAATTTCCAGTATTAAAACTAGCTTCTTATTCTTTCTCCAAATGCTCCAAAGGTTGAAGTTCACTCATTATCAGTACCTGCAGCACAGAGTATATGTTCTTAGTGTAAACTAAGACTATACTAGATATGAACCAATATGGACCAAATGGATTAGTAGACTACAATGTGCTTGATACACTATATGTAATTGGATGAAGGACTGTTACAGTAAAGACTAAAAGTTAGAAGTGATGGATTCTGGAAATCTGCTTGTGCTTTGCAGAATGTGCTTAAACTAAATAAGTATTGTTGTTAAAACAAAAAAAAACTGCCCACTTTTCGAATTGTGTCCAGAGAGTGCAAATCAAAATAATTGAATGCTTGCTTGATATTTGTTTATTATTCAAATTACTCTGTCTTTCATATTGATTTTAATATTGCTTTCTGTCCTTTGTAATGCCACGATTACTGTTAAGTAAAATGTTGGAATAATTTTTTTTTACTATTCTTTTGTGTATTACCCATTCAATTTCTTTATTATCACATATGCAACAAGTACAGCAGAATTGACAAAATTCACTTTAGATATTCTCCTATTATATTGTTCTGAAAATTTATTTGTGAATGTTAAAGCTACAAAACCGATATGCACTCTGATATTTTCTGTTATTTCATTTAAAAAAAAAAGTTTTGTAACCTGCTAAGGGATTTGCAACTCAGTTTGAAAAACACTCGTCTAGACAATACGTTCTAAACAAATAACTCTGAAAATTGCTGACATCAGCAGTAACTAATTAGCCTGCAGTGTGCAGGCAATCTGACACACTTGAAATGGGTCAGAGTGATATTTGTGTGGAGAGATTGGAAAAATTATTAAATAAAATAAGTGACAAGTATTATTTATCACAATTCATTTTTATGGTACATCCAAAAATTATTGCTTGTACATTTAGAAATTCTGAAAAAAAAATTTTGTGAATGCATGTGCATTCCCTTTTTGACCGGTGTGTGCATGCACAGTTTAGAGGAAACATTGGTTGTTCCTCTTGCTGTGGATTCTGCAGTGCTAGCTTAATCAGAATCCAGGGTCAAAGCTTAGCATGTTTAGTGTTACTCTTGTTTCATTAGAGTATTTTCACTTTCTCAAATTTTGCTAGTTGTTGGTATGCCTTTTCTAAAGTGTGATAATGGCCTTACTATAGAATGCAATGTGGTTGAGAATTGCATTGTCTTAAACTTTTTGATAACATTTCCATTGCCAAATGTCTTCTAATCTACTTCTGCACCAACTGTATTTTATAAGATCTAAACTGTCTTCTTAAATACAACACTGTATATAGTAGACTATGAAATATATAGTTTGTGACTTCCTCGACATGAATTTACATTAGTTTTTATTAACAGAAAATCTTCCAGTATTACTTTAAAGTCAACCTACCTCCACTGCCTGATTACAGTCAACATTTGGAACAAGTTTTCAAACGTTCATTCTGCAAAACTTTGTTCAGGCAGGTACTGTCTATATTCTGGTCTAAATTTTCATAGTGTAGCAGTTGAAAATCTGAATTTGGCAAGTCAGATAAGACTACACTACATAGTCCTACATGGATAATACAGTGGACAGATCAGATTTCACACACAGATTTGAGTTCTACATCTGTGTGTGAAATCGTGTAATTCTTTCAGTATTTATCAGTTAATAATTTGTTATTTATATTAATTCTACAAGATGTGTTATATGTACCTAATGCCAAATTTTTGAACCATAAAGCAAAGTATATTCTAGTAAGCATTTCCAAAAAGCAATGTTAAATGAAATTGTATAACAAAAATTCCTTCCCCCCCCCACACACACACAAATATTATTATTGAGAGAGACTTCCAGGGAGTCAGACTCATCAAGGGAGGCCACATACTACACACACCAGTTATCATACTTATTCTTGAATTCATTCACACTGCTTGCACTCACAATATCCAATCGCACACCACCCTCTGAAAGAAAAATCTAGCTCTCACACCCTTCTTGGTGGTCTTCATTCTCAGCTTCCAAGAATGCCCTCTCGTCCTTTCCCCACCCTCCATAAAGTGAAAAATTCCATCAATTGAAATCATGTATGACCCTTTCAGAAGTTTGTAAGTCTCAATCATATCACCCCTCTTTCTCCTGTTTGCTAGTGTCTGCAGTCTACAAATTCTCAATCTGTCTTCATAATCAGTATTTCACAATCCTGATATCATTTTTAACACTCCTTTGTACTCTCTCCAATATATTAGAATCTCAATGGAAACCAGACCTGTGCACAATAGTCCAAGTGAGGTCTTATCAAGGCCTTGTAAAGAGACAAAATAATATCCTTATCTTTGTTAAGGATGTTATTTTAACATCCTTAACAAAGGATATTAAAATAACATCCTTTGTTATTTCAGCATTGCAATTCGTTTTCAGCATTGCAATTATCTTTTGAGTTGTATTTGCAATCTTTGCCACATGGTCCCTGAACTTAAACTTCCTATCTATTAACACTCTAAGATCCCTAGCATAATCCCACCAGTATAATACGACATTGGATATCTAATCATGCCAAAGTGAATGACTGGCATGATTAGATATCCTCTTTACATTTACTGACATTAAACTGACACCCATTATCCAATGCCCACAATTCCAGCCTATTCAAATCATGCTGCAAAGACTGCATATCAGCAACATTTCATCAGCAAATAATTGTATATCTCTTGTCAAATCCTTCCCAATATCATTAATGTACAGATTGAATAACAGTGGACCAAATGATGATCCTTGTGGTACACCACTTGTTACCTTAAACCTTGCAGACTAAGATCCCCCCCGTATACCACTTTTTGATATGTCAGTCAGCTGTCCTCTTATCCATGCTAATAGTGTATAACCCAAACCCATTTTCTCCACTTTATGCAGCACTCTGCCATGCTGTATTCTCTCAAAAGCCTTAGAAAAATCCAAAAGTATCATGGTGTATCCATTCCCCTTGTCTAGTTCAATGGTCACATTGTTATAGAATGTGAGCAAGTTGCTAAAGCATGACCTTCCCTTAGTAAACCCATGTTGTTCATTGCAAAGTAGAGATTCACTGTCAACCCATTTCTGAATGCGGACCCTAACCAATTTTTCCAAAATCTTCACCACCACTCCTGAGATATTAATTGGTTGATAGTTGGATACATCGGTCTTTGCCACCCTTGTGCAATGGAATTACCAGATATGCCAGATATTTTGCATATTATGCAGAATGTTGGTACAAGTAGTATGAACATGCTTGAATTCTGACTTCTGAGAAATATTGTGTTGGTTGTATTCTGTTTATTAGGCAGATATATATATATATATATATATATATATATATATATATATATTAACCCCATCATTTTCATTGACTTAAGTAGGGATTTATAGACTTTCTGATACACTTAAGTTGCTGTGGGAAGCTTCTGGTATAGAGTTCACGTTTTTAAGGTAAATGAGTTTAATAAAATAAGCAGTTATTACCCTACAAGTTTCGTAAGTTGTCAGACTTAACATCATCAGGGGTACTAGCAACAAAAGTTATACACAACAAAAGATTAGAAACAATTAATCACACATTATTATTATGTGTGATAAGACACCTCCAGGGAGTCCAAACTCTCATTGAGAGAGAGTGTGCCAACAGCATCGAATGATTGAACCCCTTCCATCTACTAACTCTGCTCAAACTTAACTTTTTGCGTGAGCCATTTGTAGCAGAGGCTCTACCAAGCGACCAACTTTTGCTGGCTAAGGTTATCAGAACTTCACAACTGGTACATACCAGTAAGTAACTAGAATAAAAAAAAAAAAAAAGTTAAATTCATTACTGCATGCAGGTTGGAACATTGTTAGTTGTTGCTGTCACATTATGTAGTATTGTGCTTGTATTCTAGGTCCATAGCAGTTAGATTTTTAATGAAAGCAGACCAAACTTGCTGTAAGATTAAGCCTTGCTTACTGTTGCATTATGTGGGAATCCTTGGCATTTGTGAGGCCCTTGAACTTTCTCGTAAAACAATTATGATCAGTATATGGCATTTTTGTTTGTTGCTAAACTGCTTGATGGCCTGTGGTAGTTGCGTGGAATTCCAAGCCTGATTTACCGTATTTGCCAGCGTATAAGATGTATGCCCTTTTTTGTACACATTTTTTAGGAAAAGAAACTTCATCACTGAATATTATAATGAATTTACAGTATTTCAAATATAAAGTAATAAGTAGGTCTACTTTCAACAACTACCTAATCTAACTAGGAAAGAGTCCCACCTTTTAATCTTCTTCGTCAAAACCCAGAAATTCATCTCCAGAGCTAAATGGAGAGACACTTGAAACCTCTTCTGAATCTGAGTCCTGATACAACAAATTGTCCTCTGTACCATCCAGTGCATTACTAATGCCACACTTCTTAAATGATTTAACCACTGTCTCAGTTTTCACAGCATCCCATGAAACTTTGACCCACTCACAAACTTGCGAAATGCTAGGCCTCTTCCTGATGGCGTAACCTCAAAATCTGATGACTGCATTCAGCTGTTCCGCTTCTCCTTCATAAATCCCTTAAATGGTTTATTACTAGAGACACATCTAAAGGTTGAAGCTGACTAGTTAGCTTTCACTAGTGCATCCGCTGAACTCTACGTAACTGGAATGTTCTCACACACCATGAGGAAGCAAGAAAGAGATTGCGTAACTCAGAACAGAGAAAATTTCCAGAAATGAAAGTAATAAAAAAACTGAGTATCAGCGTATAAGACGCACCCTGTTTTTCAGACCTATTTTCAAAGAAAAGTGCGTCTTATACGCTAGCAAATACGGTATGTTATTCTTTTTTCAGTGTCTTTTACGTGTTCAGACACACAGCTCTCCCTTGATCTTCCTGTCTGACCTACATTGCAAATGCCATAAGTGCAATGAATTCTTAAAAACGGCTGGTTTTTTTCATAGGATGTGGAGATTTTGGTGGATGTAAGAATCTTGAGATTTTATTCAAATATATATATATATATATATATATATATAAAGTCACTTTGATGTACTCATGGAGAAACCTAACACTTTGTCTGTAACATTCTTGCTGTTAGGTAGTATGATTGCATTCTTAAAATCTTGTTTAAGTAATGGAGCTGTTGCAGGTGCATTAAGAATTTTGTTGATCGTCTTGGGTTCATAACACCGTTGAGTGTGAGGTTTTGTCTGAAGTGTAGTTCTTCATTCCTTTTAATTGACATGCTGGATATATTGTATGCTCTATCTCGTAATGTTTTAATCATGCCCACCTTTTGTAATGGAGATGATAATGTGAAGCAGCATTTAAAGATCTTCCTGTTATGGTAGTTTTCTGTATACTGAAAAGGATAATCTTTTTTTCTTTATTTTGACAAGGATATCAAAGAATAGTAATTTTTTGTGATCTTCCAGTTCAGGAGTGAATTTCATATTGGGGTGCAAGCTGTTCAGCTAATCTTTAAAATTAATTAAACAACAGGTTGGCTAAAGCTGGAGAAAGGGGAGGAACAACCCATGGGAAGTCCTCCTTTTTGTTCCTAATATTTGTCCTGAAATATGAAGTGTTTGAATAGCCTTACTGTGCCCATTTGGAAAAGGTTTAAAAGTAGATCCACTGTGTCATCCCAGGGTATGTTGATGAAAAGACTGACTACAGTATAAACTTGCTAAGATGTCTGAATGCTCTGTTTATCTTTTACCTTTTCAATAAAATGTAAGCTATATTTTACACATGGTTCTGTTTTTCTTATCTACGTTATGAGGTTTGACAGATATTTTGCTAAGTTTGAGGTTGGGGAATCTCTCCCATCTACAATTGGCTGTAATGGAATATCTTTTGCATATTGTTGGTGCACCATAAATTCTTGGGACGTTTTGATGAAGATTTTTTTAAATTCTTCTGGCCAATTAGGTAACTTTTTGATCAAGTCATTAGCTTTATTATGTGTGTGTGTGTGCCATGTGGGATCCTGGTCTAAGAATAAATAAGTGTTGGAATCTTCTCATAGGCTGTTCATTTTTCTTACATATTCATATTCATCTATTCATAACTATTATTGCATTTCCTTTGTCTGCCATAACCATTACTGTGTTTTTATCTCTCATTTCTCTAAGATCTCTTAACTCCAATTTTGGTATGTTTCTGTGTGGTAATTTAGATTTTAGTAATTCGGCTGAAGTTTGTATGCATGTGAGGTCTGCAGAGTCTCTCAGAAGATTGTATATTCCCTTTTCAATTTGCACTATAATGTCTACTTTTGCCATGTAAAACATACCAAAATACCAGAACTGCTAAGCTACAGAAACTTAAGTTTTACACTTAGTTTCCTTTAAATGTGCATTATCTGCAAGCACTGTAGTTGTCCTTTACAGTCTTGATAATGCTTTGTGGTTACTTCGCTGTAGTATGCTAATTTGACACACACACACACACTGAGGGTATGAGATAATAATGTTGGACATGTACAATGTTGAAGCAGTTTCCCAGTATTGCTGATGGATGAATGAACTCCTTTTTATGTAAAAAGCATTCAGAATTGAGTTCTGGAAAGTGAACTGAGAGGAAGATTAAAAAAAAAAATTATTTTTTTCCCCATACCTGCTGACTTATGAGTGGAAAATTTTGTGAATTGATTTGTTTAAATAAGCATTTGTTTTGTAATATGACATGGTCCTTAATTTGCTAAAAAATAGAAGGAAAAGACTGTTTTCAATGGGATTTGTTAATATTTTCTTCAATTATTTCTGTAATAGTATGTTGCTGTGGCATATTGCTTTATGTACTATACTTACAAAGTTGGCAATATAAATCATAAATTTGTGAGGGTGTTGTTCCATTTAAGAAGTACCACTATGCCATTGCTTCTGTTGAACATGAGATTGGTTAGGAATAGAATATAGGATTAATTCAAGTGCATAGATACAAGCGTGTTTAATAACACTATAAATATTTTGATTTGAATATATATATCACTGAACAGATATTTCAACAAGATGGAACAACAATGGATTCGGAAATGTACAAGCTGCATGCTAGTGTAATACAGTAGTTGAGTGTGAGATGTGATTTAAAAAAAAATAGCTTGTAACTAATAGGGGTAAGACTCCAGAGTTTTAGGTAAAGATGGTCATTATGGTTCAAGTTGAGGTAATGTAATAGTGCTTCAGCACTCTTTGAATGAATGTTCAAATTCAAAGTAGCAATAGTAGACAGGTCTTAGACCAGAACAACCTGTTGTCAGTATCAGCTCCATGCTCTGTTATACCATACTTCTCAGTCTTAAAGACTCAGTATCCAGGATTGGGTTGATAGGCCTAGAATTTTCTAGTGGCCTGTATGGAGGATACATCTAGTTAGTATTTTATGAAAAAATGACAAATGTGTTGGATACAGTGAACTTGTATGCAATAATATTTTGGAGTATTCAGAGACATTTGATGGTTGCCACATGACAGTTTGGTCTAGAAGTTGAAGAGGGATGAATACTAGATGATAATAAATAATTGGACATCTGAACAATACTGCCAAGTTCTGTACTGGGGAGTAGAGGTAACATCCTAGACAAGGAAGTGAAGAGTAATTTTTCATGAAGAGTACTGGATGAATGGAATGCATTGCTGAAGCTAGTCTGTGTGATATGAAGCCATATATTCATCCTAGAATGAATATGCTTCCATTAAACTGATATTTGAGGCTACCTTCCGATGACTGTAACATTGAAATTTGATTTTAGGCAAAAAAAAAAAAGTAGATTCTAACGTATTTGTATATGCTGAATACAAAAACAACATTAATATTGTTCCATCAACTTAAGTTTCCTTATGAAAATGCTTTGTTCAGCATAAGTTAGCATCATTGAATCACTTCAAGGTCAACAAACCTTCCAGAGCATGCATGTGTATAGAGATTATCATAACATGTTACTGGTCAATGAAATAACATGTTACAGCCACACTAGATCAGACAGGTTGCACAATTATTCCTGAGTAACCTAAGAGAACACCATAGTCTGATTTGCTTTTATAAGCTTTTTCCTTATGTTAAGCTTTTTGCTTTGATTATTCATATTTGGTGGCCAGGTGATAAATATGACTAATGATTTCATGAGGTTTCTTATATTGGAAAAAATACAGGCAATTTGAATTTTCTGTTTGCTGATTTTTGAAGTCTTAATAAGAAAAATCTGATGATGCCGGCTATAAATAGTAAAAACATCAAGAAAGATTTAAATAGACTAGATGACAACCATACTTTCAGCCATGTCCCACTCATTGGATTTCATGTTGGCACTGTGGGGGAGGCAATGATAGGTGTTTGATTTATAGACTGGTTGTAGATATCTGGAGTAGGAATTTCAACATGCAACCAACAGCTAGGCTGTCATTGTTACCATTCTGAAGGTTTTGTGCTATTTACAGAACCTTTAGTTATAACATAACTAATTATCCAAATGAATGAGTAAAATACCTTACATGAGATTCGAATGTATTTTAGACTGTGCCTCTCTATCATATACAAGTAGCTTGCACGTTTTGATTATTGAATCTTTCTGTTTTTTTCTTCTTGTTTAATTTGAAAGTCATCGAAGATTCTCTAGACACTATCATGAAAATGATATGCTCAGTAAAGTCTCACATAAGTTATTCCATAGTTAATCATTATTTATTTTGTTATGGCTTCAATTCTTATTCATCATGATTTAATTGATTATACATTTCGAATAAATGTTGCAACACTGTAAAAAGATCTCCAAAAAAAGAATGCAGCAGTCACACATCATACAAATGACTTGTCACTTAATTTAGATCAAGCGGCAGCCTAAACATTCATTTTTGGTGGCCCATAAAAGGTTGACCATGCTTACATGGCATGTGGCTTGTATGTTGCATTATTTAAATAATACATTTTATAATATGAATAATAAACTAAAAATAATTTTATACCTATATTTCATGATATCACCGTGCAACTTGGCGTGAGTCAACCATGTGAATCATCATGAGTGGGGATAAGAAAGGCAACTACACCCAATGACAACCCGAGATTTTGGCGTACTTTTGCAGCCACGTTCCCTGGTCTGTCTTTTAATATAATTCAATAAAATCAACTATTATTTTCAGAGGATATGTATTGTTAAAAAATAATTTCAAAAAGGGTTCAAGAAAACATAATATTCAGATGAAGGAAGAAGGTTTAATGATGAATGGAACAAGTACTTAGTTATTGAAAATGGGGATAAGCCCCTTTGTCTTATTTGTCATAAGTGGTGCTGTTATGAAAGAATATAATATCGGGCGCCGTTACGAGAATGAACATGAAAGCCAATACAAGAATTTTAACTGTGAACTTAGAAAAAATCAAATTAATAACAAGCTTCTTTGACTACTCAGCAAAACATCTTTAAGAAGAAAAGTATTCATAATGAGCTAGTTTTGTTGTAGCAGAACTAGTTGCAAAAGAAAGTTTATACAGATTCAGAATTTATTAAACTGTTTATTAGCTGTAAATGAACAAATATGCCTAGAAAAGAAGACATTATTTCAAGATTATTAGTTTATCTGCCAGGACTTTACAAGGCGAGTAGAAGAAATCGGTATTGATTTATTTGAGCAGCTTAAATTTAAAGCAAAATCATTTGATTGTTACGCTCTGGCAATGGATGAAAGTACTGATGTAATAGACACTGCGCAGTTAATGATATTTATTTGGGGCATCGATAGCGACTTTTAATGATCATGAAGAATTGGCCAGTTTGTGTAGTTTAAAAGGTACTACAACCGGCAATCATTTCTTCATAAAAGTAAAAGAAACTATTGATTCTTTAGCATTGGACTGGAAAAAAATAAAAAGTGCGACAACCGATGGTGGAAGAAATATGCGTAGCTCTGACACCAGTGTAGTAGTTCGAATTTGTGCGGAATTACAGAATTTAGGTTATGATAATCCAATGGTGTTCTATTGCATCATTCATCAGGAAGCACTTTGTAGCAAAATTTTATCATTGATGAAAGATGCTATAGACTTCCCGATATCAACTGTAAATTGCATCCGGCCGAATGGTCTGAAACACTACCAATTTCAAGAATTCTTGATAGAATCAGAGTATAGGGATGTTATCTACTACTACTCATCTGTTAGATGGTTAAGTAGAGGTGCTGTGCTAAAAAGAATTTATTTTTTAATGAAGAAATAGGTATTTTTATGATGGAACATGAAAATACTGTCCCACAACTATCGGATAAAAAATGGATTGTCTTTTGCATTTATGGTAGATATTACAACCTATCTTAATGAACTTAATTTGAGCCTGCAGGGCCAAGGTAAATTACTAGCAGAACTGTTTTCTGACATAAAAGCTTTTGAAGGGCAGGCTATATATCTGTTGAAGCATATGATGAAAGAAAATCTACATCATTATGTATGTTGCAAATCTGCATCTACAATTGGATGGCAAACACAAAAGAAAACTTTTGTTGGTATTATTGAAGATTTATAAACGGTATTTTCAACAAGATTTGTGGATTTTCATAAAGCATTGAAATGTGATTATTTTTGAACACTTTTAATGTCAACATTGATGACCTACCAAACCAACTACAGGTGGAAGTTTTGGAATTACAACACAATGAAATATTAAAGAATGCATTTTCATTAGAAAATATCCAAAAATTTTATCGACGCTTGCCATTAATCAGTTTCACAAAGAACATGATAGTCACATTTACGAACAAGCATTTTCTATAATGAGTTTTAGAAAACATAAATTTTCTTCTTGGCTGACTGATGAACATTTGCATGCTTCGATTCGAATTTGCACCTCAGGCTATAAAGTGGATATAGATAATTTGGCTAAGGGAAAACAATCACAAAAGGCACATTAAGCAGGGGGAGACACGTATTGTGATGTATAAACTATATTACTTTGTTTTTACATGATAATTTTTCATTGAGTTTCATTTTCATGCTTGTTTCGTATCTTGTACTTAAATATTTCTGTGGTTTTTTTTTGTTTTTTAAGATTGATATAATAAAAATTGATAACTTCAGTATTTTTTTTCACTCGCTATTTTCTCTTAAACGCTTGCAGCCCGATTATTAAAAATAAAAGTTGAATGTGGCATGCAAGCTGGAATGGTTGCCAACCCCTGGTTTAGATAAATAATTTTCATAATTTTTTAGCTTATTATTTCTTCCCCCTCCTCCCCCAAAGTATTATCTACATACTTTTAACCAGTGTGGCAACACAGACACACAGTAAATTATGTTATGTGGCTGCTCAGTAGTAGGGCATCAGATGCCGAGATAACTATAGCATGAAATGGATACAAAATTGCTATTGAGTGGCTGGATAACATTTTGATTTACTGCATGTAGATTTTTTGTGTTTAAACAAATGATCATTCTTCACAATATGAAAAGAATGAGTTAGATTTGATGCCTAAAATTTGATTCACTTATTTCAGTATCAGTAATCTGGATACCGAAATAGTGGATTTGCATGAGTTAACAAGAATGATTGTTAGATATAGCAGGAAACCACTTGCACACAAAGCCTCTTGACTGTTTTATATTTATTCATTTGATCTTGATGTAAACTTAGTTGTGTGAACAACAGAGTAGAAATTAGTGATCATATTCTTGACAGCATATGTAGAGAACAAAATGCAAGAAGATGTGGGAGAAGGTAAATATATGACTAAGTGAAAATAATCAGTCAGAAGCATAAATAAAATTTAATAACAAATAAAGCAAAATACAGAAACAAATAAACAGCCTATAATATAAGCTAGTTCCTACAAATAGGACTAATTATTTAAAAACTTGGAATATATAGTTGTTGACAACTTCAGTGCTGTTTGGCTTCTTTTTTAGATTTAAGTTAAATTTTTAAGAAGGAAAAAAAATCTGCAAATATGTTCATTATAGTAAGAAATATTTCAGTACTACTTGTTGAAACAAAGACAGTCTTCCCTAAGCTTCCCATCACAGTGATTTATATAAAAGTCAAACACATTGTTTGAAGAAATATAGTGTATTGCTGATACTATTTATACATATCTAAACTGGTACTATGAACAGCATTGCCTTATTCAGCAAATTTTATCAATTGGAGATGTGGTTTCATGTTACATAACTGCTGGATTATCATGCAGTACCAATCGCTTTCTCTCTCTCTTTCATTTTTTTCATTTTAATTTTTTCAAAAAATCCCAGTTTCTCTCAGAAACTGGGATTTTTTATCTGCCAGAACACATGCAACTAACAAACTTAATTCATCTCACATCCTTAATTGCTTTGGTTGTAATTCCAAATACCTCCATTACTCCCATATTTGCATAGCATTGAACTCTGAGTTTTGTATTAGAAACCATCTGTTCTGCCATGCTTCTTGATAAAAAAAAAAATTACATTAAAAAATAAAACAAAACTTGATGAATTAAAACTACTGCCAAATCATAAGGAAAAGGTATAAAATGGTGGAACTCAATTTGTTCTGTACCAAACATTCTACTAATGTGGTTGGGAAGGATGAATCTAGGAAATGAAGGTAAGATCGGTTAGAATTAATATAAAATATTGTTTATGAAGTCATTTTATCCTTGATGAAATGGGAATGAAATAAAATGATTTCCCTCTCCTCTTTCTCTCAGTGATCATTTTCTTTTTGAGATCTATTATTTTCATGGATAAACAGCTTGCATAAAAATCATTTGAGTTCTTTTTTTATTACGAGAAGTTTGTGCTGCCAAAAAAGCTAGTTGTTTGTTCTAAATGACTAGCTGATTGGACTCCAATTACATTCAAAGCCAGTCTGAATGAATTGAGTTTTCCGCTTGTAATTTGATACATATCAGAGTGTATTATTGTATTAGTCTGATTGCATTAGTCAATAATATCAGATTGTTAATTTATTAGTTTTAATCTAGTCGCATTATAGATTGATGAACTGTCGAATGATGAAGTGATGCCACTTGGTTCTTTGATAAGATATCTGCAGCACTTTATATCATGCAGACATTCTTATCATGGTGTTAAGTGTCTACCATATTTTGCAGGTTTACTTAGGCAGGGGAAAATATAATTTAATGAATGATAAAATATATTAATGCCATGAATGAGGTAAGCATTAGGTCATCCATCTTATCAGTGATAAATTTAAAACACCTTTAACAAAAAAAAAAAAAAAAAATTCTAATGTGTAGTATTATAAAGAAATACTCAGCAAATGAACTATTAAGTAGTTATTAATAATTCCCATTCTATTCCTTCATTGATATGCTGTTAGATTGTGATAGAGTGGAAATTTATGAATTTCTATCTTATCACAGTCTAACATGCCTTTCCAAACAAAAGAATGAGATAAATACAGTAAATTGCCTCTAAGTGTAAAATAAATAATATGTATATATATATATCAAGCATGCTCTGTAATGAAAGGGTAAATAAGTATATATTTTGTGCCATTCACGAACGTGGTTAATTTAATATTGAAAGTGTAAAACATTAGCAGAGCATTATAAAACATGTATAAAAGAGTTATGGAATGTAAGCACAAATTCAACAGTTGGGGGGTGGGGGGAGTCAAGTCCAAAGGTTACGCGAGGGAGCGGCTTGCCCAAAGTAAACAACATGACGTCAGCGTACGTGCGATAGCGGGGGAGAGATATGGCTGCCGTGACCTAATAGCAAGGGTGAGTCGGCCGGACATAGAATAGGGCGAGAATCGCCAAGAAGAATAGGGGAAATATAAGGGTCATGCGACCCTGTAAGAGGCCTTTTTCTCCTGGATCTCTGGTGTGTTCCCCCCTCGTAGGTGCCGGTGCCCCATATCGGAGCGAATCCGATAAAAGAGTCGCGGGTCTCGGGGCAGTATCTCCGCGGAAAAGGACAAGTCAGGCTGTCCACAGAAGGCCAGTTTCCTGTGAACTTTGATGCCTTAAAGAACCATAAGGGAAGATAAGTATACTTTGCTTGTGTTTCACTGTATATGAATGAAAGATTTGTGCCACATTAATATGTTATAAAAGAAAACATTAATGATACAGGATAAGGTTGTATTGCTAGGACTTTAAAAAGATATTGAATTCAAATTTTATTATCTGTTGTTGTGTTAAAGTTCGCCTTTATATTGAATGAAATCAAGGATATGTTTAGAGTAAAGAATTGGCATAATATAAAGAGATTGTGAAAGATATGAATGTTATCTTGTGTAGTCTGACAGAGCTACAGAGTCTTAGATTGATTGTGATAATAGTACATGACTAATGCATTAGCGAAGGTTAATATAATTCATACTTTAGGAAGCTACGGTATATTATTTTATAAGTGTAATAATAGTGTTTGAATTTTATATGCCTTGTCTGAAACTCCCTTAAGATGGGATTTGATTTACTGTTATTATGTGTATCAACCTTTGAGTATAATAAACCTTGCTTTTGATTCTAACAAAGACTTTCTGTGATTTCTGGAATCCGATGCACCACTTATAAAATATTAATGCGAACCTATGCGGGATGTTAAAAGGATATTTGAAAAGGGTATATTTTGGCCACGTCTGCAGAATTGATAGGTACTGTCAAGTACTGTCCTGAAATTACCACTTGGTTGTTAATATTTAATAATCTGATAGCGCTGAGTGGTGCGGTGAAACAAATAAATTTCTTGGCGTTTTAAGAGAGGTAAATCTCAGACACTCTGATACTCTGGTACTGCCTCTATCTCGAGGAAATTCCATTGTCCCTCAGAGGTACCACATGCTACCCGATAGTGTATTACGGAGATAAATAAGAAGTAGCAACACAACATAAATGGCGCAGCCGGTAGGATAGTTATAATAAGAAAGAAAAAATTACAACATAAATGGCGCAGCCGATAAGGTTAATATAGAAGAAGGTTTAGGTTAGAAAAGATTGAATAAAATATAACCGTTGTACAATAAAAACTACAATTGGATACAACAATGCATCGTGAAGTTTTACCAATATTCAGCAGTGCCATTTCTCTATCTAGGGCACAACTGATCTCAGTGAAGCAGTAAACAAGAGTGAGTGTTCATCTATTATAATTGAACTGATAGAAATGAATCACTTTTTAGCATAATTGTTATTGCACTTTTTAAATCAAAATGTAACTGATAAAATACTGGCATTTTGCACTACTAGAACAGTCCTTAGTGTTCTACCAGTATCTTAAATATGAAATATTGTTAAAATTTTGAGTGAGATTGCTTTGGTAAATTTTCTCATTGCTTCAGATTGTATTTTGAAGTGAACTAAATTTGAGAGTGGAGTTATGTGCAGATTACTTAATGTATTTTGTTTTAATCTCTTCCCCCACTTCTCTTTTTAGAAAAAGATGTTACGTTGTAATTCCTGTAATCGGGGCTTTCATGTGGGTTGTTTAATTCCTCCGCTCATTAGGTTACCAAAAGGTAAATTTGCTTTCATTATTATAGTTTATTATAAATCAACTTTTGATTTATTAGAATGTTACACTATTTATTAAACTTTAATTTATTCATTGTATTTAATAAACTCCAAAGCATCATTATGAGCATTTTTCTAGGAGCATAACTTTAAAATTACATTCAAGGAAGGAAGACATATTGCTTTTCAACACCATAATTACATTCTGGACCATTGTTTCTACACTAGTAGAAACAATAGTTCAGATCATTAATTATACAAAATCCATTGGTTTTTAGGTGGGGTTTTGCAATTTCCCCAACCTCTCATACCAGCAACTTAAAATATGAAATGTGGGAATGTTTAGTCAGTTCGTTACAGAAAACTGTTGTATTGAATTTAGTTCTGTAAGAAATTTCCAAAAAGACCAATTGTGCTGTTGCGTTGGTTTCTGTGCTCTTCTAAAAGTATTTTCATTAATATTATCTGTGTGATATTAAATTTTCGGCATCAATCGGCCAGCTGATTGTGAACAATACTTGAAATTACCAGAACTGTGTTCATTAGTTCTGTATTTTCTCGAATTTCCTGACTCAACCACGTGTAGTACGTTCAGATTAATGGCGGCTGCTTAACGTTGCCTTAGCTCTTTGTGCACTTGTGAATGTGGAGATGCCTGGAACCCCACTATCGTGCTTCGTTTCTAACACCAGTTATATATATGTGCATTCATATTTCTTCCCCCGCATTGTAATCTCTTTACCTTTTATTCTAAAGTGCATAATCTTGAGCCGTGAATGATATTCTGCCGTGTCTAGTAACTCTTTACTATGGCACAATCAAAAATAAGTCGGGAGTTTTCCGCTCGAGTTACTTTTGAACGTGTTGACGAAGATATTGTCAACTGTTGCAGAAATAGTAGGATTGCATAATATGAAGGCTTTAAACTGTTGGGATGAAGCACGTGGAATGTTTGAAATCACGGTTAGGAACATGTCAGCTAAAGAAAATTTGATAGATAATGGGATAAATTACGATCAGAAAAATTATTCCGTCAATTCAGTCGGATCAAACATAGTAACCATGACAATTAGAAGACTATCAGTAGAAATTACTGATGATAATCTGCAAACTATCTTCCAAAAGTATGGACAGGTACTTGGCATTAAGAAGCTAGTGTTCAAGAATTTTCCCACAGTAGAAAATGGCATTGTACACATAAAAATTAAAATGTTAAAAATGGTACCCAACTTTTTAGACATCCAAGGCTACGTTGGTAATAACTTACCCAGGAATGACTAAAGTATGTAGTAGATGCTACAAAGAAGGGCATCTTGCAAAAGATTTCCCTAATTCATGCTGTGGGAACTGCTCTCTTATTGGCCACACCCAGCCAACATGCACTGCCCCATGCAGGAAATGTGGCACTCAAGATCATAGGGCATATCAGTGCCAAATCCAATCTTTTGCTAATGCAATCAGCAAGAAATCAACCACCGTGAATAAAAAGAATTTAAGCACACCTCAGGCAAACATAATAAGAAAAGAGACACCCAGAGATAACAAAATTGAAAAGGGCAAACCAAATTCTACCCCAAACAACAAGTGTTCAAACACAGGAGACACTAAATGGAAAAGATGTAAGAAGTACTACACACCCACCTACAGAAAATGGTGGGTTTGTATGTCAGGAAACCTCAATAACACAGATGCTAGATCATCACTGTAACTCAGAAAAAGGTAGTGACACTTTGTCAATACAGGGAAATGCAAGACACTCAACAACCAAAAACCCACCAGCACCTTCTTTACCTACAAATACTATCACCCAATGTAAAGAATCAGACCAAGAACCAAATTCAGAAGATGGGAATGCCGATAACTAATACCAGAGAAATTGAAGATAAGGTGGATCCTACAGTAGGAAATGTTGAAAATAGCCCTAAGCAGCTAATAATTCCAGAATCAATTGAACACAATAACACTGATGGGAAAAAAAAGGGGAAGCATCCCACTTGATGATAAAACCAAGAGAAGCAGCAGAACATAATCACTGCCTACCCCACAGATCAACTCATCAACTACTCCCAAGGTACAGATTACTTCGATCAAGAGCAAGCCAAGAGAATCCTCAAAACAAAATAATACAACTAAAAGCAGAACAGAGGCATGCCGAAACCCAAAAGCAACCCCAGTTTACCATACAAAGAAACAGACTAGAGCAACACAGAATATTGAGCAACCTTCAAACCAAGAAGCCAAGGATCACACTAAAACTAATAGTACAACAGAAACCTTTTCAGAAACAAAAGATCACAGTCAAAAAAACTGCCCAACAAACAGAGAAAATATAGCAGAAATTGACATTCTAGATATGCCATATGAATCAGAATGTCACAGCAACTCCACTACTGGTAATGAAAAGACCAAAGAAAACAGCAGGAAAGTGAAAGGAAAAGGAAATAGGCATCCTAAACACAAGGGGCAGCATAACTCCACAAAAACAAGGGGAAATAATCAACCAAATGAAAATAAAAGGCATCCATGTGCTTTTCCTTCAGGAAACCCATATAACCAAACTCACAGAAATCAAGAAAATGGAGAAAATACACAACTTCACAGTGTACTGGAGTGGAGGAAGCAATATTGCCAGGGGAACAGCCATAATCCTGGCAGCAAACTTTCCAGGAAAAACCATCTCCAGCACACGAGACCAAGAAGGAAGAATAATATCTGTAATAACCAAACTGGGAAACCAAAGAGTAAACTTCACAAATATATATGTGCCCAATAATGGACACTGAAGATCACTTTTCTTTAAGAACCTTGACACTTACATGGAAGGGCCACATGAGCACATATTTGGAGGCGACTTCAACTGCTTAACAGATAAATCGGATAAAATAGGAGGCAACACCCATAGAGGAATACAAGGCAGAACCAACTTAAACACACTGTGTGAAATACAGCCTGGAAGAACTACACAAAATCCTAAATACAACCCAACCCTCCACCCACTTGGATCAATGGAAGAGTATCCACAAGAATAGACAGGCTTTACCTCAGTAAAAATCTACATTACCTCCTAGACTCAACAGATACAGTCTCAGTAAATAACAGAAAAAATCTATCAGACCACATGATGGTAATCATCAACATAAATTACAAACCACCAAATCATGGGGCTGGATTCTGGCACATGAACCCATCTCTAATGAAAGAGCTAGATCTACTAGCAACACTGGAAGAGACTGTAACTGCAAACTGGGAAACAGGAAAAACAGAACTAAGCAGAACTCAAAGACCACTAATAGAAGTGTGGGAAAACCTAAAGGAAGAATGTTGTACAATAATAATGGAATGGGAAAAAACAAAAAGAAAGAACAAAGACAGATGACTTCCACACTCTACAAGAAAATCATTATATTAAAAGCTGGCTCAAACAACCACAACATGCCCAGATTGAAGGACCTGATCAAAAAGTATAAATTAGAAATAGAAAGAATCAAAGAAACACAACTAAACACCCTGCAGTTAAAAAGCAGGTTGACCAACATATCAGCAGAGATAAAATTCACCAAGCCCTTCTACAACCAAATTAAAAAATGATGACAGGAACAGGCAATAGAGGAAATACAGCACCTAGGCCTAACAGTTACAGATCCTATAGAAATAAGTAGGATCTTCACAATTTATTACAGAGAACTACATGCCGCAAAACAATCAAACAAGAAGGAATGGGAGGAAATAATCAGCAACCTACCTAAGATACCACAAGAAGACAGAGAGGACTTGGAAAGAGAAATTACAGAAATAGAAGTAAAGCAGGCAATCTCCACACTGAAAGTAAATAAATCACCAGGCTCAGATGGACTTGGGAGCACCTTTTATAGAATATTTAAAAACAACCTAGCTCCCATCCTGACACAAGTCTACAACACACTCATCAAAGATGGTGAATTAGCACCCTCACATAAACTAGGAATTATAACTCTAATCCCAAAGCCTAAGATAGACATATTGCAGGTCAGCAATTGGAGGCCTATCACCTTGCTGAATACTGACTACAAAATATTAGCGAAAATAATAACTAATAGACTGAGCCCAACACTAAAAACAATAATACACACAAATCAAACCTGTGCTATACCAGGCAGATACACCTTCCAGACAACTAGTTTAACCAGAGATATCCAGTACACCCAGGAAAAAAAAATAAATGCAACATTGGTTTCCCTTGACCAAAGCAAAGCTTTTGACAGAGTTAACCATGAACTCTTAACAGCACATAACTATGGTCCACACTTCTTACGTATGATAAACTGCCTATATAAGAACATAATTAACAAAATATGCATCAACAACAATCTCTCTGAAGACATCAACATAATGCAAGGTGTAAGGCAAGTCTGCCTTGTTTCACCAGCTCTATACATAACACAAATTCAGTTGCTTGCAAAAATGATCAGACAGAACTCAGAAATTAAAGGATTTATAACCCCAACAAAGAAACATGAAATGTGTTTTACATGCTGATGATGTCACTTGCATCATAATCAACAACACTGCCCTAAAGACTCTTCCAGACAACAGAATAACAGGATCAGATCAACAAAACAAAAATAAAAGTATTAGGAGCTGGTGCAACACAACATCCAGCACCAATCACCATACTAGGAATTCCTTTCAACACCTAGGCCAACTTGAAAACGAAGAAGAAATAATTAAGAAAATCATCTGTATAAAAGAAACATGGCAATCTGTACTCCTAACTGCCACTGGAAAAGCACAAATCATCAAACAGTTAATGATCCCCTTGATAAAATACTATACAACTCCATTTCCACTCAGCAAACTACAAACTAAAAGACTGGAAGACGTTATCTACAGCTTTTTCTGGAACAATAAAAAAGCAAAAGTTAGTAAAAACAAATTGGCCTAAAGAAAGGAACAAGGGGGGGGGGGGTCTGAACATCCCAAGAATAACAGATATGCTTTCAGTAGAGAAAATGATGCAGGTAATTAAGATTATACAAACTGCACACCCCCTCCCATGAAATGTGCCAGTACTGGCTAGGAGTAAAGTACAAAATGTTCACAGGCCAAACCCACATTGGTGAAAAGGCAAAAATATCATCAGAATACTACAGAACCATATCTAGACAAGCAAGAATCATCGCCACAAAAAGAACAAACAACATCTTCAAGAACTAAAAAAAGAGGACATATTACAAATTATAAGAGGACATATTGCAATTAGTAACATTCCAACAGACACACTCCCCCAAGAAAAGGAAAAATGGAAACTGTTACTTCAAGTACACCCTACTCATCCAGACACAATTTTAACTGGAGGATGTTACACAACATCTTACAAGTAAACACAAAACTCCTGAAATGGAGAATACTTCAAAGTGCAAATTGTGCCTTTTGCACCCTACAAGAAACCCAAGAACACCTGTTCTATAAATGCACAGTGGCAACACAAATATGGGCTAATGTAAGCAGCATCTTCAACATCCCCGCACTCAGAAAGGAACAAGCACTATACCTGCAAGACTTACCAGGGAAAGGAAGCTTGAAAAAAAAGCTACTCGACTACTCGACCTACTAATTGAAATTAAATATCACATTTGGAAAATCAGGAATATTGTAACATATGAAAAACAAAAGAAAACAATAGAGGATATTAAAAGAAGTTCAAGAGCCTCAATCAAAAACTACCTGAGACTACAGTTAGCAGAACTGGGACCAAATCTTTTCAGGAAAAGATGGAGTTCCCCATCTGCATTATGCTACCTATCTGAAGGCAACATCATTCTGAAACTCCCATGACTAATTCCAAGAAAAGTAAACAAAATGGCCACAACAACCCTCTTTTTTTTATTTATTTGTTTATTTACTTTATTTTTTATTATTTATTTGTTTATTTAATTTATCCCCCAAAATTCTCACTTTTACAATTGATTATAATTTAATCCTAAACAGATATTTATGTTAGCCTGGCCCCCATGCTCAGGTTTAATCAATCTTTTAGGTTCTTTATTTACTTAAAGCCTATGGTACTATACTCTTAAATAATGCTACCAGAGCATATGTTAACCAGGCTAATAAGCACACCAATATCTCTATCACTTTCAGAGAAGTGTTCTCCCCAAGCCTGTATACCTAGTAACCAATGTGAATACAGAGTTATGGGAATGAAAATAATTATTCAAAATTCCCAAATAACCAACACCTGGGAAACTCTCTGGATGCAGAGAAGAAAAGCTAGTTATCATTATCCCTTAACCAAAAAATAATAATTAAATAATTAAATGAATAATTAAATAAAAAAAAAATAAAAAATAAATATAAAAGAAAATAAACTAAAATAACTTGAAATAAAATTATATAACATACGAAAAAACACTAACAGTAAGGAAAAACGCCAAACAAATTATAAAAGACAGTACTGTCTAGTCCATTGAGTTGCCAGAATCCACTTTTGGGAAACTGGAGAGAATCCCTTAAAAGTAAAATTAAATAGGAAACTCCTATATGAGTTATAATTATTCAATCCCCCATCTTCTTCAGGACAGACCACTCACTTCATTTTTCCTGTCTTCTTCTCTCTTAAGGCCATAAGAGACTGTCAACCGTGCCACAGGAGCAAAAGACCCATTCCTGTAAGAGTTGATTACAACCTGAAAAATATGCAGACAATGTCAGTACTCAAGAAACAAGATGGCAAGCAACTAAGGTACAAGTGATAGAGTGGTGGAAAGTTGCTGAAACCATTCTACTTATGACTTTGTAATGAATACAACCTTCTCTGGTTTTGGTGGATAAAAGTCCAATACCACTAACAAGAAGGCACTAATTATGTAATTAGTAAAACAGAGATCTGGTATTCAAACAGGAAGTTCAATATTGTTCACCTATTTTAATGGTTGCTTCAGCAACCATTAAAAGTTACAACAAGAGATAAAAACCTTCCTCTAATTTTAAACTTCCTAGATTTCTCAAGTGAGTCTCCATAGCTCAGTTGGTATAAACAAAGCCCTTTGGTTGGAAAGACTTGTATTCAATTCCCATCCGTGACATGAGGAACCTTTATCTGGTCTCTTTAGACTAAAGGTGAGTTAGCCGGTCTCATATGAAAGATTTTTTTTTCTCCAACAGGCAAACCGGACAGTTGAACACATGCAATTTACAAATGAGAATACTTAGGGGCATAAGATCTGCTTTATCCTTGTATAGGAATTCCAAGGATACTTGGAAGGTCATGGGGATTTAAGTGCCTGTTAGAGCCACTGATGGATGGAGATTTCTCACTTTCTCTCTCTCTCATACACACACACACATGATATAACTGATTCTCTCAGCTGAGAGACATATTTTTTGAAATAGATTAAATGACTATAATCTCAGAGATAAAAATAGGAACACTATTTTAATTTAAGTAAACTGCAAAACTAGTTTTGTCTTCTTAGAAGACCTCTTCGGGTGCGTAACATGAGGGAACTACAACAAACATTGCGAGAGAGAAAAATCTATATGTTAAAGCGTTAATGTATTAACGTTTGGAGGTGTTGGGTGTGTGCATGCGTTCAAGGTCTCATGAATGCTGAAGTTGGATAGCAGTGCAATGACAGTCTGAGGGATTATAGTTGAGGTTAGTGTTGAGATGTACTGTATTGAGGACGATTTCTTTAGATTCTGCAATTCTTTCAAGTTCATCCTAGCATCGAAAGATATTTTCCGATTTGTTCTGCCATATGTACGTCTCTGTTATGTAATTTGATGTAATTACATCTCTAGATGTAATTTGATGGATTTTTCTATCTGGCCAAAATAAAGCATGTTGAAGTTGCACCAAACATAGTAAACACCAGGATATTTCAAGTTATGTTTTTGCTTGGGTGTACTGAGCAAGGAACAGAATTTAAGTAGAGGAGTGAAAGAAGTCCAGCTGTTATGTTTTTTAAGAACTTTGGCTAATTTTGGCAAAAACAGAACTGATATGGTAGATATATGTAGCCTTTTTTACTATTTCTATTTTCAATATGGTGAAGAGATGGATTAAATAGTAGCTTATTAACTGTTTGTTGAATAACCAATTTGCTGAAAGATTGTAAGTTCTTTGTTAATATTTTCGTCTCAGAGAAGGGAGCGAGCACATTTGTCTAGTGTAGAAACAATGTCAAGTTTTTGAATTGGATAGTGATGGGACTGTGCATGGAGATATCTATTGGTATGAGCTGGTTTCCTGTAGATAGAGATTATCTGCAGAAAGAATTAGAGATTGATGGCTCTCTTCTGTTCCTGGATGGCAAACTCGCTCATGAGTTTTGCCATCTAGGAACAGAAGAGAGCCATCAATCTCTAATTCTGCAGTAAATTGAATTTTTGAGTGTTGACTGCTGAAGTGGTCTAGGAAATTCTTAAAACTCTGGTCCATGACTCCAGATTAGGAAGATGTCATCTATATCTTTTCCACAATCTTAGTTCAATGGGAATAAAGAGAGAGCTTTTTCTTCAAAAGATTCCAAATATAAATTTGCCAGTATGGGTGATAAAGGGTTGCCCAAAGTTTTGTTTGTAAATAGTGTCTTTAAACTGGAAATACCAGAATTTAACACAATGGGTTAATAAAGACATTACTTTTTTGATAATTTATTTTTTAACAGTGTAAGAACTTCTGTAGTCACATTTGTGAAGAGTGAAATGACATCAAAACTAGCCATAATTTCTTCTTTTTGAATATGTAGGTTTTTTGCACGTGAAACAAAATCAACAAAATTTTTGAGGAAAGAGGAGGTTGAGCTGAATAAGCATTTTAGAGACTTGGCTAAATACTTTGAGAGTTTATAACTAGGTGAATCAGTGCCTTCCACAAATGGTCTCAGTGGAGCATTTTCTTTGTGAATTTTTGATAATCCATTTAATCTAGGGATTAAAGGATGAAGTGAACGAAGAGACAATAGAATATTTCTAGAAAACAGTAGTTGTTCTTCTAGAAGGCTGTTTATATGGTTACAGAGTTCACAAGTTGGATCTGTCAAGAATAGAGTGTTTGTAATAATTGGAACATTTTGTTATTGTATTCTTCAGTATTCAGGATGACAGTGGAGTTACCTTTATCTACACGAAGAATTATTATATCTGTTTGTAGTTTTTTTTTTATTGCTTGTTCTGCTGGAGAGAGATGTTGTCTGTAGGAGGTTTCACATTGTGGGTAATAAAAATGGATTCATGTGGAGTAAATTAGCTTCTTGAGTAGGAAGGAAAGAGGTATCCTTTTTAATTTTAGTAACAGCTTCTTTGGCATGAATTTTGGTGATATCATGAAATTAAATCCCTTATTAATAATATTCTTTTCAACATTGGAAAGGTTGTAACTTGATTTGTTGACAATTTTATCAGGAGAGAGTGGAAACTTCGATTTAGATGATTTTCCTTTTCAATAGTAGCAGATAAAGAAGCTTTCTGGGTAAATAAATATATGTGCCAAGGTGCATTTTGTATCATAAATTCTTTCATTCAAAGTTCCTTTTTTAGTTCTATGGTATATTTTCTTTGCATGTTCTGTTTTAATGTTTTCTCTTAAGGAAATGAATCTAGGAGAGAGGACATGAAATTTACAATGCTTGAGAAATACTAACATGTTGATGTTTATGCTAATTCTTAAAAAATATAACATCCTGTTATATTTTTTACTTGCCGGGATATTTCAGATTGTTATGTTTCACTTCTTTAAAAAAAAAAAAAAACATGACAATTTGAAATATCTTGGCATTTGCTGTATTTGGTGCAACTGCAACATGCCTTATTTTGGCCAGACAGAAAAATCCTTTGAATTACGTCTAGAGGAACAAAAAAGATGTTGCATGTGGCAGAACCAGAGCAAGTGCCATGTCGAACCATGTTCTGAATTCTGCTGGTGCTAACAACAAAAACTATCATTCATCCAGTCATATGGGACAAATCAGAAAATATCTTTCGATGCTAGGATGAACTGGAAAGAAGAATTTTAGAATCTAAAGAAATCATCCACAGTTCAGTACATCTCAAAATTAACCTCAGCTGTAATCTCTCAGACTGTCATTATGCTGCTATCGAACATTGGCATCCACAAGACCTCGAACTCATGCACATGCCAACAATGAAGAGACACAGAACAGGTTCAAACATTAATACGTTAATGCTTTAATGTATAGATTTTTCTCTCTCTCAATGTTTGTTGTAGTTCCCTCCTGTTATGCACTCGAAGAAGTCTTCTAAGAAGGCGAAAACTAGTTGTGCAGTTACTTCATTAAAATAGTGTTTATATTTTTATCTCTGAGCAGTCATCTAATCTATTTAAAAAATAAAAAATAAATAAATAAAAATACACCACACAAAAAATTCTCCATTTACACGGTAGATTGGTTCCAGAAAAAATCATGTAAATGAAAACTTTGTAAAAACGAATACGGTACATATGAAAAAATAGTGGTTCCAAATGTGAAAACTCGATATGAACAATAAGTTATTTTCAAACAAAACACATATATGCATCTCTTAAAAAATAGTGTCACTAATAAAACAGATTTGAAAAGGTCCAAATACATGCACATATGGTTATTAGTTAAATTTTATTTGCCATCACTTTCTGACAGTAGCTGCATTCTTTTGTGTGAGACTGGAATGAAACACTTTGGCTGTCCTGTTTGTACTGCAGTGGTGAAACGTTTTCTTCAATAAAAGGAACTAAATTAGCACTAATTTCCAATAATTCTGAAGGTTGATTTTTTTTTGCCACAAGCTCTGTAATCAATCATTGAAATCCTGTTTTAACTAGATCTTTGTATAATTCTTCATATTGCACCATCATACATGACTTCAGTTCACTTTTAAACTGTTCAGCCTATTTAGTATTTGGATCATGTGTAAGAAAATGACTTTGCAATTTTACTAGCCATTTGAAGCCCTTCTTTAATTAATCCTGAAGTGAGTAGAATCTCTTCATCGCTTTTTCATCGAGATTCTAAAGGACAGCTTCTATTATTTCGTCATCACTAACAGCCTTGTCAGCCATCAATTCTTCAGTATCTGCAGACGAAAAATCATCAAATCCTCTGCCAACTGCACGTGCTAATCTGATGATATTGGGATATTCAGTTGTATGCAAAGGTATAGGGTTTTTCTTTTTCACACATTCTGGCCAAGTAGTTTTCCATCATGCATTTAAATTTCATCATCATCATCAAATTCCTGCCATATACCCTCAAGGGGTGTACAGGATATGATAGTACTACATGAAAAAAACTACATCATTACTAACTTCCTATCTACAATTTTCCTCCAAATCAGTCTGTTACTTGTCAAGACTCCAACATTATCAGATCTTATATTTCTATCGTCTAAGGCACTTTGTACCGTATCAATCCACCTATATCTTGGTCTTCCTCTGGGTCGTTTTGCTGCCAACCTGGCAGAGAACACTTGTTTTGGTAATCTTTCCTCGCCCATTCTTAGCACCAAGTGATTTAGCAGTTCTTGAGGCAAACTGGCCCACTCCAGGCACCAATGTGTTTCTCTATTGCATCCCAAACGTGTCCTACAGAATTGAGGTCTGGGGAGTGTGCTGACCACTCAGTTCGATTAATATCTTCGGCCTCCAGAAGTACTCCACTGCTTGTGTATAATGTTGTGTAGAATTGTCATCCATACAAATGAATTCTTTGCCTACAGCACCATGGACCAATCGAACATGACATTGAAGAACTTCGTTGCAATGTCATTCACAATCATAGTCCTTTTTTCCAGCACTGCCATATCTATCCCTTAGAAGAATATTTTCACAATGGTGAGCAGTACTACTTTCATTCTAGATCAAGTGCCATATAGAATCAGAGGTGAGACTAAAATGACTCATCTGCAAAGTACATTAGCTCATTGGTGTTTTGCCAATTTTTATGGATACACCACCACCACCACTGAAAATGTGTTCTACAATGAGCTGTGGATAAAGGGATGCAGACTACAGGCCTTGAGGTGTATATGCCTACTTATCACAGACATCTTGCCACAATTTGTCGAGATATCCACGTATCTGTGCTTGAATAATGCCAATTTGCAAACTGACCTGCTGTGATGTCGTTATGTTTAGCTGTTATAAGTAAAAAGCTCTTTTTGTGATTTGTGGTAGGAGGTAGAGGGCGATCTCCTAGCAAATGTCTGGGCAGCGTTTTCAACGCTGCCCACAGCCTGGATACAACACTGTGTGAGGTTCCAAACTCTGACAATATCAGTAATTCTGCAGCCTTCTTCAAGCTTTCCAATAGTTCTTTCTTGTGTGAAATCATGTAGATCAGCATTTCCCAAACTGTGGGCCACCGACCCCCCCCCCCCCTGAGAGCCGAAGGTTTGTTGAGGGGGGTGGGGTCCGTGAAATAATGAAAACAGATTTAAAATGTTTTCAGACTAAGTGGTTTTTTTTTTTTTTATCTTAAAAGAAATGTATTTAAGTTTTATTATTTAATTTTTATATTTTAATGGAAAAATGCACATTGGTCTGGGTTTGCAAATTTTACTTCCTGTTTATTTTGGCGCTTAATGAATATTAGTAAATATATGCTTATTGATATAAGTTTCATTTCAAAGCAGAAATCTAAGAATTGCAGTTTCAAATATTTCACTCTGATATTGACTTTTTGTGTAGCAGTATTGACACACATCCATCACATTAAATTGTTATTAAACTTCTTTTATGTTTTTAATTCTTTCTTTATTGCTAATCGTTTTACCTTTCATGTGCTTGTACTGCAATACAATAACAATATATCTATCTATATAAAAATATGAGATAATGTGCTATGTCAAATGTGTATGTAACATGCTAAAAATGTAATATTTGCATTCGATTTTTGCAATATTCGCTGTGTATGTTTTGTATTGAATATCATCATCATCAAATTCCTGACATGTACCCTCAAGGGGTGTACAGGATATGATAGTACTACATTTATTGAATATAAATACAATAAATATTAAAATAATATATGTCTATATTACAATTTTTTTTTTCGATTTGGGGGGGGGGGGGGGGCATGAAATATTGAAATTTTTCCAAAGGGGGCCCTGACATCCAGAAGTTTGGGAAGCACTGATCTAGATGATATCTTTAAGGCATTACAAGACATCCAAGTTTGTAATTTATTCCTTCATGAAAAGAGCTTCCTTTAAACACAATTCACTTAGCACAACCTTTTGCCTTTCATCCTGTTGAGTGTTGCCCTTTTGTACATGATTCGAAAATTTGAATGTGTACCCACTTTCTACTCAAATTGTCAGTTATACAAATTTGCCACCAGCTGATTCATCTGAATTTGCAGTTGTAATCTTCCGAAATAGTGTTCGTCCTTGGATTTTGGACACCAATGTGCATTACAGACCGTAGTGTCTGAATTGTAAGTCAGCGGTTAAGAATTGAAAAAGCACATGATGGTGATTAATGTTAAATCAGGTTTGAGACAAACATGTACTTTATCTCCACTGTTATTTATCATCTGTGTGGATCACATTATGAAGGAAAGCATATTAAACCTGATATCAAACTTCGCGGTGTTAATATTAGCTATTTACTCTCATATTATTTATGTTGAGAATCTTGCATATGCATATAGTAAAGAGTTTGTAAATTCTCTAACTAAATTGAATATCTATAGTAATAAATTTGGTATGAAATCAGCAGTAAACAGACTGAAAATAGGCAGGAACATCGAACGTTAGCTCCATCCTGAATGGAGAGCCTATAGAAAAAGTAAAACATATCTGCTGTTTAGCATTACTTTTAGTGAAGATGGTGAATTAAATATGGAAATATAGCCAAATCTGGTATTGTAAAAAGTCAGGTGAATAAATTTGTATGGAATAAGAAATTATTCAAAATACTAAACAAGCTATATGTACTGCTCAAACTAATTTTAACTTTTGGATCTTAGATCATGTTAGCAATAAAACACGTGATCATAGACTGGAGACCACTGATATGAAAAAGATAAGAGAAGTGAAAAGATGGCATCAATGACAGAATCATGAAAAACAAGGATTTTATAAAGGCACTTATTATTGGCATTCAAGAATGTGTGAGCAGAGCTAATTTCATGTATGTTCACTTAAACATGGTGAAATAGGAAAGATTAGAAAAGTAAGATTTTTTTTCCAGGACAGCAGGAAAAATATACCCGAAGGATTATATACCAATATATAAGATCTGACAACATTGGAGCTCTGATATAACAGTAATTTGGAAAATTGGTGATAGTATGACATGAAAAATTTAGACATGCTCTACACTCCAAGGGTTATGCATTTCAGTAACTTGATTATTATTGTAATGTGAGTAGTGACTCACTTGCTGCACTACATGGAGACTAGATGTTATCCATGTTTGGATTGGCCATCCTTGTTATGTTTGTAATACATTTTGGCACTGGGAAAAAAGGTAGCTTTACACATTGTCACTGTATCACATTGAAGAATTGAAGAACAATTTTTATAAATTGACATTACACAACTCTTGTTTAAGAAACGTAATATTATGTTTCTTTGCTATTTATACCTGGTCTAGCCATAAATACTGTTGCAGCTTGACCAGTACATAAACCTTTAATCCATT
The DNA here is from genome assembly GCF_054136105.1 of Typopeltis vanoorti. Classification (NCBI taxonomy): domain Eukaryota; kingdom Metazoa; phylum Arthropoda; class Arachnida; order Uropygi; family Thelyphonidae; genus Typopeltis; species Typopeltis vanoorti. The sequence continues at coordinate 32,926,277 of NC_143562.1, forward strand.
ACTAAATCATTTACAGCATTCAGCACATACAAACCACATGTATAATGTTCATATAGCAGCACTCAATGTTTGCAATGTTCACCTTTTGCCTCATGCATGCCTGAAGTCTGTGAGGCCACATATTGAATGCAACATTCGCAGCATCCAATGGAAATACTGCCACTGCTCCCTCCAAATCCACCTTCAGGCTGACAATGCTGGAATGTTGTTTCTTGCAGGCTGCTCTCTCAATCTTTGATCACAATTTGAAGTCCAACAGATTTAGATCAGGACTTCCAGATGGCCAATCAGATGGTGATATGTAATTAGGTACGTTTGCCTCCAACTACTGTTGCGTAGCCCACCACAAAGGTCTTGATACACTTTGGCAGAAGTTTTGACCTGTTTCTTGCAGAAATTTGGTGATTTATTGGGGGGGGGGTCTCTTGGAGAGATCCCCTCCCCAACAAATCACTCCCACCAAACCATCACTGATGCAGGGTGATGATCCTCTGAATCATGGGTGCTATGGCACATGCTGTGCAACCATTCATCAGGGCATATATACCTGATAGTTTTGGCAGTTAAAACAACTCTTCAGTGGAAAATCTTTTCATCTGTGAAGAGGATATCTCTGTGTCTGTAGTGTGCGTACCACTGGAGAAGTGCTTTTGATTTTATCACCCTCTGCTGCATAAGTTGTACTCTTAGGAAGTGTCCAGTAGAATGATAGGCTCTGGTCATCAGTTAGTACATGTGACATTATTCTCTGCAAAATGTTCATCTCTCGCAATATTGCTTTCTGTGTTCTCACACAGGATTACAGCAGAGGCATGCCCTCACAAGCTGTTGCATCCTAACGCAACTGTGTTGTGTTAGGATGCAACAGCTTTTGAATAGCCTGGTCGACCTTTTCCTTTCAGTCAGATGCATCTTCTATATTGTTAGAATGGTTAATAGTTCGATACACAAACATCTATCGATTCCAAGTATTTTTAGCATGTTGAAAACAACAGGTGGCTGCATTCCAATCTTGTGAATTGTTATTACAGCTACACAGTTCTCATAATCTCCCCATCGTGCTAACCTGTACAGCAAGATAACTCCTCTACTGATAAACACATGAATGTTAGCTGTGCACAATGCCCTTAATGGAACTGGGCTCATGTAATTCTGTGGGCAGCATGGTTGTGTGCAGAAGTTATAAACTGCATTTATGGCAATACAGTGTAGATAATGCATTTGGTGAATCTCATGATAGTCTTTGTTTGCAAGTAGCTAAAATGCACATTTCATATTTTACTGGTGTAGAAATTTTAGTTCAAATCAGTAATTTTAAATAAATGTGAAGATTACCAGCTTGGTTAAATAACAGCTAGGATTTTTGTTCATTCATATCACATATATCCAAAAGCATACATTATGAAAGCAATGATATGTATGTAACATCTGTGCCAACTCTTGGTGCCTTGTTTTGTAGTTTCCTTGTAATTTCTTAACTTCAAGTGAAAAAAAATCTTGATCTGCTCTTTATTGAGTAATGGTAGTCTTTGACTACACTTTGGAATTTGTTCTCTATGCACATATTACAATTTGGGCATTTACACAGATTTGATTCACATACTGTGGATTCTGTGGTTATTTTTGTAACAGCAAGTGGTAAGGAAGGTTGTTTTAATTTTCATTTTGGAATTGAAAAGCAGTTGATTATTGATGTTATATTTAATTGGCTGTGATTCTAATTTTTATGAATTTGAATGAACATTAAATAATTTTTAAAATTTAATTATTAGGAACTTGGAGTTGTAATACATGTGCACGAAGAAAAAATTGTAAGGAAAAGAATCTCATTAAAAAAGTTGCAGCTAGTGTTAAACAAAGGTATAAAAAGCACAATTCAAAATTCTGTATGGAAAAGGGAACAAAGTAAGTATTAAACTTTTAATTTCCTGTGAATATATTGTATGTAAATTCCAAATATGTATCTTTCTGCATTATTACATTCAAAAATGAATATTTTCTTGATGAACTTTTGACAGCTGTTATGCCATTTCCTGGCATCTGTGCTATCTTTTTTACTTTGTGAAAAGTAACTAATTTTTTTTTTCTTTTTTGTTGCTCCCACCCATGAAAGGTTATTTGCAAACCTGTAAGTAAATTTTGTACCACAGGTGGGCTAAAGATTTTTCTATTTTTTATCAGTTTCGTGTGTGTGTGTACACATTTAAATTTTTTACATAGCTGGAAACTGCTCTAGAGACCAAATTTGGAACTTTTTCAAGCGACTTTGGCTTCACACTTGACGATGAAATTCATCTCCAACCTAAAGACATTCACAAGTACCCATGCCCATGGTGGGCTATGAGCCTGCAGTCTGTTGATTGGAGAGCCAGTGGTGTAGCTAGAGCTTTTGCTATCCTCTCAATACACATCAAAAATATACAAAAAGTCAACACGACATATAGGGAAATAAATTAAAACACTATGTTTATTTTTGAAGTAAAACTTTAATTCCAACATTCTAAAATGTTGGAAAAAGAAAATTATTTTTCTTGCTTTTCTGTTAGCAAAATCGTCTGACATTGGCGAAGTCTATTTCATAGTAATGTAGGTAATTCTTAATAAGTTTTAATTTAGGAAAACTCCTCTCACAACTAGCAACACTTACAGCAATTGTGAGGAAAATTCGCAGTAGTATTACAATATTTGGAAATGAGTTCTCGAGACTGTATTTTAGAATTCATTACAAAAGTTCAAAAAGGTTCAAAGTGCCTCCCGAGATGGACCGCTTCCTCCACTCCCCCCCCTCTAGCTACACCTCTGTGGAGAGCAGGTGTGTTAACCATTTGAAGAGGGACTGCAACCAGGCTGGAAAAATGTTTTATCGCTTTCATTAGATGAATCAGAATTCAAAGTTGGGAGACAAATGGCCAATTTCAGTAAGCTAATTTTCAATTCATCACAAATATTAAGTGAAACTGCCTTCTTGTCTGTGGTGAGTAATCTTCTTTCATGTGATTGTCGCAGGCCTTCTTCAAAATGGCTGGTGTTCTTGTTAGATTAATTTAAAGGGAATGCTTCTGGGCTATAGATAAAGTCTGGATAAAGGGGGGAGGGTCAACGTCAGGAAGAGCATTGAATCGTAAAAGCAAACTTTCAGAACAATTGGGGGAATGCCATCAGGGCCAGGAGACTTTTGTGTGTCTAATTTGGACAGTATTTTTCTGATCTCATCCTGACAAAAGGATATGGGGGGGGGGGGGGGGGGCATTGTATGTTGGGTGTCTGGAATGGTTGAGGGACATTTACCATCGTCGGTTATGCATGCATTTGAAGCAAAGTACGAAGCCAGAAGATTGGCTTTTTCTGTGGGTGATGATGCAGTAGAACCATCTGGGTATGATAGGGGGTGGGAATAGAGTTGGACAGAAGTTACGGCCAATTGCTTTGCCGAGAGACCAAAAGGCTCAGCTGCCGTTTGGACAGGCTGCTAGTTTCCTGCTTTTTGCTCTTTCAAACTCTGTTTTGGAAGCGTCTGTTACAGGCTTCGGTGTAAGCTTTGAAGGAGGATGAGGTTTTTGATTTCAGCTAGTTGTGGTATGGCTGGTGTTTCATCTGTACAGCCTTGACACATCTTTTGGAGAACCAGGGTTTCATTAGAGAATGGCAGTTCAGAGTGCTGTGTGGAATGTATGTATTCATGCCGGTGAGGATTACTTTGGTAATGAGCTCGGTGCATATGTTTGGGTTGGACGGCCAGAAATAATAGTCCAACCATGGGAATGCAGCATAGAAGTTGAGACAGCTGTCCAACTTGGCAATGTTATAGTGCCAAACTACTCTTGTATGGGAGTGTAAACGTTGCATGGGGGAGGAGATGAGCACTAGGTTGTGCTCAAAATTGCCCACGGGGCTCACTACTTTCACTGTGTATTTGGAGGGGGTCATTGGTGAGGAAGAGATCTAGGGTGTTAGGGGAGTGGTTTAGGTTATCTGGAATTCTGGTTGGCATCAGAACAAGTTGTGTAAGGTCGTTAGTGATGGCAAATGTTTTAACATCTCTGACTGTAAGATCTGTACAACTGGAGGTGGAAAGCCAGCTAATGTTGTGGACATTAAAATCTCCTAGGAGGATGATTTTGCTGTTGGGAAAGTGGGATTTGAGAAAGTCGATTTTTAGGGAGAGGAAATTAAAGAGCTCAGGGTGGTTGGTTGTGTGGGGAGCCATAGAGACAGCAGATGAATTGGGCTGAGTGGGAAGGGATATTTTCAACCAAAGAAGGTCAAAGTTGGGTGCTCTCTGGCAAGGTATGTCAGAGCAGATGTATGCGCAGGCACCACCCTTAAGATGAAAGTTGTTAAAGAGCGAGTAGTTTGGAAGGTTGAGATAAGTGGTGCTGGGGGGGGGGGGGTGAGATTTGAGTTTCTGCCAGGAAGAGCAATGAAAGATATCTACAAAGTGAAGCAGATTAAGGGAGCAAATGGAATTATAATAAGAACATCAGAATGTATTCAGATCAGGTGGAAAGAATATTTTGAGAAGTTGATGAATGAGGAAGAGGGACTAACAAATGAAAGAATGACTAGGGAAATTGACAGAATGGAAGTGGTGCGAGCAATGGCCAAAATGAAGAGTGGAAGGGTTGCTGGACCAGATGAAATACCAGTGGAGGTCTGGAAAGCATTAGGAGATGAAGGCATTGAATTAATATGGAATCTGTGGAAGGAGATCTATAGTCAGGAGGTGATTCCTGAGGAATAGGGACAATGTGGTGGTGGTGGTGTGTGTGTGTATATTTTTTTTTTTATAAAGAGATTTAATGACTAAAACTGAGAATAATTGTAAGGCTTTAATGATATAAAACACTACTACTACTCTCGAAGGATGAAGACTTGTTAGAAAAACATTTGAGGTATTTAGCAAGATGTTTAGAAAGCTTGTAAGTCTCGGAGAATCAATATCTTCCATGATTGGATGAAGAGGGATGTTTTCTTTGTGGATTTTTGGAACTCCATAAATACATGGGATAAGTGGATGAAGAATGCGTAGAGAAAGCCGAATGTTGTGAGATAGTTCAGCTGTTGTCTTCAATAAATTGTTTGTGCGGTTTTGTAGTTCCCGTGTTGGATCTTCCTGTAGTATTGAATAAGTATTATTTTCAAGTAATTGAAGCATCTTATTATGGTATTCTTCAGAATCGAGTACTACTGTAGCATTGCCTTTATCTGCTGGTAACATTATATCTCTGTTGTTTTTTAGGCTTTTTATAGCCTGTCGTTCAGCTGAAGAAATGTTGTCTGTTGGAGGTTTTGCATTATTAATAATGAATATAGATTCAATACATAGAAGTTTAGCATCTTGAGTAGGTAGGAATGAAATGGCCTTTTCTATTTTTGTAAGGAGAGATTCGGTAGGAATAAATCTTGGCAAAGGAATAAAATTAAGACCTTTGCAGAGAATGCTTTTTTCGGCTGCTGTAAGAACGTGAGAGGAATTGTTTATTACAACTTTGTCAGGATTGATGTGGACTTTTGTAAAATCGTGTATCCTGCATTCTCTTAAGATTCTCAAATTTTCTAATAAGGTTAACTTTGTTATTATATTGTATCTGTGTTGCTTGAGCTTCACTATTTATAAAAAAAACTCATTCAAACTATCATTATCCAGAACTTCTTCAAGCTTTTGAGCTAAAGATCTTTTATTGTTGAACAAAAAAGCCAGAGTATGTTTCATATCAGAAATTCTTTCGCTGAGTAGATCTAACTTTGCCTTCCAATAGATTTTTTTTGGCACGTACTGTTGTTATATTCACCTTAAAACAGATGAAATTGGGAAAGACTGCATGAAATTTACGTTTTAAGAATACTAACCTGTTAACGTTCAGTCCTATCTTCTTCAGTGTTTTTTTTTTTAAAGCTTCGTTTATATTATTTAGAGATGCCTCGTCATGTAGGCTATAAATGCGTTCAGGAACATTGACTCGGTTGTTTTGATACATTTTTATAAAGAGATTTAATGACTAAAACCGAGAATAATTGCAAGGCTTTAATGATATAAACACTACTAGTTTCAGCTTTTGACAGCCTTCTTCAGATGTCTTCTAAAAATAAGAAACAGCAATAAAAACACTGAAGTTTAAAACTGAGAAGCACAGGAAAATTGCAGTACATAATTGACGTGAAAAAACATTGCATTTACATTTAAGTTCTTTCAAACGTGGCATTGTTTGTTGAGTGCATGCTTACAGACTCTCGTGAATGCCAGTACTGAACAACAGCACAGTGTCTATCAGAGATGTTGTAGCTCAAATTGTTATTTAAATGTTCACAATTAAAGATGATTTCTCTGGACTCCATAATTTTCCTTTTAAACTCATCATGGCAACGAAAGATGTTTTCAGATCTATCCCAGCAGACTGAATGACCCGCGTGTTCATCATCAGGATTGTTCGAGAAAAGAACATGACTAGACAAGGCACTGGCATGTGTTATTTTGTAAGAGATGTCTCTCTTGTTTTCCCTTAATCGTGAACATTAATATGATATTAATATTCCCTTAATATGACAATTTCCTACCATTCCTGGATATAAAACTTCCACGCTGTTCTGGAAAATTTAGAATCTCAATATATAGAAAACCTATGCAAACTAATAGATATCTTCACATTCAGTCCCATCATTTTCCTCCACAAAAGCTTGGAACTATTTCTACCTTGGGTCATAGAGCACGCTCTCTTCTGAATGACCCAGATGAACTTCAAAAAGAAATAAATTACCTCTCAGATATCTTTAGACAAAATGGATATTCTCATAAAACCATTAAAAAATTTCTTCTAAATCCTCCTAGCCACTGCACTGAAGAAATAACCAACTTTAAGAGTAACATCTCCATCCCATACATCAGTTCAGTTTCCAAAAAAATTAGCTAAAGTTCTTAAGAAGTACAACATCAGGACCTTATTCACTACACTTCCAAAAATCTGCTCGCTAGTAAGCCATCCGAAGCCTCATCATCATAATGCGAAATATCTTGGCGTATATAAGATATGGTGTGATTGTAATTCCCTTATTTTGGTCAAACAAATAAATCTATTGAATTACGTATGGAGGAACACAAGAGAGACATCTCTTACAAAAGAACACATGCCAGTGCCTTTTTTAGTCATGTTCTTTTCTCGAACAATCTTGATGATGAACACCAGGATCATTCAATCTGCTGGGATAGATCCGAAAACATCTTTCATTGCCATGATGAGTTTGAAAGAAAAATCGTGGAGTCCAGAGAAATCATCCTTAATCATGAACATTTAAATAACAATTTGAGCTACAGCATCTCTGATAGCTGCTGTGCTGTTGTTCAGTACTGGCATTCACGAGAGTCTGTAAGCATGCACTCAACAAACAATGCCACGTTTGAAAGAAAAAGAACAACTTAAATGTAAATACAACGTTTTTTCATGTCAATTATGTACTGCAATTTTCCCGTGCTTCTCAGTTTTAAACTTCAGTGTTTTTATTGCTGTTTCTTATTTTTAGAAGACATCTGAAGAAGGCTGTCAAAAGCCGAAACTAGTAATGTTTTATATCATTAAAGCCTTGCAATTATTCTCGGTTTTAGTCATTAAATCTCTTTATAAAAATGTGTCAAAACAACTGAGTCAATGTTACTGAGCAGAAGGGGAAGGGAGATATACAGGACTGTAGTAATTATAGAGGAATTAGTTATGTCATACAATGAAGTCATTTGAAAAAATCATAGAGGTTGAGAGAAGTTAATATTGCAAAAGAACAGTTTGGTTTTATTCCTCAAAGAGAAACTATGGATGCAGTATTTATCTCTGAGGCAGATGATCGAATACTACATGGAAGGACAAAGGCCACTACATGTTGATTTTATAGATCTAGGAGAAGGCATATGACAAAGTACCCAGAAAAGTGATATGGAGGAGTTTAAGAGAAAAGAAACTACCAGAAAAATATGTTGGACTGATACAGGAAATGTACAGAAATGTGCAAGCAACAGTTAGGAGCTGTTTGTGAATAACAGTGAGGTAACAGTTGGTTTACATCAGGGATCAGCACTCTGTCCTTTTCTGTTTAATGTAGTAATAGATACTTTGACAGAGCAAGTCAGAGGGAGAGCACTTTGGAGTATGCTATATGACAGAAATGAGAGGAAATGGAACAAGAGCTGATAAGATGGAACAGAGTATTAGGGAGGACTGAGAGTTAGCGGAAGAAAAACTGAATATCTGGTGTGTGGTCAAAATGTTAACACTGAGGAGATGTAGTGCTGAATGGAGAAGTCATTAAGAAAGTAGATAAATTCAAATACCTGGGTTCCAGTCATGGATAGTGAAGGTGAAGTGGAAAGGGAAGTCAATAAACAGAATTCAGCAGGATGGAAGAATTGGAAAGAAATGTCAGGAATTTTGTGTGATAGAAAAGTTCCAGTGAAATTGAAAGGAAAAGAATACAGAATGGTAGTGACACCTACAATGTTATATGGATTGGAGACACTGCCTATGAAGAAGTCCAATGAAAGCAAGATTAGCACCATAGAAATGAGGATTCTTCGATGGCTGTATGGAGTAAAAAGGAAAGATCAGATGAGGAATAAACACATTAGAGGTACCGTAAAGGTGACTAATTACAAACAAAATACAAGCATGATTAAGATGTAGGTACATGTAATGAGGCAAAATGAAAAATATGACCGATGAAGTATCATGATGATGGAAATATACAAGAAGGAAGAAGAGGAAAACCAAAGGAAGAGATGGAAACATAATGCAGAGAAAGATTTGAGAAAGAAGAAATATCTGGTCCAAGATGCAGTCTACAATAGAAATCAGCAGAGAAGACTCATCAGAAACAGCGACCCCATATAGAAATGGGAGCAGCTGAAGAAGAAGAGTCTGTGCTGTAGTCATTGAGCACTTTCAGGGTGTATGAATTTTGGGATGTGCAATTTACAATATGAATTTTTGAACCTTCCATTTCTAATAGCAAGTTTCGAGAATGTTTGCTACACTATTCATCATAGTGTGCTGCCCCCCCCCCCCCTCTCTCTCTCTCTCTCTCTGAATGCTGAAAGGTTATATGTTGAAACAATGAGTTTGACAGCCATTCTGGCAGATTTTGTTTTCATGGTGAATTTGATTACAAGTTCACAGCATATTGATAGATAATTTAATCCTTTTCCTCCATGCTATTAACTTTCTCTTGTTTTCTTTCTAGAAAATCTGGTCCCAAGGACTTGCACTTAAAAATCTTAAGAGATACGGGCATGCTTGAATTTCATTTGAATTCAAGGTCAAATTGATCTACAAATCCTCTCTATCCTGCTAAAATACACAAAACGGAATCTGTAGATTAATCATCCTCATCAAATTCCTGACATGTACACTCAAGAGGTGTACAGGATATGACAATACTACATGAAAAACTTATATTACCACTACTTCCTATCTACAATTTTCCTCCAAATCAATCTGTTACTTGTGAAGACTCCAACATTATCAGATCTTATATTTCTCTTCTAAGGCACTTTTTACTATATCAATCCACCTATATCTTGGATTGATATACAGTAAAAAGTGCCTATACCTATATATCCTCTCCCATTCTATTTAAGTGACCATCACCTAACACATTCCTGGATGCTAACAATGAATATCCTCATTTTTAATGATATTGCCATTGATGCCATCTGTTCACTGCCCTAATCTTTCTCAGGACTCATATCTGTGGTCTCTAGTCTTTGATAAGTGTTTTATTTCTAACCCAGCTCTCAGATCCACAAGTTAAAATTGGCTTGAACACTGTGTTGTATACAGCTATTTAGTGTTTTGACTAATTTCTTTCTTATTCCATATAAATTTATTCAGTTGACTTCCTACCATACCAGCATTGTTGATTCTGTTGTCTATTTCCATATTTAATTTACCATCTTCACTAAAAATCGTGGCTAAGTAGCTGAAATGTTTCGCTTGTTCTATAGGTTCTCCATTCGCAATGCAGTTGATGTTTTCAGTGCTTCTGCCTATTTTCATTGTTTGTCTTTTTATTGCTGACCTTCATACCATATCTATTACAACAGTATTTAATTTAGTCAGGGAATCTTGCAGACTTGTAATGGATTTATTTAGAAGTATAACATCGTCTGCATAAAGTAAAGAGTTGAGATTAACATTTTTAATTTTGATATCAGGTTTAATACCACTTTTGTTTCATAATGTGATCCATACAGAGAATGAATAACATAGGGAATAATGCATATCCTTATCTGACACCAGATTTAACATTAAACCAGCTTCCTGGACTTCAATTCTAATTACTGACTTACAACTCAAATAGAGACTAAGTATTGCTTGGTATAATGCCCCATTGATACCATACAACTGTAGTGTTTTGAATAGCTTTTTTCTTGACACCTTGTCATATGTCTTTTCCAGATCTACAAAACTTAAATACACATCTTTGTTATATTCCCATGATTTCTCAACTATTTGTTTGTCATAAAGTGAAAATCTGATCCCTACTGCCTCTTTTTGGCCTGAATCCATCTTGCTCTTCACCAGGCTTCCCTTCCACAATCCTTCTCAACCGTTTATCAGGTATACTTGCATAAATCTTAATGAACACTCAGTAGGGAAATACCTCTGGATGTTTTAGTTTCTTTATTTCCCTTTTTATATATGGGTGCTATGAGAGCTCTACTCCAATCATCTGGAATTCCAGGCCTTCTGAACCATGCAGTGCAACCACCGTAAGACTTATAGCTTGAATATTTCTGGTCAAATATCATCTACTCCAGCTGCCTTTCTACATTTCAGGCCTTTGATGGCTTTTTCTACTTCAAGTATGGATATGTGTTCCTGACTGCATGTCTCTTGAGTGGTTTTTCCACTGTGCTGTCATCACTGCTTGTTTTTTAGTAATTTTTCAAAGTAATTACTCCATACATGAAGGATATCTTTTTCTCCAGTTTTCATGTCACTTTTATCATCTCTGTTTATCTGTCATCCTTTTACAGCACTCTTTTCTCCATTTCCTCCAAAGTCTTCCCATGACTTTTGTTTAAGATGTTTCACTCCAGTTAATGCAGATGGTTTCCAGTTTTTTCTCCAGTTTTCATGTCACTTTTATCATCTCTATCTATCTGTCATCCTTTTACAGCACTCTTTCCTCTATTTCTAATCTTTTTCAACAACCTCCAGAATATCTTGTCACCTTCTTGATATTTATTTTCTCTGTTCTTACCAAAGTCTTCCCATGACTTTTGTTTAGCTAGTTTCACTCCAGTTAATGCAGATCTTTAAGCTTAGTAGAAAGGAGTATTAGAACTGCAGTAGTTGCTTTTGTTCTCTGTCTGCAATCTAAAATATTTATTGCACTGTGATGGGTGTTCTTATTTCTGAAGGGATTTTCTTAAAATTGGATGAGATGAATTTAATGTTTTTAATGGAATGACTTAATAAAGATGAAAAAAAAAATGCACTGTGGAGAAATTCAAAGATTAAAGTACTACTACTACACTGAATGTACTAATATTCAAGTGTAGTAGTAGTGGTTTAAATTGTAACTGAATTCTAATCATTTAAGTAAACCTCAGAATAAGATTTTTTTTTCTTCCCCTTTTTGTAGTTATACTGGGAATGCTTTCTGGCTTTAGCACCCAGATTTCTTAAAATGCCCACTCCTCTCCCACTCTTAATGCTTGGTAGCAATGAGGTGATGTGAGCTTTCTGTAATTAGACAGTTTAGGCACCTGATTTCAAATTCTTTTGGTTAGAATCTTAAAGAGAAGTTATTTGCAATTAATGTATCATTTTCTTTCTTTAGAGAGTAAAAGTTATTTTATTTCATTGTAAATTATGGACTTTATATGTTCACTTCCTTACATTTTCCTCTGTATTTCTGAGCACGAGCTAACTTGCTAGGAACGTTTGATATACTTTCTTCTTTTCCTTGACTGCTTTTAACTTCTTGAGTTCACCACAGAGTTGAAAGTTTTCTGTTCTTGCAATCAACTTCACTACTTGCTTCTCTAGATGAATCAGTTTTTTTCAGTCTCCCAATGACTCTCTAAGGTTTGTTTCCTGTTTTCAGACTCTTTTTTTTTTTTTTTTAATTTAAATCTTCTAGTCTGCCATTTACCTCTGGAAGCTGCTCAGCTTTGATTCTTTTCAACACATTTTTCTTTTCAGTGTGGTATTCGGTTTTATCCTGCTCAAAACTAAATGGTTATCATTTAAGATTTCAAATCCTTGGTATACTCTTATGTCCTAAACCAGTATGAAGATGTCACTATCAACAATAACATAGTCAATAGGACTATGTTATTGTTGATAACATAGCACTTCTCTACATGTGAATTTGCACCTATCTACATTGAAACATGCTGATAACAACTAGGCCATGTCCTGAACAGAAATCCAGCAGGTACTTACCATTGTTATTAGCTTTTGCTCTTTTCTCCAAAATTTTTCTTTTTGCCTAGTGATAATTTCTTATTTTGCTGTTTAGATTTCCAACAAGGTCTGACTTTTTTTGCGTGTCAACTGCCTTCTCTAATGCCTTAAAATCCCCCCCCCCTTAAAAGAGCTTTCTGTGGAACCATAGGCACAAATGTCTCATTATTTAATTCTCCTTCTGATATTTGCCTATATCACTCAACTGAATAATGCCTCCCATTCAAGAAGATTATCCTTGTATTTAATGTTGAACACTATAGCTACTTCTTTTCCCTGATTGCTGTTTCTGGAATATAACACATTGTATTTGTTGCTCAGAAAGATCTCACCTGATTTTGTTTAATTAATACGTATTATTTTGATCTGATATTTATCCAATTTTTCTAGTTCCATTTCTTTTCCGTTGATGCTGCCAATCTCTAATTCTGCTGATGTTGAGTTGGAGTTTGTTCCAGTTGCTGACTTTTAGCTGTACATTCTAGTTCCCTGATGAAAACTACAAGGTCATTGTTTAACTGGACAACATCTCCCGCCAGCATGAAATTCTCTCCTTTTGTATCACCATGTTATTTTAGCCGATAAGAATACAGTTTCTTCAGCTAAATCACAAATTGTCTACCCATTCATCCATCCTTGTTTGTTAAGTATCCAGGTAGATATCTATTAATGAGATGCACTACTTTGAGAGTGAGGATTTGACATTATGTCAGAAGCTCTGAACAGTTCTTCACATTCCTTAAAAGGCTATGCAGAGGTCTCCTCTGTTATCCACCTGTTTAAGAAATGATCTCTTCTGTAATAAGGTTTATTAGCAAATATGCTTTGGAATATGATTTTCAGGATCAGTGTTTGAAAAATATGGTTTAGAGACGAGAGTTTGTGAAAAAAAAGGTTGATACAAATGGAATGTAAACAGATTAGCACTTAGCTTGGTTAAACTGAGTCAGATTTCTGATATTTGAAATTTATGCAGTGTCTTCCTCACCATTCCAGAGATGCACCAAATTAGTATTCACTTGCTTCTTAGGCAGTTTCATGTAGAATGATAATTCTTATCTCTTTCTTTACTTAGTATTCCAGCAAGGTAAGATTTATACAAACATACTTAAGAGGCTAAGAAAAATTTGGAAGAGAAATTCTGGATTCACACCTAATAGAGGTTCGCAGAATCAGATTTTCACTTTAACACAAATAGCTCAGAAATCATGGGAATATAACAGGGATCTATAATCTAAGTTTATAGACGTGGAAAAGGCACATCACCATGCCAAGAGAAAAGCTGTTTAAAATGCTACAGTTTTATGGTAAATGAGATATTATATCAAGCAGTACATAGTCTTTGAGTTGTAAGTCAGCAGTTAGAATTGAAGAAGGTGTAGGAAAATGGTTTGATGTTAAATCAGGTGTGAGACAAGGGTTTACGTAATCTCCACTATTATTCATCTATGTGGATCATATTATGAAGGAAAGTAGCATTAAACTTGTCAAAATTGGTGTACTGATTTCAACATCTTTATTTTATGCAGATGATGATGTACTCTTGAAGAAATTCAGTTAGGGAAAATTGAGGGCATGAAGAGGAGGAAGGCAGTAATAAAGTGTTGGATGGACAACATAAAGGAATTTACTAACATGACATCATATAACTACTAAAGAAAACACACATAACTGAGTGATATGGAAAGCTTATGTTCAATATGCTACAGTTTTATGGTAAATGGGGTATTATATCAAGCAGTATATAGTCTTTGAGTTTAAGTCAGCAGTTAGAATTGAAAGAGCTACAGGAAAATGACTGGCATATAACAGTTAACACTGAACATGTTAATACTGCTTTTATTCTCTAAATAAAAGATTGAGAGGTAATATGGGGGTTGGGGGATATTAGGAAGGTGAGGAAGTGCAGGCAGTCCTATTCAGTTGAAATTTAGGGAAGATTACTGCATGGCTCAGTTGTTGTTGCTACAGTGCTGTTCACCAACACATGGCTGAAATGTTAGTATTTGGTGTTTCAGTTTTTCCCTCACATAATAAATTGAACATATTCCAGAACACTTAAGTAAGAAAAAAAAAAGCACAGATTTTTTTTTTTTTTAAATATAGCAAATTAATATCAAATCACATTTCAGACTTATTCTGCAGAAACAAAAGCTATGCTGAATGCTAAGCAAGTACTGAACAAGACAGTCCTTGTTCAAAATTAATTATATATATATGTGAGAGAGTTTTGAGATCACATAATGTTCACCTTATGCTACTAACATTTAGCATTGATGGAAATTAGCACAATTTTTTTCAACACCACTTGTGAGACATTATCGAACCTATAGTTCATTACAACCATTCATTAAATGTGATTCACTATTCATTACTGTGATCACTTTTATAAATTCTGATAGGATAGATTGGATAAATAACCAATCAGAACAGTAGTTCACATGATTAGTTATCTCTCAGCCTAGCAACTTAGTGTTTTTTGTCTGCCAAGAATTGTATCCTCTCTATTCCCTCTATTGCTTTTTAATTAAAGCATTCTAGTAATGTTAAAGATTTTTATTTTAATAAGATTTTACTTGAAGGGTTATACAATTATCAGTATTAAACACTTTCATACAATTCTAAATATTTTTTACTGAAATGTGAATAGGGAAAGACTGTTCAGCTTTAAATGCTGTTTAAGCTTACATGCAAGAGGTTGAGAAAGCTTGAGTAGATCAGTGCTGTATTATAAGTAAAGAGAAATGTTTCCAAGGAAAATTTTAACATGCCCTCCCCTCCCTTACACAGCTAAAAATATATGCTACATCTTAGGGCCCTTCATGTATACTTTCATATAATAATGTTGGCAAATGTTACAATCATCCTCAAAACACAGTGATAGTTTGTCATTATTTAATAAATGAATAAGAATTAAACTGCATATATTTATAAATGTAGACATGAAAAAAAAAAACAAGCAAACCCTTTTGCCTAAGAGTGTTTATGTGAATCTTGCACTAGATACCACACCAGGATAAATTTTACCTAAACTTTGACATTAGCAAACATCCCTGATTCAGTCCCAGAGTCTGTTGATGGAAACAGTACTATCCATTTGACATATAAACTGAGTAGGCTTACATATTATATATTAATTGTGCTCTTTGCTATTATTATATTTATTTTATTGTGTGTATATTGTAATGTAGTAATAATTGTGATCAAAATTTTAAATATTTGTTTTGAAATATACTTGGAAATTTTTTCTTCTTCCAGATCACACTCCTCTCTTAACTGTGATAAATCATCTAAGAATCCAGAAAAATTTAGACGGAAAAGGTAATAAAATATTCTGTTTGTTGCTGAGTTAGTTTGTATAAGAGAAAAAAATCATTAAGAAATATTCCATCCCCTACTTAAATTTACTGAAGGATTACTATCTCAACAAATTTGACTGCATGAAACCATAATATGCTCTTGTTATAGTAGCTGGTTTGCTATAGTGAATTTCTTTTAGCATATCATTGAAACCTTTGTAGTTTTGGTCTGGTCTTTTAAGTAATTTGTTATAGCAGAGTTTCCTGTGGTGAGAATTGGCTGTACCACAATGTTGGAAGAGTTATTCTCAGACCGTTAGCTCACTAGCCAAAAATGCCCAACTGTACTTATCAGGTGACTTCACATAGGTTTTGTTTTTCCTTTCTTCCTTTACTTTAATCTTTCTCCATCATATTATGAGTACATGCATGTATCTGTGTAGTAATACATTGTTCTGATATGCCAATGGAAATGGTTTTCCATTTATTATATCACATTGCCATTTCCCTCAGATAAATACGAATATGCAGTATACAAGCTTGCACATAGAACTGGTATTAATCCATGGAGATTAATTAAAACCAATAGATTCAGATTAACTATCAGTTTCAATTTTAAAATGAAGTACCTTGCATATCACTTTAAAACTGAAATTATCAAGGCAATTTAACAGGTTAGCATTTTAAAATGCTACAAAGATAACATCATTCCCATGTGTGTGTGTGTGTAAAATTAAAACACAGATTCTAGTTTGAAATCCTGCAGCATCATTTGATGTGAGAACAAATTAGTGCTGCTACAGCCTTGTGTTAACTAGCAGAATTATTGGCGTGCTCAAAGAGGAACTAGAGATGATTATATCAGACATCAGATGCTAAGAATTCAAATAAATTAAGTCGACATTTACAGAAATTTGCAAACCTTATTAAGAATGTCATTCTAAGCAACATGTTTAGAATGGAAATTTTAGTATTCTCCATATACACCACATTGTTCTAGGATTCACTTCATGTTGGGAGGGACATTATGTCTTATAAGGATAGGCTTAGTCAGCTACTAACAACGGCAAGAATGGTAGCTGCCATTTTAGTGGAACACTACCCATGAAAATATCTATAAAAGAGAAAATACACAAACAATATCTATGAGAAAGCAGTTTGCGAGAAAGATTATTTGTTAACGAAATCTTCTAGTTAGCACTGAGCTTCTTAAGAAGGTTTCTGGGTCACCAGCAAATGTGAGAATAGTATTCTGAGATTTTATAAAGGTCCAAAATCTGCCCAACCTCAGAATATTGTTCTCACAGGATAGTCAAGAAATGTATTAAACCAAAGAGAATGGTTCTTTAGAGGTTGAGCTAGCCAGATGTAATTTTTTTTTGTGTCAGGATAGATATATAGAAAAGTCAATTCATGATGAGAAAATTAATTTTGGCTGGAGATTAGAATGTTATCTAAAGTGATTTGGAATTCACTGGAAAAATGGTGAGGAAATAGTGTTAGAAAGTCTCCTGACGTATTACCACATGCTTCTTATACCCTGCTAGACGAACTGTTGTACTTCTGTATATCTTCAGGGAGAGATTTCCTATAGTGAGTTTATCATTTGAAACTGTCACATATCATATATGTGGAAGATGGATGCAAACAGTAAGTCCAGTTCTGGGAACCAAAAAATAGCAGTAATCATCTTCATGCCTCCACTAAGACAAGCAGTAGCATTTCATGATGCGATGATTCATCTTTCACCTAAGGGTCTAGTTGGCATTTCCTCAAAACATCTGGAAATGTTTTGTATCTGTGTGTGGCATATTACTCCATGTTTACCAGAGCATACTGGTTGTGGGAACAGTTCACATTGCAGCAGTGTTGGGGGGGGGGGGATAGCTTGAGGAGGAGCTTTATTGTGCTTCATCAGTCCTTTAAAGTTTTAACAAAGAAAAAGGTCATGGGAAGGTCCAAGAAAAATGACCTCACTGTTTGAGTAATTAAACTATAGAACTTTCAGAGAAGTCAGCATAGTCATCAGAATTGGAGAAGTAAGGGCAGCAAAAGTGAAACAAAGAACAACCACAGCAGATCATAATAAAGAGAATATTCAAATGTTAGTAATCTGTGGCATAGATTGTTGGATGTGATAAATGCATATGCTTTTTCTTTCTTATATAAAGGAATCATTCAGAATGTAGGTACTACAATTAAAGTAAATGAACTATAATTGTAGAGAATACCAGGTAAGGTTCAGTATGCCAAGTAATGTTACATGCCATTCATGTTTTTGAGGTTCTGGATGTAGAAGTTTTTTCTCCCATATGAGATTGTGTTATTTTTTAGGTTTATTTACAAAAAAAAAGAAAAGAAAAAGAAAATATATCATCCAAATTTTGTAATTCTGAAAGTTGATTTTTTAAATTTAAATTTTCGATTTTAAATTGACAAATTTATGACTTTATGCACTTCACAGAATTGAAAATAGACATCATTAAAATTAACAGAAAAGAAGTGAAGCTAACAGAGGAATTAAAGAAATGCATTGGTAATATAATTGATAAGATCCAAAACAGATGAGATCTTTCTGTAATGTGATTTATTTAGGCAACAAGAGCTTTGTAGAAGCAGCAATGAACATGTTCTTGATTTGGATCCAAATCTCAAGAGTGATGTGGGAGATATCAAAACAGGAAATTGAATAATGAGACTTTTAATGGTCTTACAGAGGATTCCAATCAGGAAGAAGTTAACGAATATTTTTTAAAATCGTTTATTAAAGAACAAATATTATTATTATTACTTAAATATAAAGAGCTAATAAGCTTCATTTCGGCGATATAAACAATATTTAAATTTAGGGGATATAAAATCCCACATTGTTTCAAAACCGAATAAGAAACTCAAAGATTGTAATCAGAGAGTTTCATGCCGAATATAGTAAACTATAAAGTATTGGCGGTCACTAGTGTGAGCTAATGCAAGTGACCCTAGTACGTAGTACAATACCGGACACCTTGTTGCAAAGGTGGGGAAAGTTCAGATCGCTATTCTTAGGTATTTTCCATAATGTAAAAACACATTTCCTAGGAAATGTATGCTGTTATTACATTATGGTGGGAGGTCACTACCCAGACTGGTTTCAGCCTTTTTTGAGGCTTCATCAGTGAGTAGGTAGACCACATTAATACCAAAGTGTATAGCAAAAAGAACTTATATACTCTGCTATAAGAGTTTCCAAACAGGTGTAACCATTAAGTTACTTAAATATAAAGAGCTAATAAGCTTCATTTCGGCGATATAAACAATATTTAAATTTAGGGGATATAAAATCCCACATTGTTTCAAAACCGAATAAGAAACTCAAAACTCAAAGATTGGAATCTGAGTTTCATGCCGAATATAGTAAACTATAAAGTATCGGCGATCACTAGCGTGAGCTAATGCAAGTGACCCCAGTACGTAGTATAGCAGAGTATATAAGTTCTTTTCGCTATACACTTTGGTATTAATTTGGTCTACCTACTCACTGATGAAGCCTCAAAAAAGGCTGAAACCGGTCTGAGTAGTGACCTCCCACCATAATGTAATAACAGCATACATTTCCCAGGAAATGTGTTTTTACATTATGGAAAATACCTAAGAATAGCGATCTGAACTTTCCCCACCTTTGCAACGAGTTGTCCGGTATTGTACTATATACTAGGGTCACTTGCATTAGCTCACGCTAGTGATCGCCGATACTTTATAGTTTACTATATTCGGCATGAAATTCTCTGATTCCAATCTTTGAGTTTCTTATTCGGTTTTGAAACAATATGGGATTTTATATCCCCTAAATTTAAATATTATTATTATTACATAACACCTCCTGGGAGTCCAAAGACTTATCGAGGGAGGGTACCTACTGTACAACTCTCCATCTCCACTGTCGTGACGTTCTCTTCTTCATGTTCGAACCCGCCATCTTGTTATAAGTCACTTTGATAAAAAAAAACAACTAATTGTAAATTGATCACCAATCCAAGGGTAGAGAAATTTCTATTATACTGCACCACTCTATCCTTAGATTAGTCTATATAAAATAGCAGGATCAATTCATAGTTAGTTAGCAGTCTCTTCATTCATACTGGCCGAAGTATTTACTTTCCACTTGGGATTCCCGCAAGATTCGAATTTTTATGAACGGTGCAATAAAAAGGAATTCGGGCAAACACTAACTAGATTAACAAAATAAAACATTTAATATAAGCTATATAACACATACATAAATTCTACTTCTAATTTTAAACAATAGAATCAAGTTGAACATTAGGTCACATAAGTTCAATCTTCCAAACCTTCACATACACTTTCTCAGTTTCTGATTCACAAAGTTCCTACACTTAATTAAATATAATAAAACTTCCTTTCTAATTAGTTTCCATGCATTTCTCAGCCATGCTATATGCTTAAAAAAAACATCGCAGGCACTAATAGCTGCAAATATCTCTCAAGCAATTTTTATTTTTCAATTCTCAATCTCGAAGAATTTCCACAGTTAAAGTTAGGTTAAACGCAGCGTAATTAACATTCAATTCTTCATGCATTGAAATAAATCAATATGACAGTCCTTACCAGAAATAGTTCCTTGTACATCAATTATGTTGTGAGTATACGTCTAAAATATATTTATTACACTTAAGAACACATCTATAAGACTTCTCCACAGTTATAACTAAAACACTATCAATCACGCTTCACAACTCTAGACATCAATTTTAGGGTACTTTAACTATCCTAGTTATCACTCAATAACTAATTAAACACTGTGCAGTTCTCCTTAGGGCAAGTTAGAAATAAGTCGCAATTCTAGACTAACTGGATTTATTCATAATTCTTCACTGAAAGTCCAGTTTTTTATATTATCCGATTACGGCATTAATTTCCTTTTATTATTACTGCTGACTTCGTCTTCAGCTAACTATAAGATTCACTTCGTTTTTGCTCGCTTATAAATATTATCCCTTTTAACTTCTGCCCTTGAGAACCTTTCATTTACTTCCACCTCTCTAGTTTATACCCTTGCTTCCTTTCGCTTCAAAATTTCCGTTCCAACTCCCTCTTCGTTACCTTTTATATTTTTTTTCTTTTATTATCCTTCTCCCAGCTCATGCTCTGTTCCACTCGCGCTCGTTTACTTCATGCGTTTCGATGACAACAAATAAACGTAAACATTTTCGTTAATGTTACATAAGGCTATACCACTACAATGAGTTAATAAAAATACAGTAAATAGAACATTAGAGCTACTTAATCAACTCTTTCATTTCGTATACAGATAACTATAATGATATTCGCGTTACAATATTTATATAAGTTACAATAAATTATACATATATTATTGTTTAATTAATTAATAGCTGATAAAATTCAGAATAAACACTTAAATAATAATTCTTAAATAAGGATTAATAAATAACTTTTATACAAGTCATGATTAATATATAATAAAGAATGTTAAATGTGAATGAAAAAGACAAAATACACAACATAGTTTCATTCACAGTTTAACACCACCAACCTCAACTACTTTCATCTACATCTGCTGCCAACCACCACCACCACTAGTATTTTCACAGACAAACATCCGTGCTCATGGCGGGATTCGAACCCATAGCCTTTTGCCTGGAGAGCAGATACGCTAACCACTCGGCTAACCAGGCTGGCAAATATGATAAGAAAAAGGCTGGTTCTTGTTGAAGACCAACATAGCAGTAAGAAATCAATCTCTGAACCAAAACATTTTAGGACAGTTAGCTGAAAAGCAGAGCTAATACCATACACTAGCATTAGTAAGCATAAATTTATGGTGAGAAAACACTCAGTGATGTCATGTTCATCCAAGGTACAAGAGTGCACATAATATTGGGCATGAAAAGAATGAAAATTCCACTGCAAAAATAAAAAAGTACTTAAGTTTTGAAAAGTGAGAGTTGAACAGCTCTAAGCTGTTAACTATAAATGGAAATATGTAAATATTATTGATTAGTTTCTAAATTCCTGATGTTTTTTAATCTTTGGAAATTGTTCGCAAGAATTCTCAAATTCCTGAAGGTTTATTTTATTGATATTTGCAGTTTCTCTTAACAATTTTTGTGCTTATTCTAGTGATAAAAATGCTAATTAATGAACTGTAACTTTTAGTGTATAGCAAGAAAGTAAAATTTAATTAGTATTTGATATTAAAAAAAAAAAAGCATGTTTGATGCTTGTAAACAAACAGATATATAGATTTTATTCATACGGCGATAACATATTTTTTTGAAACTCGCTGATTTACATAAAGTAAATTCTAAGTATTTACTCATACTGGGAAAAAAAATTAATACTAATATTGACATTTATTGTTAAAATGGAATTTAAAAAAAAAAAAAAAC